>NC_091287.1:58698461-59025023 GCF_032444005.1 Ranitomeya imitator
CTCTGGCTTAGAGCAGGAAGAGAAGACTCTGCTTACAGCCCCGTCCTGAAGCACGAGCATCTCATTAACTGAAAACTTCTAACATTGATTACACAAGAACCACAAGACGGATTTCTTCACCCCAGTTATCAATTCAATCAGTGTAACAGCGGCAGCCTGACAGTGTCTGTAGTTTACTTAGCAAAATCCTGCTGAGAGGCTCGATTTAAGTATAATAAAGCCCACGTTATTACTAAAAGAATTTTTTTTTACTCTATTAAGGTGTGCATGTAGGATCAGTATTGTATTTTGCACACCTATTTTATTAGTCTATTTTAACATATCTACATGACGTTGCTGTTTGTGGAATTTTGCTGCTGTTATTTTTTTGGCATTTACCCAGCATTTTTAGTTGCTCCATTTATTGAAGGGAGGAATTATTCTAAAAATAAAGAGTATTAGAAAAAAGGCATAAACCATCCGAACGTGCTTGTTGTGACCCATACAAATGTGTGAATTGTGATGTGTGAGGTGTGATATAGCATGGTTCTCCCCTGACAGCAGACTTTGGCATGCACTTCATTACAGAATCTGGTTCACAATGTGAGAGACTAGCCCAACACTCATATAGTGCACTACTAATATTACTGAATCTCACCAATGTCTTGACCACTTCCCTTTCACACCGTAAAGGGAGAAATTGTATTTGTTATATTATCAGTCTGCATTGAAATCTATGTAATTTCTGATTTGTAGAGGTGGACCAGATGTCCCTCACCTATTGAACAAGATCGGGCTGTCAGAAAGTAACATGATCCAAAAAGTATGTATCTCCTGAAATGGAAAACAGTTTAAATATAGATTTTGTGTTACAATCCAATAAAAGCCAATACATTCTACAACTTGCAGTATATCCTTCCTCTAGTGTTAGCTTTCTGTTAGTCTTTCTTACGTTATCGGGTCGGTTTTGACCCTAGGATACCCTAAAAACAGTTATTTATGATCCAATTTGTTTCTTACCTCTTAGTTACCTTGTTAGGGTTTCTCATCCATGGAAGGATTGATTTTAATATTTTTGTTGTGGTCCCTGGGCCTTTCATTTAAGAGCATACGCTTCATTTTCAATATAAAAATATTGTCAAATGAACCTCAAGAGAATAATATAAGCTATACTCTGCAAAGTACCAACTCTAAGCTGATTTGGCCATACATGCCTGGACATGTCCCCAACTCAAGTTGTTGAAGGTAGAGCTGGCTGTGGGCTGTTGGTTTATATTGTGTTTATGAGTTCAGTTTTGGGACTTATTATTGTTTTTTTACTCTTACATTAGACCTGGGTCGAAATTGACCCCAACAACACAAATGTTATAATTTTAATAAGAGCATTTTACAATTTAGTAAAACAGTTTTATTGTATTTTGTTTAACAATAAGTTCCTGAAAAAGTCAAAAAGTCTTGATGCAATAAACAAATGTATGTAGAATTTGTATGCATTTAAAACCTAAAACGGGTCGGTCATGACCCTAACACTAGAGGAAGGATATACATCACACCTGATATTGGCTTTTCAGACATAACGATCTTTTAGTAACAGTTCTCAATGTATGAATAGGATCACAAGCTTATTCCGTACTTTGTCCGATTTGTCTTTATTTGTCTGTACTACTTTACTGGAAATTTGGTTTACCTTGTCATCTGGCAAACATGCTGAAGTTTCTCCAGGGTTCCAAACCATTGGAAATAAAACATCAAGTAGCGAGACCGGAACATAGGCTGTAAGAATTGTGCCATTACTTTGCAAATTGCACCACATGAATGCAGCCTTAACATAAGTAAATTTCCATATCAATTTATTGCAAAGTCCTGAGGGAAAGAAACCTTAAAAGAAAAAAGTGATACATATAATAACTTTAAAAAAAATGTAAAACAGAAGTAAAATACTCAACATCTGCTAATATTAATAGAACATGTCTTGAGTTTTTACATGAGCCACAAGCAACCATTTTGGCTGAAAGTGAATGAATATCTGAACATCACATACTTCTAACTTGTCGAGCATTTTATTTAAAAAAACATGAGCAGTAATATGGAGCTGGAACACACCATTGTTACCATCAGTCTCCATTCTTTGGGGAAGATTTTTCAACTTAATGTATTTTAAAGACCCTACTAAGAAAAGCATCATTAAGACCATATACCAATACAAATATACCGTAATAGATAAAAAACATAGTAAAACACAATACAGAATCTATGCAAGGTAAAGAACCAGAAAAGGAGAATAAGATGGACAGCTGGAGGTCACGGAGGGTGGCACAATGCAGATGAGCATACGTAAATATAGTGCACATGCACATTACAAAGGTGCAGCGACCATGAATAAATGACACATGTAACAATGATATATGTATATAAAAATGTAAGCCGTAGTCAATAAAGTATAATAAGAAAATAGTAACATACAGTGGGGCAAAAAAGTATTTAGTCAGTCAGCAATAGTGCAAGTTCCACCACTTAAAAAGATGAGAGGCGTCTGTAATTTACATCATAGGTAGACCTCAACTATGGGAGACAAACTGAGAAAAAAAAATCCAGAAAATCACATTGTCTGTTTTTTTTAACATTTTATTTGCATATTATGGTGGAAAATAAGTATTTGGTCAGAAACAAAATTTCATCTCAATACTTTGTAATATATCCTTTGTTGGCAATGACAGAGGTCAAACGTTTTCTGTAAGTCTTCACAGGGTTGCCACACACTGTTGTTGGTATGTTGGCCCATTCCTCCATGCAGATCTCCTCTAGAGCAGTGATGTTTTTGGCTTTTCGCTTGGCAACACGGACTTTCAACTCCCTCCAAAGGTTTTCTATAGGGTTGAGATCTGGAGACTGGCTAGGCCACTCCAGGACCTTGAAATGCTTCTTACGAAGCCACTCCTTCGTTGCCCTGGTGGATCATTGTCATGTTGAAAGACCCAGCCACGTTTCATCTTCAATGCCCTTGCTGATGGAAGGTTTGCACTCAAAATCTCACGATACATGGCCCCATTCATTCTTTCATGTACCCGGATCAGTCGTCCTGGCCCCTTTGCAGAGAAACAGCCCCAAAGCATGATGTTTCCACCACCATGCTTTACAGTAGGTATGGTGTTTGATGGATGCAACTCAGTATTCTTTTTCCTCCAAACACGACAAGTTGTGTTTCTACCAAACAGTTCCAGTTTGGTTTCATCAGACCATAGGACATTCTCCCAAAACTCCTCTGGATCATCCAAATGCTCTCTAGCAAACTTCAGACGGGCCCGGACATGTACTGGCTTAAGCAGTGGGACACGTCTGGCACTGCAGGATCTAAGTCCATGGTGGCATAGTGTGTTACTTATGGTAGGCCTTGTTACATTGGTCCCAGCTCTCTGCAGTTCATTCACTAGGTCCCGCTGCGTGGTTCTGGGATTTTTGCTCACCGTTCTTGTGATCATTCTGACCCCACGGGGTGGGATTTTGCGTGGAGCCCCAGATCGAGAGAGATTATCAGTGGTCTTGCATGTCTTCCATTTTCTAATTATTGCTCCCACTGTTGATTTATTCACTCCAAGCTGGTTGGCTATTGCAGATTCAGTCTTCCCAGCCTGGTGCAGGGCTACAATTTTGTTTCTGGTGTCCTTTGACAGCTCTTTGGTCTTCACCATAGTGGAGTTTGGAGTCAGACTGTTTGAGGGTGTGCACAGGTGTCTTTTTATACTGATAACAAGTTTAAACAGGTGCCATTACTACAGGTAATGAGTGGAGGAAAGAGGAGACTCTTAAAGAAGAAGTTACAGGTCTGTGAGAGCCAGAAATCTTGATTGTTTGTTTCTGACCAAATACTTATTTTCCACCATAATATGCAAATATAATGTTAAAAAAACAGACAATGTGATTTTCTGGATTTTTTTTTCTCAGTTTGTCTCCCATAGTTGAGGTCTACCTATGATGTAAATTACAGACGCCTCTCATCTTTTTAAGTGGTGGAACTTGCACTATTGCTGACTGACTAAATACTTTTTTGCCCCACTGTAGTTAGTAAGGCCGAAAAAAGACATTTGTCCATTCAGTTCAGCCTATATTCCATCATAATAAATCCCCAGATCTACGTCCTTCTACAGAACCTAATAATTGTATGATACAATATTGTTCTGCTCCAGGAAGACATCCAGGCCTCTCTTGAACCCCTCGACTGAGTTCGCCATCACCACCTCCTCAGGCAAGCAATTCCAGATTCTCACTGCCCTAACAGTAAAGAATCCTCTTCTATGTTGGTGGAAAAACCTTCTCTCCTCCAGACGCAAAGAATGCCCCCTTGTGCCCGTCACCTTCCTTTGTATAAACAGATCCTCAGCGAGATATTTGTATAGTCCCCTTATATACTTATACATGGTTATTAGATCGCCCCTCAGTCGTCTTTTTTCTAGACTAAATAATCCTAATTTCGCTAATCTATCTGGGTATTGTAGTTCTCCCATCCCCTTTATTAATTTTGTTGCCCTCCTTTGTACTCTCTCTAGTTCCATTATATCCTTCCTGAGCACCGGTGCCCAAAACTGGACACAGTACTCCATGTGCGGTCTAACTAGGGATTTGTACAGAGGCAGTATAATGCTCTCATCATGTGTATCCAGACCTCTTTTAATGCACCCCATGATCCTGTTTGCCTTGGCAGCTGCTGCCTGGCACTGGCTGCTCCAGGTAAGTTTATCATTAACTAGGATCCCCAAGTCCTTCTCCCTGTCAGATTTACCCAGTGGTTTCCCATTCAGTGTGTAATGGTGATATTGATTCCTTCTTCCCATGTGTATAACCTTACATTTATCATTGTTAAACCTCATCTGCCACCTTTCAGCCCAAGTTTCCAACTTATCCAGATCCATCTGTAGCAGAATACTATCTTCTCTTGTATTAACTGCTTTACATAGTTTTGTATCATCTGCAAATAGGGGAGGCCATATTAAGCATGATAAGCTCCAGCAGTATAGATGCCAATTGTGCACTTCGGCCAGCATGCACTATGGTCCGCCCTTTCATCAGAAATGTCACCGCTGTAAGTTGATCACGTAGTACAGAAGCCACGGCCACCTACATGGATGTCAATGTTTTACGCTGTTTTGGTCCAGTTTCTTTGCTGGAGGAGAGGTACATTTATTCCTAATTTGCTTTCTGCTGCTTTACTTTTGGTGAGTTTATAAGAAAAATAGTTGAATTAATTATTCAAATTATTCCATTATGTGCTATGGACTAGCAAGTCAACATAATGGCTAAAAAAAACAAATTCGACCAGATCTGCACACAACTTTACTACTTATATGCTGTATCTGCCCCCTCACAATTAGTACAGTCCATCTCAAAGGAGCGAATCTCACCATATTTTGAGTTTACTCTGCCAAGGCAAAAGTAATCTTGCATTTCAATAATAGTGATGAAAATAATCTGATTTGCTGATGACATGAATTTGAGAAAAGTATTATAGTTTGATCAACTATCATTATTTATGGTTTTCTTAACATTAACAGGTTTGCTTTAATTACAGTGACACTGTACGTGTAGTGTCTTCTCTGATTAAAGTCTTATTTTTGAGATTTTTGCATTCAACCCTCCCTGCAATGAATGCATCTTTTTACACTCCCTTTATAGGACCTTTCTAACCTCTTTGCCACCTACAATAGACAAAAAGTCTATATCCTGCTGTTACTCCATTTATGTGCCTGTTCCAGCCGCACTTGACCGACTCTCCAAATGCTCTACAAAAATAATGGTTTAATAACTATAGTTAAATACCACCCAAAAAAATGCCACATGGGCAATACCCCTGAAAATAACAGTCAACATAGATAGTGTCCTCCAAAAATATTAGTAACAAAAAGAGAGGGGTCAATTCATCAAGACAATTTGCCTCTGAATTGTAAAGTGCCGCAGAATATGTTGGCACTATAGAAATAAATTATTATTATTATACTTATTATTATTAATAATGATAATAATAATACTTATTATGTGTATTACCAATTTATACTCCATTCCTGAAGAAAAATAGGTTGGAGTAAAATTTGCCTTGCGGAGTGCCTCATAGGTTACCACTAGTGTTGAGCGATACCGTCCGATACTTGAAAGTATCGGTTAGTATCGGCCGATACCCGAAAAATATCGGATATCGCCGATACCGATATCCGATACCAATACAAGTCAATGGGACATCAAGTATCGGAAGGTATTCTCATGGTTCCCAGGGTCTGAAGGAGAGGAAACTCTCCTTCAGGCCCTGGGATCCATAGGGATGTGTAAAATAAAGAATTAAAATAAAAAATATTGATATGCTCACCTCTCCGGCGGCCCCTGGACTTCACGCTGCTAACCGGGAGGCTTCTTTGCTTAAAAAGCGCGCCTTTCGGACCTGTGAATGACGTCCCGGCTTCTGATTGGTCGCGTGCCGCCCATGTGACCGGCACGCGACCAATCAGAGGCCGCGACGTCATTCGCAGGTCCTCAATTCCTAGAATTAGCAGTTTTGTGAATGAGAATGACGTCGCGGCTTCTGATTGGCCGCGTGCCGCCCATGTGACCGGCACGCGGCCAATCAGAAGCCGCGACGTCATTCTCATTCACAAAACTGCTAATTCTAGGAATTGAGGACCTGCGAATGACGTCGCGGCCTCTGATTGGTCGCGTGCCGGTCACATGGGCGGCACGCGACCAATCAGAAGCCGGGACGTCATTCACAGGTCCGAAAGGCGCGCTTTTTAAACAAAGAAGCCTCCCGGTTAGCAGTGTGAAGTCCAGGGGCCGCCGGAGAGGTGAGCATATCAATATTTTTTATTTTAATTCTTTATTTTACACATCCCTATTGATTCGATACCGATACCCGATATCACAAAAATATCGGATCTCGGTATCAGAATTCCGATACCGCAAGTATCGGCCGATACCCGATACTTGCGGTATCGGAATGCTCAACCCTAGTTACCACTGTTTTATATGTCTCAGATACTCAAGATTCTCTTGCAGAGAATTTTAAATATTGTATTTTGCTGAACCTCAACAACTATAAATGCTGTGAAGGTCTTTTAAATGTGTAGCTCTTGTGGTGCTGATCAAATTGGACGCAAGGAAGAAAAACAAGATTCAGTAAAACTAAAAAAGGAAGAAAAAAATGAGTTACTGATTTTATTGATTTGCATAAAAAAGTCCACAAAACAATAGGGTAACCATGTTCAGTCTTGTAGACTTTTACTATACTGTGGCATGTAAAAGATTGGGCACCTCTGGTCAAAATGACTGTTATTACACTTTGCTATCTTCTTGTATCCTTCTCCTGCTTTGTGGGCCTCCACCATTTTCATTTTCAGAGTGCTAGGCAGCTGCTTAGAAGAACCCACGGCTGCAAGTTTTTGGCAAAAGGTTAGAGGAGGCTGAGTTTTTATAAAGTTGGGAAATTTGCATCACCCCTGGCCTTTCCTAACGATGATAGTAAACAAGCCATAACCCTAACAGACTAATTAAGGTCTGGAACCTTGGTCAAAGTTATCGGAGCACACAAAACTCAAAGGGTGCCCCAACTTTTGAATCAGCCCATTTTCCTTCTTATAATTTTTAACATGTAAAAGATGAAAAAAATATATATTTTGGATAAAATACAAAGGAAATGTGTCATCTTTAACTTTAGGCTTTTTAGAGATCATTTCATCTTCAGCTCGCTTAACTGTTTACAGTAATAGTCATTTTAACAAGGGGTGCCAAAACTTTGACATGTCACTGTGTATGTAAATGAAAAACACTTTTTCAATACTTCAGCACTGGCTCCTAGGATTTTTTTCTTCCTTTTTTTACTGAGTCCAAGTTTATTACAAGGTGCTTGCCCCTTAATGAACTTGGAACAGGTTGCAAAGTTGAGTTTAACATGGCACATAAAAGCTCTCATGAAATCTGTGCTACCTAAATGTACCTACTAAAGAAGAGACATTTGAATAGCTCATTGAACTATCTGCTGGATAGATGTTTGTTAAAGATATTGCCCCGATTCATCATTTGTGTCTATTGTAAGTGACTTTTCTTTTTGTCTTATGTCGTCTATGCCATTATTTGCAGCAAATTGGTCAGAATGGCGCTCGTGGATACTGAATTTTGTGAAAACTCAAAAATGATCTTCATAGTTGTCTTTTAGCTTTTTTTTGTGAGTTTTCAGTATAAAAAGACGCATTTTGAAAAATAACACACAAAATCATTTAGGTGGGAGACATCTAAGAAGTCACAGTTGATAAATCAACTAAAACATCTGGAAAACCCTGCCAACAATAATGAACATACAAAAACAGGCAAACATATAAAATAAACTTTAAAAAGGTGCAAATTAAAAGAAGAATTAGGTGAAAATTAAAAAAACGGCAAAAGATAGACAAAAAGGAGCAAATGCGATAATGAATTTGCCCCATTGTGCTTTTTCATCACCTCTTTTAATTTTTTAATCTAGAAAGGGACAAATAACGCAGAATTAAAAAAGCATATACAAGATGTAAAACAATTGCAATTCGAAGGTGAATATTTCCATCATAACAACAAAACAAAATATGTAACACAAAATTGAAGGTTCTTTTTCACTTCAATAAGAATTGAACAAGTTTTCCAGTAGGGATTGTAATCTATTATAATATGAGCTACCAAACGTGACAGATGAGGATGATTACAGGTTGAACATTAAGACAGGGGTGCCAATGCTGGGATCTGAAGTGCTTGGCATGGTCTTTGATAAATCCACCTGCAAACAATTATTTTTAGCTAGAAGACACATTTATCACTCCAATTAGGCAGTTAGCACTGTACATGGCAAAGTATTTGTCACTTTTTTGATCTTCACCTGTACAGATGACACATTTCACAGGATAACATTAGGAAAGCAGTAATTTTAATTCTAAACGATCAAACTATAATATTTCTGTACCTCTCAATATATAATTTTTCTACAGGGCATATTTAGATTAAAAATTATCAAATGGATTTGATGTACCGTATATACTCGAGTATAAGCCGAGATTTTCAGCCCATTTTTTTGGACTGAAAGTCCCCCTCTCGGCTTATACTCGAGTCATACCTGGGGGTCAGCAGGGAGGGGGAGCGGGGGCTGTCTAATTATACTCACCTGCTCCTGGCACGGTCCCTGCATGTCCCTGGCTGCCCGGCGCCCCAGGTTCTTCCTGTACTGAGTAGTCACATGGTACCGCTCATTACAATAATGAATATGCTGCTCCACCTCCCATAGGGGTGGAGCCGCATATTCATTCTGTAATGAGCGGTAACGGTGACTGCTCAGTTTAGGGAGAAGCTGCAGCGCTGGGGAAGCAGGGACTGCACAGCGCCAGGAGCAGGTAAGTATAATAGGGAGTGGGAACGCTGCAAGATATTCACCTGCTCCTCTTCCAGCGCTGCTCCATCTTCAGCATCTTCTGCAGTGATGCTCAGGTCAGAGGGCACGGTGACGTGGCTAGTAAGTGCCCTCTGCCTGAACGTCAGTGCAGAAGATGCTGAAGATGGAGCGGCGCCGGAACGAAGTCAGGTGAATATTAAAAGTGCCGGGGGCCAGAGCGACGGAGAGGTGAGTATGTGATTTTTTTATTGCCGCAACAGCAAATGGGACAAGTGTCTGTACGGAGCATCTTATGGGGCCATAACGTTTGTGCAGCACTATATGGGGCAAGTGTCTGTATGGAGCATTTTATGGGGCCATAATTAACGTTTGTGCAGCATTATATTGGGCAAATGTATCTATGGAGCATCTTATGGGGCCATTATTAACCTTTATGCAGGATTATATGGGGCACATTTTAATATGGAGCATCTTATGGGGCCATCATAAATTTTATAGAGCATTATATGGGGCTCCTGATTCAATATGAATATTCAAAAACACTTAACCTACTGATGTCTCAATTAATTTTACTTTTATTGGTATCTATTTTTACTTTTGACATTTACTGGTAGCTGCTGCATTTCCCACCCTAGGCTTATACTCGAGTCATTAAGTTTTCCCATTTTTTTGTGGCAAAATTAGGGTGGTGGCTTATACTCGGGTCGGCTTATACTCGAGTATATACGGTAATTCACAACGAATAATTAGAAATTGACTGAAGTCAGAGGATTCAAACAATTTGCCAAATCACCACCATCATATTACACATAAGAAAAGATTACATCAGCCAGAGAAGGCTGACAAAACTTCCACAAAATGTTTTGCACTATCAGATTATTTATTTATAATGATTTACTTATATCGCACCAGGAGAGAACATAAAAACTCCTTGCAGATGTTGTCCTGTAGTGGAAATTAAACCCAGAACACCAGCGCTGCAAATTAACAGTTCTGAGCCATAGTGCTGCACATCTCATCACATGGTATATCAAAGCCAATAGGAAGATATGATCATAGCCTGTATAAAAGTAGAGGCAGAGAATGCAGCAGCAATTAAGAGGTAAATCTAGATAGTGAAATGGTGTCACAGATCAAAGTTTAGCTACAGAGATAAGGAGATAAAGTCATAAAACGATGGATAAATTCTAGCATTGTGTGTAAATAGTAGTGAAGAATGGTTACTATCTGTTAACCCATGGCCATATATGTTGAGGTTGTTTTGACATTAGTAAGGTTGTGTTTGTGTTAAAAAGCTTGAAAGGGGTTGGATATAGTATTAGGAGACCTCAGGGGGTCATAGACATCTTTTAAGGACAAATTGAGTGCTTGGAATTCTCAACGAATAAATTTGTCACCAAGCAAACATTGTGGAAAAATTTGGGTAAATTAGAATTTCAAAATAATCACTCATCTCTGATTTATGTCACAATAAGGTTTTGTGATTACCTAAACTTAGTTGAATAAAACTGCAGAGAGTTGGGGTTCTCCAACCATTATATAGACCGTAATATCTTATCAAAATGGTCTGCTTTTTGCTTTCCACACAATCATAATATAAAATCTATTAAAACTCATAAGAGACCACCAGAGAGTTATGCAAAAAGTATTTAATATTTTACAGGGTTGTGCACAAGAAAATTATACTCATGAAATTCTTTAATAACAGAAAGTCACAAAAAGACAGAGAAATACCAACTCTTACCATATTTTTGTGAACCACATTTGTGATTCCAAAAAGCAGAAATAAATTATGTCTACTTCATAATCAGGGCCGGTTTTAGACAAAGTGGAGCCCTAGGTAAAAAATAAAAGTGGGGCCCCAAATGATGCATTCACATAATAATATTACCAGTTCGTCCTCTTTCCCAAACCTATAGCCTGTCTAATAAGACATATGACTAGTGTTGAGCATTCCGATACCGCAAGTATCGGGTATCGGCCGATACTTGCGGTATCGGAATTCCGATACCGAGTTCCGATACTTTTGTGGTATCGGGAATCGGTATCGGATCCATATTAATGTGTAAAATAAAGAATTAAAATAAAAAATATTGATATACTCACCTCTCGGGAGGCCCCTGGACATCACCGCTGGTAACCGGCAGCCTTCTTTGCTTAAAATGAGCTCATTTAGGGCCTTCCATGACGTCACGGCTTCTGATTGGTCACGTGCCACTCATGTGACCGCCACGTGACCAATCACAAGCCGCGACGTCATTCTCAGGCCCTAAACTCCTCATTCTAGGAATTTAGGACCTGAGAATGACGTCACGGCTTGTGATTGGTCGCGTGGCGGTCACATGAGCGGCACGCGACCAATCAGAAGCCGTGACGTCATGGAAGGCCCTAAACGCGCTCATTTTAAGCAAAGAAGGCTGCCGGTTACCAGCGGTGATGTCCAGGGGCCTCCGGAGAGGTAAGTATATCAATATTTTTTATTTTAATTCTTTATTTTACACATTAATGTGGATCCCAGGGCCTGAAGGAGAGTTTTCTCTCCTTCAGACCCTGGGAACCATCAGGATACCTTCCGATACTTGGTGTCCCATTGACTTGTATTGGTATCGGGTATCGGTATAGGCGATATCCGATACTTTTCGGGTATCGGCCGATACTATCCGATACCGATACTTTCAAGTATCGGACGGTATCACTCAACACTACATATGACTGATACCTGGCAATCATGCATCCCACCAGGTATGTGTAGATGTGACGTCATTAGCTCATATCACCGATGCAACAATGAATGATACCGGACAAACACTTTAAGTTTAAGTTAAAAGATTCACTTACAGGAATTGTCCTATGAAAACAAATTATCTTTTATTCACAGGATAGGTGATAAGTTTGTTGATCAGTGGGGTCCGACCACTGGGACCCACGCTGATCGTCAGAACAGGGGACATTTATCCCCACTAGAATATAGTGGCAGTGCACCTATACCATTAGTTTGCTATGGGGATGCTAACCTATGTGCTCGTTTTTTCTGGCCTCATAAGAATGAACCATCCATCAGGCGTTCCCCATTCTGACGATTAGTGTGGTTTCCAGAAGTCGACACCAAACGATCAGTAATATCTATGGATACTAGGTAACATGTTCTTACTGGACTACCCCCTTTAGCCTCCTAATACAGCATGTGTTTAAGGCCTTAACCCCATAAAGTCAATGGTATTTTGGTCCTTGAGGACATAGCTATTGCCTTCACGTTTCTATTGCTGTGTTTCAATCCACCAACACAGCCTATGAGGGATGTTTTTCACAGGATGAGTTGTAATTTATTGGTAGAATCTTGGCTTATGAACAGTGGGAAAAATAAGTATTTGACACACTGTCAATTTTGCACATTTTCCCCACTTACAAAGAATGGAGAAGTCTGTAGTTTTTATTGTAGGTACATGTCAACTGTGAGAGACAGAATCTTAAAAAACAAAAGTACATTGTATGATTTTTACATAATTAAATAACATTTTATTGCATGAAATAAGTATTTGATCACCTACTAACCAACCCTTCCTCTCCATTCTTTGTGGGTGGGAAAACTTGTAAAATTGACAGTGTATCAAATACTTATTTTACCCACTGTTTGCAAGCCAAAATGCTGCCATTAAATTACAACTCATTATTTTCCCCACAGTATTTGTTGAAAAACATTTAGTATCTTTTTCAAGAGGGCAATGTAAAAAAAAAACAGCAATTCTGCAATTTTTTGGGCATGGTTTCAAAAGTGATGACTTGACTGTGCTTACCATCAACAAGACCATTGCATCCTGTAATAGGCTGCAGTGGTCAGAAGACTGGAACAGCGCGTCATCAGAAAAATATACAATAATGCACAGTGCAAATAACCTGCCGATGCAGCTGATCACAGGCCCCTGTGGTCCTGTAGCTCTTGAACACAGTGACATCATCACTTCTGGTGCCAGCGCACATCGCAGATATCCAGGTAGGACATGGCAGGTAATTTTGATTTTTTTTTTAGCAGTTTAAGTTTGTGCTTTTTCTTTCCCAATACTTTGTTTTAAAGCTTTTATTGCATTAGGGGTTAGGGTTGTTGTCTAGTGTGTTGTTTTACTGTGTGTAACTGGTGTTGAGCTGCTGAATAAATCTCATCAGTGACCAGTCCTGTGTTGCTGGCTAAGGCCTCATTCAGACTTCCAATTTTCACGTACGAGTGCTAACCATGTTTTTCACAGCTAGCACTCATATGTGTCTATGCAATAAATAAGTTATATTTTTATAAGAATTATCTATATGTTTACTAGCAGTTAGATAGCACAGAATAGTACAATGTTACTGATGTTTGCAGTCTCTCATGCAAAGTAATAAATAGCAATGTGTGAAAAATATACATACATACTGTATGAATGTAATGACACTAAACAGCATCTGTCCGGACGAAGCATAAGTCAGTATAGAATAGTCAATATAGGGTGCCGACTCCCAGACAGCAAAACAGATAGAGCAGAGGTGAGAAGTTCTGAGTGCTGCTTTCTTGACTTTTGCCAATGCAATAAAGCTATAAGTACAGTAATGGGATGTGCTAATCTCTCCGCCTGTTGTCCTGCTGAGGGCCGCACTGTCCGGTGTTATCTGTAGCTCCATAGTAGGAAGATGTCAGGAGAGCACTGCTTTTCTATAGTCTTGGAATCTGCTGAGGTGAACAGTGTGCTCCCGACTTCTGCTGCTGCGTTGGAGAAACACTGGACAGGATGGCACTTGGAAACACAAAAGGCAGAGAGATCAGCATTTATCTGCTTGAAAAATCAATAGTTGAGTGATCTTACATCAGGGGGGCCACTATGGATTCGGTCCATTTGCAAATGCCCAGTCTGCCTCACCAATGCTGACCCTGTTTATAATAAGCATCCATCTAGATAGATATGACCAAATCTCCTGAAATTTGAATTTTGTAGTTTGCTTGAAATTGGCTATGAAATTTGATTTGCTTCAAAGTTTCTAATCATATACTGGAGGCTGACGGCACAGAAGGAAGATGTCCAAAAAAAACATTGTGCGGAGGATGCGGACTGTGGTGGCAGAGGTACAGGTGAGTGGTAAGATAACAATTTTCTTTTAAATTATTTTCCCAGCCCTTTATAATTCAGAAAAATTGTGTCTGGCAATGTCTTGCACTAAAAAGTTGAAGGACATCGCAGGTTTTGATTCTTTATCAGAAGTATCTCTTTCAAATGTGTAAGCCGAAAAGCAAGCATCTGATATCTAGGGATGAGACAAATAGATATCCAGGTCTCATAATCTCAAAGCCCAATTAAGGTCAGACAGTGTGCAGCGCTATCATCTCTGCTCTTATGGAATCAGATGAAAATATGATCATCTATGGCTCCTCTTCGAATTCCAACAGAACAGCAAAGCTATCTTTGCTCCATCATGAAGCATGAAGGTCGTGGTTTTGCAGAACTCTCTTAAAACAAAGCACATAAAAATAAAGAATCATCAACTTTTGTTTCAAAAAAAATTCTAGAAAAAGTAAATTTATCTACAACAAATTTGCTCATCTGTACTTGTAGCAGTATAGACATATGATTATTTAAAGGGCTGTCTGGTTTAGAAAATATTCTCATTGAACATCCATTTTACTAATTAGAGCAAAGAACAGCTACAAATTTCAACAGGAACTATATAACACTTCATTTTTCTTGGTGCAGCAGGGAAATTGAACATTTACTGGCCGATTCTCTCACTATAGGTCCTGGCAATGGTATAACCTTTGACAGCTCTTCAAGGTTCTTCATGGTTGGATTCCTTAAATAAAAGACACTAATCAATGCATATATCTCTGTATCATAACAGATCAGTGCAAAACTATTCATAGTAGGCCTTGACATATACATGCTTCTCACAAAATTAGAATATCATAAAAAGTTAATTTTTTTAAGTTCTTCAATACAAAAAGTGAAACTTATATATTATATAGAGTCAAACAGAGTGACCAATTTCACGTGTTTATTTCTGTTAATGTTGATGATTATGGCTTGCAGCCAATGAAAACCCAAAAGTCATTATCTCAGTAAATTAAAATAATTAACAAAAAACACTTTCAAAGGCTTCCTAGGCATTTAAAAAGGCCCCTTAGTCTGTTTCAGTAGGCTCCACAATCATGGGCAAGACTGCTGACTTGACAGATGTCCAGAAGGCAGTCATTGACACACTCTTCAAGGAGGGTAAGCCACAAAAGGTCATTGCTAAGGGTATGTGCACACGTCCGGATTTTTGGCGTTTTTTTGTGGAATTTTGCCATAAAAACGCTATAAATCCGCTAAAAAAACGCTAACATTATGCATCCTATCATTTAGAATGCATTCCGCATTTTTTGTGCAGATGTTAGCGTTTTTTTTCCGCAAAAAAACCGCATACCGCAAAAAATCCGGACATGCTCTATCTTTTTGCGGATTTTTTGCGGATTTCCTATCAAAAAGGACATTCCGGAAAATAAAATAAAAAAACGCAAAAAATCTGCAAAAAATCCACGCAAAAAACGCGCAAATTCCGCGAGAAATCCACGCGAAAAAAGCATGCGGATTTCTGGCAGAATTCTCAGGATTATGTCAGGAAAAAATCCTGACGTGTGCACATACCCTAAAGAAGCTAGCTGTTCACAGAGTGCTGTATCCAAACAAATTAATAGAAAGTTGAGTGGAAGGAAAAAGCGTGGTATAAAAAGGTGCAAAGCAACAGGGATAACCTCAGCCTTGCAAAGATTGTTAAGAAAATGCAATTCAAAAATTTGGGGTAGATTCACAAGCAGTGAACTGCTACTGGAGTCATTGCTTCAAGAGCCACCACACACAGAAGTATCCAGGACATGGGCTACAAGTGTTGCATTCCTTGTGTCAAGCCACTCATGACCAATAGACAATGCCAGAAGTGTCTTACCTGGGCCAAGGAGAAAAAGAACTGGACTGTTGCTCTGTGTTCCAAGGTGTTGTTTTCAGATGAAAGTAAATTTTTTCATTTTATTTGGAAATCAAGGGTCTGGAAATCCCAGAGTCTGGAGGAAGAGTGTAGAGGCCACAATCCAAGCTGCTTGAGGTAGGGTTGAGAAAAACAGATCGGCCAATTTCAAAAGTCGCCGACTTTTGGCAAAGTCGGGTTTCGTGAAACCCGACCCGATCTCACTGTGGGATCGGGTCGGCAGTCGGTGATCTTCGCTCCAAAGTCGGGTTTTGTTTTTTATATATATATATGTCATTGAGACACACACATATATATATATACAGTGGGGCAAAAAAATATTTAGTCAATCAGCAATAGTGAAAGTTCCACCACTTAAAAAGATGAGAGGTGTCTGTAATTTACATCATAGGTAGACCTCAACTATGGGAGACAAACTGAGAAAAAAAAATCCAGAAAATCACATTGTCTGTTTTTTTATCATTTTATTTGCATATTATGGTGGAAAATAAGTATCTGGTCAGAAACAAACAATCAAGATTTCTGGCTCTCACAGACCTGTAACTTCTTCTTTAAGAGTCTCCTCTTTCCTCCACTCATTACCTGTAGTAATGGCACCTGTTTAAACTTGTTATCAGTATAAAAAGACACCTGTGCACACCCTCAAACAGTCTGACTCCAAACTCCACTATGGTGAAGACCAAAGAGCTGTCAAAGGACACCAGAAACAAAATTGTAGCCCTGCACCAGGCTGGGAAGACTGAATCTGCAATAGCCAACCAGCTTGGAGTGAAGAAATCAACAGTGGGAGCAATAATTAGAAAATGGAAGACATACAAGACCACTGATAATCTCCCTCGATCTGGGGCTCCACGCAAAATCCCACCCCGTGGGGTCAGAATGATCACAAGAACGGTGAGCAAAAATCCCAGAACCACGCGGGGGGACCTGGTGAATGAACTGCAGAGAGCTGGGACCAATGTAACAAGGCCTACCATAAGTAACACACTACGCCACCATGGACTCAGATCCTGCAGTGCCAGATGTGTCCCACTGCTTAAGCCAGTACATGTCCGGGCCCGTCTGAAGTTTGCTAGAGAGCATTTGGATGATCCAGCGGAGTTTTGGGAGAATGTCCTATTGTCTGATTAAACCAAACTGGAACTGTTTGGTAGAAACACAACTTGTCGTGTTTGTAGGATAAAGAATACTGAGTTGCATCCATCAAACACCATACCTACTGTAAAGCATGGTGGTGGAAACATCATGCTTTGGGGCTGTTTCTCTGCAAAGGGGCCAGGACGACTGATCCGGGTACATGAAAGAATGAATGGGGCCATGTATCGTGAGATTTTGAGTGCAAACCTCCTTCCATCAGCAAGGGCATTGAAGATGAAACGTGGCTGGGTCTTTCAACATGACAATGATCCAAAGCACACCGCCAGGGCAACGAAGGAGTGGCTTCGTAAGAAGCATTTCAAGGTCCTGGAGTGGCCTAGCCAGTCTCCAGATCTCAACCCTATAGAAAACCTTTGGAGGGAGTTGAAAGTCCGTGTTGCCAAGCGAAAAGCCAAAAACATCACTGCTCTAGAGGAGATCTGCATGGAGGAATGGGCCAACATACCAACAACAGTGTGTGGCAACCTTGTGAAGACTTACAGAAAATGTTTGACCTCTGTCATTGCCAACAAAGGATATATTACAAAGTATGGAGATGAAATTTTGTTTCTGACCAAATACTTATTTTCCACCATAATATGCAAATAAAATGTTAAAAAAACAGACAATGTGATTTTCTGGATTTTTTTTTCTCAGTTTGTCTCCCATAGTTGAGGTCTACCTATGATGTAAATTACAGACGCCTCTCATCTTTTTAAGTGGTGGAACTTGCACTATTGCTGACTGACTAAATACTTTTTTGCCCCACTGTATATATATATTTATATTTATATTTACTTCAGCGCGATATAGCAGAGAAGCCGGTAATTCAATTGCTGGCTTTTCATTTCTCGTGCCTAAACCCGACATGATATGAGACATGATTTACATACAGTAAACCATGTCATATCCCCATTTTTTTTGCATATTGCACACTAGTAATGTTAGTAGTGTGTATGTGCAAAATTTTGGCGCTGTAGCTATTAAATTTAAGGGTTAAATCGCGGAAAAAATTGGCGTGGGCTCCCGCACAATTTTCTCCGCCAGAGTGGTAAAGCCAGTGACTGAGGGCAGATATTAATAGCCTGGAGAGGGTCCATAGTTATTGGCCCCCCTGGCTAAAAACAACTGCCCCCAGCCACCCCAGAAAAGGCACATCTGGAAGATGCGCCTATTCTGGCACTTGGCCACTCTCTTCCCACTCCCATGTAGTGGTGGGATTTTGGGTAATGAAGGGTTAATGTAAGGTGACATTAAGCCAGATTAATAATGGAGAGGCGTCAATTATGACACCTATCCATTATTAATCCAATGTTACAGATCTACGGAAGGTATGTATATTCTTGGTTTATTATTTTTAATTTGTTACAGGTCGAGGGTCTTCAGGTGGATTGAGAGAGCAATAAAATATTACAACAACCTGTGTGTTTATTTTATTAAAAGACTTTGTAATAATGTGTGTGTGTTTTTAACCATTTCAGACAATTGGTTTAATAATGGATAGGTGTCATAATTGACGCCTCTCCATTATTAATCTGGCTTAATGTCACCTTACAATAGCAAGGTGACATTAACCCTTCATTACCCCATATCCCACCGCTACACGGGAATGGGAAGAGAGTGGCCAAGTGCCAGTATACGCGCATCGTCCAGATGTGCCTTTTCTGGGGTGGCTGGGGGCAGATGTTTTTAGCCAGGGGGGCCAATAACCATGGACCCTCTACAGGCTATTAATATCTGCCCTCAGTCACTGGCTTTACCACTCTGGCGGAGAAAATTGCGCGGGAGCCCACGCCAATTTTTTCCACGATTAAACCCTTAAATTTAATAGCTACAGTGCCGAAATTTTGCACATACACACTACTAATATTAGTAGTATGGAATATGCAAAAAAAAAAGGGGGATATGGCATGGCTTACTGTATGTAAACCATGTCTCATATCATGTCGGGTTTAGGCAGGAGAAATGAAATGCCGGCAATTGAATTACCGGCTTTTCTGCTATATCACGCTGAAGTAAATATAAAAATATATAGATTTCCCATTGACTTGCATTGGGTTTCGTGTTTCGGCCGATCCCCCGACCCCGACTTTTCAAGAAGATTGGCCGATTTCATTCGACTCGACTTTTGAGAAAGTCGGGTTTCGCGAAACCCGACTCGACCTCAAAAAAGGAAAAGTCGCTCAACCCTAGCTTGAGGTCTAGTGTGAAGTTTCCACAATGAGTGATGGTTTGGGGAACCATGTCATCTGCTCGTGTAGGTCAACTGTGTTTTATCACGACCAAAGTCAGCGCAACCGTCTTCCAGGAAATTTTAGAGCACTCATGCTTCCCACTGCTGACAAGCTTTTTGGAAATGGAAATTTAATTCGCAGGACTTGGCACCTGTCCACACTGCAAAAAGTACCAATACTTGGTTTAAAAACAAAAGTATCACTATGTTTGATTGGCCAGCAAACTCACCTGACCTTAACCCCATAGAGAGTCTACGGGATATTGTCAAGAGAAATATGAGAGACACCAGACCCAACAATGCAGACGAGCTGAAGGCTGATAACAAAACAACCTGGGCTTCCATAACACCTCAACAGTGCCACAGGCTGATCGCCTCCATGCCATGCCGCATTGATGCAGTGATTGATGTAAAAGGATCCCTGACCAAGTATTGAGTGCATTTACCGAACATACATTTCAGTAGGTCAACAGTTTAGATTTTAAAATCATTTTTTAAAGCTGGTGTTATAAAGTAGTCTAATTTACTGAAATAATGACTTTTGGGTTTTCATTGGCTGTAAGCCATAATCATCAACATTAAAAGAAATAAACACTTGAAATAGATCACTCTGTAAGCACTCTATATAATATATGAGTTTCACTTTTTGTATTGAAGAACTGAAATAAATTAACTTTTTGATGATTTTGTGACAAGCACCTGTAAATGGTAGAAATAGTATATTAGTGGTATTAGAAAGTCGTACCTTACATAAGCGAGACAATAACAGTTATTTGAACCATTGTTTAATGCTGGGTCATTGATTCCAATAATGACAATTACATTAGCATATTTTATGTTTTGAACACATTGATGATCCACCACAAGTTTGTCTGCAGGAATGTGAGATGTCCCTGTCACTCAGTAGGTTATTAATGTCCTCCTCAGTAGCAGCTCTCTTTAGTACAGCAATGAATATTATTTCACACCCCCACGCTTACAGATGCTCACAGTGATGTTTGATCACCGCAACACAGAACAGATGTAGCACAGCTTGATGAAAGCCACATGCAAACCTTCAGTGTAATAACCAAACAGGTTCTAATGCTGAGGATAAATAATACTTCCACCTATAAATAGATGCAATGAATGTATCACAAAACTCTTGCTTATACGTCACAGTTCATAATGTCTTGTGCACTGCAGTATATTAATCCCTGTTACTAGATTTCATTGTGTGACAACATTTATTGAATCACAGTAGGTTTACACTGAGAATTCTTTTACATTACAAAGAATAGCAAGATTCTAAATTGATAATATTTGCTACTATTTAAAGAAGCACTCCTCCCATCAAACTTTTTATCCTCTTAATATATTGTAGTCATCATATTCTACGGCATTATGTCCTTACAATTTCTAATTTTATCTTGCTACCCAGCTAATTCTTCTCTTGACATCACGTGATTTAACCCTTAACGACGTTGGTTGTAACAGTACGCCCACATCACCATCCCTCACTTTGATGTGGGCTCCGGCAGTGAACCCACATCTTTTCTGGCACATGTCAGCTGTTTTGAACAGTTGACATGTGCCCAGAACAGCCGTGGGTGGCTATTAACCCGTGTCAAGCATTACCAGATAAGAACTTTCTCCTTACTTTATTGGTAGACAGGATATTGCAGTAATTAATCTGTGATAATCACATTCACATCATGATATGGAACATAGAAGGATAATTTGATTGATTAGGCCATTTATTATTTGACTTTACAGCTAATTATATCTACAATTGCCAACATCACTTCTAATATTGTGAGTTTGCTGGTATAGTTTTTGATAAGCGAACGATATTATATGTCTCACAGCTTCTGTAATAGCATGCACATCTGTAATGTAATTTGTATCACTGTATTACTTGTGCAGACTGCATTGCTTTCCATTTCCCTTTGGCATGCTCGTTCAGACCTGTAATGATATGCTAACATCTCCGCTAAAGGGCTTTTCAGTTTTACCTCATTTATAATTGTCAAATCATCCTATATTCCCCACAGCAATTCCAGAAAGAAAGGAAAAACAATAACAAGTGCGTGTAACAATCAAAACTAGACAAAACGATAGACATTCAGCATGTGCTAAAACTTTTATTAGGGATCATTTAATGTCACATCAAAATGTGATACTTTTAACTAGGTTTTTGTTTTTAAAGCGGATTCTCTAGGGAAAAACAAAAAAAATGGCTAAACTAACGAAGAAAACTTTTTTATTTTCCGCTTTGTTGTTACTGAGTGCCGACCACTGGGAATGTCACTTTTTAACTATCGGCATTATCTCTGATGTCAGAGTAGCCTTGAAATGGGATTTCTTAGTCCACCAGAAGAAATGATTAGAAGGGCCCAACCTCTAGCTATAAAATACCACTTGACATCTAGTTTTAATTGCACACAATGGACATTTAATCTATGAGGTCAATTTATTGATGTTCAAAACAGATCCTTGTGGCAAATAATTGGTTCAATAGTTAGATTGAAATTTACTTTTTTCTACTACTTCTTCTACACTTTTAGGAGCTCAATTCTGCTCAAATGAGGGCCTTAGTAGACCAATCTGGACAAAAAAAAAAATCATTTTTTTTAAATTTAGGTAAATTGTGGTAGTTTAATAATATAGTTGTCCTCCATAGGTTTCATTATCAATCATAATGATTAAACACAAATCCACAAGGTATGACCTTGGCATGTTAGCATGGTCAGAACAAGGGCAAAATTATGTCCTAACTGACCATCAAAGCAACTTCATGCAACAATATTTTACATACAAGAGAAAAGAATAGCAGTTTATAATTCTTCAAAAGGTAATCTTTTATTATAAATACATATTAGAAAATCACAGACAAACAATCTTAAAAATGGTAACAACTGCAAGGCTGACACCTAGGTCCGGTGCAAACACAAGGATTTAAGGAATCACAAAATAATATTATATATCATTGCAAATATCAAACCACTATATGAGTCCCTATAACCCAATATCTGACATAAGCACGTACATAATCCGACACATATGAGTGAATCGTAAACACACCTGATAATAGGTACATACATGCATATAAATAGCATCAGACAAAACATACAAAAGTATAAAGCACAACAAAAGGAGTCAACCCAGCATGTAGGACCTCCTTACACCCCTTACGCGTGTTTCGCTTGTTTTCAATTACGTTGCTTCATCATGGAGGGAGTTAGCTCTATACCTAACGGAACCTTTTATTGCCAATTAGTGCAATAGAAGTGGCGCATGTGCACCTTACTGTCTGTGCTGCAGATCCACCATCGCTGTCGTAAAATGTAGGACGCATGCGCAGAAGCGTGGATACCTCACCATAGATCCCAAACATGTGCACCGCACTACAGTGATGCCAAGAATTAAATGCCACAGATGAACAGTTTGCGCTGCATAATCATACAGATACAAAGTACATATAAACATTCAAAAAGAAAGAAAGTCTTTCTTGAAATGATGTAGTATTCATGATCCTTTAGCTTCTCCCATTATGTATGCACAGCGCTTGGTATTGTTCCCAATGATGTCCATTTCATCTCTTGATTTCAACACATCAGCATCTGATTAAGGTAACTATCAGGAAAGGAGAAGATGAAGAAATGAAAAAAAACAAATAATTAAAACCATTAAAAGGGAAATATATTCCATATGTTGTATCGAGGAAAGGGAAAGAAATGGGGCCAATTGGTGAATGTCTGCAAAAATGGTCAACGCTAGCAGTTTCATTTAGTCCCAGAGGGGCAATAGTCCTCAAGATAGTAATCCATCGTGGATTGAAACTGTTAGCTTTGCATCATTTTTGTAGACATTCACCACTTGTCCTCATCTCTTTCCCTTTCCTCTATATAACATGGCACTGCACCGGTCAATCTTTTGCAGTTTGTGACCTGCCGGATCATTTTGTGACCTGCTGGAAGAAGTCACTACTCAATGTAAGTCTATGAGATCCAGAATGTGGACATAATGAGGTTCTGATAGACCTACAATGAGAGTGTTACCTCTGAGTTCCAGCAAGTCAGAATTTGCAATCACAAGAGGGCAGAGGAGGACCGTAGTGGAGCCAGGAACGGCTAATGACGTGGGCTGGTAAATATAATGCCATGGGCAGGGAATGGACTTAGATTAGTGGCATCACGCAATCGTTGAAATAAAATAAAATTCTGGAGTGTTGCTTTAGTATACTATTAACCATATTTGACTGTTGTATTCTGTATGTTGGACACTCTCATTTGAATAATCACCACCTACAGCATTCCATCATGTTCCTGAGTCCTTCAGACACCATACTGGTTTGAGTGTTAATGGTCTAGCAATAAACTGCCTCCTTATATGACATGCTTACAAGTTTTAAGACTGTGGGGGTTTGTTTAGGTTTGTATTGTACAAAAATTTGGTAGACTTTCTCACTTTTTTCTATTATTAATCCCTCTGAAAGTTCTTAGATAGCTGAGATTTTTACTGTAATGAGCAATGCCTTATATCACATCTTGTTCTATTTTACACTGTTTGTCTTCATACTTGTATGGTAGATGTTATTACTTATCTTCTTGGAAACTATATGTAAAGTATAATGATCCATATAGTAGCTTAAAAATTAAAGTGGACAGAGGGGACACTAAAATACTTCAGAGTCTGAAAAAAAATCATGGTGCATTTATTAATTTTTTTGTAGCTATGCAAATAAATACTTCATAATACTTAAAAGACAGGGCGTCTGAACTTTACTATCTAGTTTTTGTGTCTAAAATCATCCGTGTGAAGTCAGAAGCTATTTTAGTGCTTTCATTTTGTGAAAAGAGCCACTAAACATTCCCTACATTAGACCTGCCATAGGTCTAGTCATTTTTGACCTCCAAGAGTCAATGAGGGATGAAATATGAAAAAGCTTATGCCCAGTTTTTCCATAAACCATATTTTAAATTCTCTTTGCGGTCAATGAGCTGCAACTTGCACTGATGTGTCAGTATATAAACTATTTTAGAATGAGGTAATCAATCAAGTGTATCATTATTCTGTAAATGTGATAATAACTTAACAATCCGCAGACTGATAAACCTCTCAGTCCTAGGTCAGGGAAATGTATATACAAAATTGTGAAGTCTTTGTATAATTTTAACATAAATTGTAGTTACTTTAATTGTCACCTAAGTACAATAGGGATTTTTGATTTATTGGGTAAAAAATTGAATGACAGTTTATATAATTAGACATTTTTTCACCAAGGGGAACAAAAAAGTCTAAAGGTACTGTCACATTAAGCGACGCTGCAGCGATATAGACAACAATGCCGAACGCTGCAGCGTCACTGTGTGGTCGCTGGAGAGCTGTCACACAGACAGCTCTCCAGCGACCAATGATGCCGAGGTCCCCGGGTAACCAGGGTAAACATCGGGTTACTAATCGCAGGGCCGCGCTTAGTAACCCGATATTTACCCTGGTTACCTAAAAAAAACAAACACTACATACTTACATTCCGGTGTCTGTCGCGTCCCTCGCAGTCAGCTTTCCGCACTCACTGTGAGCGCTGGCCAGCCGTAAAGCAAAGCACAGCGGTGATGTCACCGCTGTGCTTTACGGCCGGCGCTCACAGTCTAATGTGTTTGGGGGCCTCTAGACTCTACCCAACAGATGATGTCAGAGGAGATATGTGGGAAGACCCAGGGGGTCAGTAGGTGCCCTTATCCGATGGCTCGAGACTGCATGGATGTGGCATCATCCCACTGAATGCCCGCTCTCCTTTTACTGTCGGCATAATAGTACTCAGACAATACAGGGTGAGGGTAAACAGAGTGGCAAAAATTTATTAAACCACCATCAAACAATAACATATAGAACAGTCTCAGCAAAAACCCAAGATGGTGTACATTACAGAGTCTCACCCTCCTGCTGACTTGCCAAGATTAGAGCAGTTGCAACTTTGGGACATCCAGGGCAGACTACTCCCAGCAGTGGCACCCCACTTTTGTTGGGCACCCACTGAGAGGAGGTAAAGACAAGCCTAGGAAATTGACAGTTCATTGATGGACGAGGCCAGGTGACTTGATTGTCCCAAGCTGGATTCTTTAAACATCTTTTAGGGTTTCTTCAGTTGGAGCCATGTTGCCATGGCTACTGTAATTTAGAGTCTCTGTAAACACAGGTAGGTCCTCCTCCATTTTATCTGAGTTAAACTGAGAAAGAGTCTCTTCTGTTTTATTTTGGATACACTGGCCCCTGACTTTAAGTAGTAAAGACAACTAGTTAAATTGAAGAATCAATCAATAGGCATTAAGGACACTGCTCTCTCCGATCTCTTCCTATCTTTCTGATTGCTCCTTCAGTGTATGATTCACTGGCTCCACTTCTCCTTTTACTCTCACTGTTGGGGTTTCTTAGGGCTCAGACCATGGCCCTCTTCTCTTCTCTCTTCACATGAACCCAATTAGACAGAACATCAGCAGATTTGGCTTTCAGTACCATCTTTATGCTGATGACACACAACTATACATGTCATCCCCTGACCTTGCCCCCGCTGTACTACAGAACACCAGTGACTGTCTGTCCGCAGTATACAACATCATGTCTGCCTGACCTCCCTTAATTTGACATCTCCCTCTCCATGTGTGGCACCATAATAACACCTAGACAGCAGGCATAAAGATTATTATTATTATTATCAGAAGACTTTTTCTAAAAAGTGTGGAAATTTTAAAGTTGGGAAGTAGAATCCTGTGTGATTAAGAGAAATGGTCATATAGCATTCTTTTTGATTACTGAGAGAACTGTGCAGCAGCAAAGTTCTTTTTCTTACTACCCATATTTATCTGTGACAGCATAGCTCTTTTTTTTAGAAAGGAAGATTGACGTTGCTTTAGAAAGCAAAACCTAAAAAATGAACTGGACTATAAGTTGGTATGCATGCAAAATAAGAGCATGTTCACACTGGTCATTAAACAGACAAAACCTAAGACAGAAACAAAATGAACATATACCCTGCTGTAAGTAAATATATAATAGATGGTTTCTGAAAATGTTTATGCGGGGGGCGTGTCCTAGCTGGCCATGTGAGCGGTCGCAGGGAAGAGCGCTCCCGCTGCCAGTAGGACAAATAATCCTGTTTTAACCCCGACTTGCGGGGATACTTACAATCCTCCGGCTAGCTGAAGGTCCGGAGAGAGCAGCGGTGAGGAGCGGCGGGTCCGGAGTCGGCGGCGATGACCAGGAGGCGGCAGAGAGACGCTGGCACCGGCGATGCAGGAGCCGGCCAAGATGGCGCCGATGTGAGGGAGGACGCCGAGAAGGAGAACGTCGCATGTCAGCGGCGCATGGAGGTGGCCGCAAAGCTGCAGCAGTATGCCAGAGTGGAGGCTGCTGAGGAGGCAGGAGCAGGATCTGGAGCTGGAGCTGACCAGGAGGTGGAGGAAACAAGCGCAGCCGAACAGCATGAGGTACAGAGGGGGAAAGAAGGAGGCAGCATGGCGGGGGCTAGTGGGGGACCTGGAGGCATACCGCAGGGAGAGGAGCCGACCCTTAGGGATGTAATCACCCTGATCTCCTCGTGCCAGCAATCCCTGAATTCCTTGGCCCAGCAGATGCAGGAAGTTAAAGGGGACAGGGCACAGATTAATGCGGCTCTGCAGAAAATGGACAAACGTATAGGAGTGGTGGAGGAGAGGGTGAGCACGGCAGAAGATCACATAGTTAAGCTACAAAAAGCTGAAAAGAAGTTTGCCCAAGCAATAGCCGAGCTAGCTGCCAAAAATGAGGATCTGGAAAATAGGTCCAGAAGAAATAATATACGTATAGTGGGGCTGCCTGAAAAGACTGAGGGGAGAAATCCTACTGAGTTTGTGGAGAACTGGCTGCTGGAGAAGATTGGGAGCACAGAATTGACAAAAGTCTTTGCTGTTGAACGTGCTCATAGGGTCCCGCCGCAGCCCCCTGCCCCAGGAGCAAATCCCCGTACCATGTGTTGTGAATTCTGTGGCCAAGCTCCCTCCTGTGGTCGTGAGTGGTACTTCGGCTGGTTCTGTCTATGAGCTTCCTTTGGTGGATGAGAGTGGTACTGCGGCTTCTGAGTTTCCTTCCTCAGGTGATGAGGTTAAGTCGTTAGGTGCTGCCCTATTTAACTCCACCTAGTGCTTTGATCCTTGCCTCCAGGCAATGTTCTAGTATTGGTCTTGCTTTCTCCTGGATCGTTCCTGTGGCCTGTCTGTCCTGCATAAGCTAAGTTTTGCTTGTGTTATTTTTGTTTGTTATTTTTTCTGTCCAGCTTGCTATATTGGTTTTTCTTGCTTGCTGGAAGCTCTGGGACGCAGAGGGAGCACCTCCGTACTGTTAGTCGGTGCGGAGGGTCTTTTGCCCCCTCTGCGTGGTTGTTTGTAGGGTTTTGTGTTGACCGCAAAGCAATCTTTCCTATCTTCGGTCTGTTCAGTAAGTTGGGCCTCACTTTGCTAAATCTATTTCATCTCTGCGTTTGTATTTTCATCTCAACTCACAGTCATTATATGTGGGGGGCTGCCTTTTCCTTTGGGGTATTTCTCTGAGGCAAGGTAGGCTTATTTTTCTATCTTCAGGGCTAGCTAGTTTCTCAGGCTGTGCTCGAGGCGCATAGGACTGGTCAGGAGCGCTCCACGGCTACCTTTAGTGTGGTTGGATAGGATTAGGGATTGCGGTCAGCAGAGTTCCCACGTCTCAGAGCTCGTCCTATGTTTTTGGTAATTGTCAGGTCACTTTGTGTGCTCTGAACTTCAAGGTCCATTGTGGTTCTGAATCACCTGTTCATAACAGTACTGGAGGCCCAAAGTACTAATGCTTCTCAATAGAGGGAAAAGAGAAGTTCTGAGACCATTTTTTTTTCTTTGCACTGTGTTCTGTCTTTCTTTTCCCCTTTACATCAGTGTGGTTCAGAACACAGGTGTGGACATGGACATTCAGGGTCTGTTCTCTTTGATGGATAATCTCGCTTTAAATGTACAGAATATTCAAGATTTAGTGGTTCAGAATCCTATGTTAGAACCTAAAATTCTTATTCCTGAGTTATTTTCTGGAGATAGAGCTAAGTTTTTGAATTTTAAAAATAATTGTAAACTATTTCTGGCTTTGAAACCCCGCTCCTCTGGTGACCCAGTTCAACAAGTTAAGATCATTATTTCTTTATTACGTGGCGACCCTCAAGACTGGGCATTTTCCCTTGCGCCAGGAGATCCTGCATTATGTAATATTGATGCTTTTTTTCTGGCGCTCGGATTGCTGTACGATGAACCTAATTCAGTGGATCAGGCAGAGAAAAATTTGCTGGCTCTGTGTCAGGGTCAGGATGAGATAGAGATTTATTGTCAGAAGTTTAGAAAGTGGTCCGTGCTCACTCAATGGAATGAATGTGCGCTGGCAGCTATTTTCAGAAAGGGTCTCTCTGAAGCCCTTAAGGATGTCATGGTGGGATATCCTATGCCTGCTGGTCTGAATGAGTCTATGTCTTTGGCCATTCAGATCGGTCGACGCTTGCGTGAGCGTAAATCTGTGCACCATTTGGCGGTATTATCTGAGCATAAACCTGAGCCTATGCAGTGCGATAGGACTTTGACCAGAGCTGAAAGGCAATTACACAGACGTCAGAATGGGCTGTGTTTCTACTGTGGTGATTCCACTCATGCTATCTCCGATTGTCCTAAGCACACTAAGCGGTTCGCTAGGTCTGCCACCATTGGTACAGTACAGTCGAAATTTCTTTTGTCCGTTACTTTGATCTGCTCTTTGTCTTCCTATTCTGTCATGGCATTTGTGGATTCAGGCGCTGCCCTGAATTTGATGGACTTGGAGTTTGCTAGGCGCTGTGGGTTTGTCTTGGAGCCCTTGCAGTGTCCTATTCCATTGAGAGGAATTGATGCTACGCCTTTGGCCAAGAATAAGCCTCAGTATTGGACCCAGCTGACCATGTGCATGGCTCCTGCGCACCAGGAGGATATTCGCTTTCTGGTGTTGCATAATCTGCATGATGTGGTCGTGTTGGGGTTGCCATGGCTACAAGTCCATAACCCAGTATTAGATTGGAAATCTATGTCTGTGTCCAGCTGGGGTTGTCAGGGGGTACATGGTGATGTTCCATTTCTGTCTATCTCATCATCCACCCCTTCTGAGGTCCCAGAGTTCTTGTCTGATTACCGGGATGTATTCGATGAGCCCGAGTCCAATGCCCTACCTCCGCATAGGGATTGTGATTGTGCTATCGATTTGATTCCTGGTAGTAAGTTTCCTAGGGGTCGACTGTTTAATTTATCTGTACCTGAGCACGCCGCTATGCGGAGTTACGTGAAGGAGTCTTTGGAGAAGGGTCATATTCGCCCGTCATCGTCGCCATTGGGAGCGGGGTTCTTTTTTGTGGCCAAGAAGGATGGTTCGCTGAGACCTTGTATTGATTACCGCCTTCTAAATAAAATTACGGTCAAATTTCAGTACCCCTTTCCGCTGCTGTCTGATTTGTTTGCTTGGATTAAGGGGGCTAGTTGGTTCACCAAGATAGATCTTCGTGGTGCATATAATCTTGTGCGTATTAAGCGGGGCGATGAATGGAAAACAGCATTTAATACGCCCGAAGGCCATTTTGAGTACCTGGTTATGCCATTCGGGCTTTCTAATGCTCCATCAGTGTTTCAGTCTTTTATGCATGACATCTTCCGAGAGTATCTGGATAAATTCCTGATTGTATACTTGGATGATATTTTGGTCTTCTCGGATGATTGGGAGTCTCATGTGAAGCAGGTCAGAATGGTGTTCCAGGTCCTGCATGCTAATTCTTTATTTGTGAAGGGGTCAAAGTGTCTCTTTGGTGTTCAGAAGGTTTCATTTTTGGGGTTCATTTTTTCTCCTTCTACTGTCGAGATGGACCCTGTTAAAGTTCAGGCCATTTATGATTGGACTCAGCCAACATCTCTGAAGAGTCTGCAGAAGTTCCTGGGCTTTGCTAATTTTTATCGTCGCTTCATCAATAATTTTTCTAGTATTGCTAAACCGTTGACTGATTTAACCAAGAAGGGTGCTGATGTCGTCAATTGGTCTTCTGCTGCTGTGGAAGCTTTTCAGGAGTTGAAGCGTCGTTTTTCTTCTGCCCCTGTGTTGTGCCAACCAGATGTTTCGCTTCCGTTCCAGGTCGAGGTTGATGCTTCTGAAATTGGAGCAGGGGCTGTTTTGTCGCAGAGAAGTTCTGATTGCTCGGTGATGAAACCATGCGCCTTCTTTTCCAGGAAATTTTCGCCTGCTGAGCGAAATTATGATGTTGGCAATCGAGAGTTGCTAGCCATGAAGTGGGCATTCGAGGAGTGGCGTCATTGGCTTGAAGGAGCTAAGCATTGCGTGGTGGTCTTGACTGATCACAAGAACTTGACTTATCTCGAGTCTGCCAAACGGTTGAATCCTAGACAAGCTCGTTGGTCGCTGTTTTTCTCCCGCTTTGACTTTGTGGTTTCGTACCTTCCGGGCTCTAAAAATGTGAAGGCGGATGCCCTGTCTAGGAGTTTTGTGCCCGATTCTCCGGGTTTGCCTGAGCCGGCGGGTATTCTCAAAGAGGGGGTAATTTTGTCTGCCATCTCCCCTGATTTGCGGCGGGTGCTGCAAAAATTTCAGGCTAATAAACCTGACCGTTGCCCAGCGGAGAAACTGTTTGTCCCTGATAGGTGGACGAATAAAGTTATCTCTGAGGTTCATTTTTCAGTGTTGGCTGGTCATCCTGGAATCTTTGGTACCAGAGATTTGGTGGCTAGATCCTTTTGGTGGCCGTCTCTGTCGCAGGATGTGTGTTCTTTTGTGCAGTCCTGTGGGATTTGTGCTCGGGCTAAGCCCTGCTGTTCTCGTGCCAGTGGGTTGCTTTTGCCCTTGCCGGTCCCGAAGAGGCCTTGGACACATATCTCTATAGATTTTATTTCGGATCTCCCCGTCTCTCAAAGAATGTCGGTCATTTGGGTGGTTTGTGATCGCTTCTCTAAGATGGTCCATTTGGTGCCCTTGTCTAAATTGCCTTCCTCCTCTGATTTGGTGCCATTGTTTTTCCAGCATGTGGTTCGTTTACATGGCATTCCAGAGAACATCGTTTCTGACAGAGGTTCCCAGTTTGTTTCGAGGTTTTGGCGAGCCTTTTGTGTTAGGATGGGCATTGATTTGTCTTTTTCCTCGACTTTCCATCCTCAGACAAATGGCCAGACTGAACGAACCAATCAGACCTTGGAAATATATCTGAGATGTTTTGTTTCTGCTGATCAGGATGATTGGGTGTCCTTTTTGCCTTTGGCTGAGTTCGCCCTTAATAATCGGGCCAGCTCGGCTACTTTGGTTTCGCCGTGTTTCTGCAATTCTGGGTTCCACCCTCGTTTCTATTCAGGGCAGGTTGAGTCTTCGGACTGTCCTGGTGTGGATACTGTGGTGGATAGGTTGCAGCAGATTTGGACTCATGTAGTGGACAATTTGACTTTGTCCCAGGAGAAGGCTCAACGTTTCGCTAATCGCAGGCGCTGTGTGGGTCCCCGACTTCGTGTTGGGGATTTGGTTTGGTTGTCATCTCGTTATATTCCTATGAAGGTTTCGTCTCCTAAGTTTAAGCCTCGTTTCATTGACCCATATAGGATTTCTGAGGTTCTTAATCCTGTGTCTTTTCGTTTGACTCTTCCAGCTTCTTTTTCCATCCATAACGTGTTCCATAGGTCATTGTTGCGGAGATACGTGGCACCTGTGGTTCCATCTATTGATCCTCCTGCTCCGGTTTTGGTTGAAGGGGAGTTGGAGTATATAGTGGAGAAGATTTTGGATTCTCGTGTTTCGAGACGGAAACTCCAGTATCTGGTTAAGTGGAAGGGTTATGGTCAGGAAGATAATTCCTGGGTCTTTGCCTCTGATGTCCATGCTGCCGATCTGGTTCGTGCCTTTCATGTGGCTCATCCTGGTCGGCCTGGGGGCTCTGGTGAGGGTTCGGTGACCCCTCCTCAAGGGGGGGTACTGTTGTGAATTCTGTGGCCAAGCTCCCTCCTGTGGTCGTGAGTGGTACTTCGGCTGGTTCTGTCTATGAGCTTCCTTTGGTGGATGAGAGTGGTACTGCGGCTTCTGAGTTTCCTTCCTCAGGTGATGAGGTTAAGTCGTTAGGTGCTGCTCTATTTAACTCCACCTAGTGCTTTGATCCTTGCCTCCAGGCAATGTTCTAGTATTGGTCTTGCTTTCTCCTGGATCGTTCCTGTGGCCTGTCTGTCCTGCATAAGCTAAGTTTTGCTTGTGTTATTTTTGTTTGCTATTTTTTCTGTCCAGCTTGCTATATTGGTTTTTCTTGCCTGCTGGAAGCTCTGGGACGCAGAGGGAGCACCTCCGTACCGTTAGTCGTGCGGAGGGTCTTTTGCCCCCTCTGCGTGGTTGTTTTAGGGTTTTGTGTTGACCGCAAAGCAATCTTTCCTATCTTCGGTCTGTTCAGTAAGTTGGGCTTCACTTTGCTAAATCTATTTCATCTCTGCGTTTGTATTTTCATCTCAACTCACAGTCATTATATGTGGGGGGCTGCATTTTCCTTTGGGGTATTTCTCTGAGGCAAGGTAGGCTTATTTTTCTATCTTCAGGGCTAGCTAGTTTCTCAGGCTGTGCTCGAGGCGCATAGGACTGGTCAGGAGCGCTCCACGGCTACCTTTAGTGTGGTTGGATAGGATTAGGGATTGCGGTCAGCAGAGTTCCCACGTCTCAGAGCTCGTCCTATGTTTTTGGTAATTGTCAGGTCACTTTGTGTGCTCTGAACTTCAAGGTCCATTGTGGTTCTGAATTACCTGTTCATAACAACCATGCTTGCTAAAATACTGAACTACAGGGACAGAGACATTATTCTCAGGAAGACTAGTGAGATGGAAGATCTGACGGCTGGAGGTCAGAAAATTGCCATTTATCCGGATTATTCCGCTGCAGTTCAGAAGCAGCGGATGAAGTTTACTGGAGTCAAGCGGCGACTGAGGGAGCTGGGAGTGCAGTACTCAGTGATGTTTCCCGCCAAGCTGAGACTGGTGGCTTTTAATAAGACACATTTCTTCCTGACACCGGAGGACGCTACCCAGTGGCTTGACACCAATGAGAAAAAGTTGAAAGGAGTGGGAGACTGACATGCTGGCGAGATTTGGCTGGAAATTGGTTTCTCTGTTGTTGGCGGAGAGGTTTGCGCTTGTTAGCGTCGGTTAAAAAAGTTGAGCAACTGCTGAGGGTTCTACTAGGCCATATTGAGGACTGGCCGGAGGGGACAGTACTGTCTACCAAATGTGGGGGAGGAGGGCTATGACGGATATTGTAAATTGGTTTACTATTTTTCTTATATGTCATAGAAGTGCTTTGATAAGTTATAATAAAGTTAAAGTTAGGGGAAATTATGTTTAGTGTGGCAGCGGGACGCGAATGGAGAGGGTTAAGTGAGGGAGAGTGTTCGCAGTGGGCAGTGGAGCCCCACTCTTGCTGAGAGGAAAAATGTGTTACATTGGGGGGGTTAGGGAGGTAAGTTGGGAGGAGGTAGGGGGCGGGAGAGGGTAGGGGGGGTGGGAGGGGTGGGGCAGCTCATACTTGGGAAATTGGATACTATGAGAAATGATGAGCCACAGGGGGGAGAATGTATTAAAATATTGAGCTGGAATGTGAGAGGTCTGGCGGATAAAACACGGCGAGCGGCAAGTTTGCAGTATGTCCGAGAGCAGAAGGTCTCAATGATATGTCTGCTGGAGACGCATTTAGTGCGGGAGAGGGTGAACGTACTGAGTAGGTGCTGGATACAGAAAGCATATCATTCTACTTTCTCGACATATTCTAGGGGTGTGTCTGTGTTGATTCCTGCTGGGGTGCAATATGAGGAGGTAGCGGTAAAAGAAGATTTGGATGGTCAGTATGTGGTGGTGAAATGTAAAATGAATGGAGTATTGATGTGTATAGCGGCAATGTATATTCCGCCCCCATACTCAAGCAAGAAGATAAGAGAGGTGCTGGAGAGGGTAGAGCGCTGGGGACCGTTACCATTACTAATTATTGGCGACATTAATAATATATGTGATGACTTTTGGGACAAGAACAAAAACCCCCAGAATAGGACTGCTGGACATACCACTACGTTTGGGACTTATGTCGGGGAAGTGGGCATGGTTGATTTATGGAGAGTTAGGCATATCGGGGAAAGGGCGTATTCATGCTACTCACCAGCTCATGGTACGCTGTCTAGGATTGATCTGGCACTGGGTAACCGATTATTAGATACGATGGTGGGGGACGTGAGATATTTACCTAGGGCTCTCTCAGACCATAGTCCAGTTGAAGTGGAATTTAGACCAGAGGGGATACGGAACGGGAGCAGAAGGGAGTGGAAAATTCACCCTAATTGGCTACACAGTATAGACTTGGAGAAGATTAAGAAGGAATTAGTGGAATTTTTTGAGATAAATGAGGGAAGTGTAGATTTGCTTACTGTGTGGGAAGCTATGAAAGCGTACTTGAGAGGGCTGTTGTTTAGGGATATTAGCAGGTGTAAGCGGAAATCGAGAGAGGCAGAGAGGTTGGCGATAGATGGGCTGAGGGTGGCTGAGGATGAGATGGTAATAATGGGTACTTTGGAGGCAGGGAGGAGGTTAAAAGCAGCTCAAAACCAGCTAGAGGCGGTCTTGCTGAGTAAGGCTGAAAGGAAGAGGGAATTCATGAATCTGGCCTATTATCAGGAGGGTGAATCAGTGGGTCATTTGCTGTCGCTGGTGGCATCTGCCCAGAGAAATACATCCTTTGTTCACTCTCTGGTGACTGGGAGTGGTGTTGCTGTTTCGGAGACTTCAGAGATTTTGGAGACTTTTGCAGATTTTTACGCAGACCTATACTCCTCTCGGGTAGATGGGTCAATGGAGGACACGGTGGCGTTCCTTGAGGAGTTGGAGCTCCCGAGGTTGAGTGACAGGGATTGGGAGGATTTGGAGGCTCCCATTACGGAGGAGGATCTGGGACAGGCATTACAGTCGATGGCTAATGGGAAGGCGCCTGGCGTAGACGGATTTCCTGCTGAAAGTTATAAAAACTTGGGGGAAGTGTTGATCCTTAAATTGAAGGTGGTCTTGGAGGAGGCTAGGATTGGCGGAAGGCTGCCCGCATCTATGCGGGAGGCCACAATAGTGGTGATTCCAAAGGAAGGGAAAGACCTGACACAGTCGGATTCATATCAACCAATTTCTTTACTTACTATTGATATTAAACTCCTGGCTAAGGTGTTGGCGATGAGGTTGACAAGTGTTATTTCTGGCCTGGTACACTCAGATCAATCTGGCTTTATGCCTGATAGGTCAACTGCGATCAACTTGCGAAGACTATATGTGAACTTGCAACTCAGAGCTGATAACTGTGGCCAGAGAGTTATTGCATCTTTAGACGCTCACAAGGCATTCCATAGTGTGGAGTGGGGGTATCTCTGGCAGGTGTTGCGAAGAATCAGGTTTGGACCGCAGTTCATATCCTGGATTCAATTAATGTACTCGATGCCGATGGCCAGGGTAGGGTAAATGGGGAGTTGTCACGGACCATACAATTGGCTAGAGGGACGAGGCAGGGGTGTCCGCTTTCCCCCCTTTTGTTTGCTCTAGCAGTGGAGCCGCTGGCTGCTGCACTTCGACGGTCTGATGAGATGACGGGATTTAAATATGGGGTGATTGAAGAAAGGGTGGCGTTGTATGCGGACGACATTTTGTTGTTTCTGGCTGATCCAGTTGCATCCTTGGAGGGAGCCATTGGGATTATTGAACGATTTGGATCAGTGTCAGGGCTTAGGATAAACTGAAGTAAGTCTATCTTGTTTAAGGTGGACGATGTGGAGGGGGAACCATTGGAGGATGGGCGACTGGAGGTGACGAGTAAATTTAAGTACCTGGGAATATGGGTATCTATGCCGGTCACTGACTATATACATGAGAATCTGACTCCAATCTTGGGTGCCCTCAAGGCAAAAGCGGATGCATGGCTTAAGCTGCATTTGTCAGTGGTAGGTAGGGTGAATCTTATCAAAATGATTCTGATGCCGAAAATACTGTATATTCTTCACAATGCACCGGTCTGGATACCACGTGGGAAATTTAGACAGATCAACTCTCTGTTTAGGAATTTGATTTGGGGGAGGCAACATCCGCGTATTAAACTGGAGACACTTCAGGGACCCAAGGATGATGGGGGTCTGGCATTGCCTAACCCTGAATTGTACTTCCTTGCAGCCCAGAGTCAGCATCTAAGGGGCTGGGCGCATGAGGGGTCATCTGGAGCGGTACAGCGGTTGATGGAAGTGGTGACAAAAAGAAGGCCAGTGGTACAATGTTTGGAGGATGGATCCTTGGAGAGTTTGGGGAAGCTATACCCGACTTTGCTGTTGATACGCAAGCTGTGGAGCAGATTGAGGCATGTACGTGGGATCACGGACTTGACTAGATACTAGCCGCTATGGCATAATAACAATCTGAAAGAATTTGAGGCATTAGGGGCATTGATAGAATGGTTGGGCAAAGGGATTCAGTATGTGTATCAAATAATTGAACAAGGTGAACTGAAATCATTTTCCCAATTGCAGGCGGAATTTGGCCTTGGGACTGCAGGAGAGTATCAATATTTGCGGATGAGGCATGCCTTTGGAGCTCAGAGTAGGAACGGAGGTATTAGGATTCAAAGGGATATAGTACTGGAGTATGTGTGTAATGACGGGACGACTGGAGGAGTCATATCCACTCTATACAGGGATCTGTTGCATACTTTCCTATTGGGGTTTCCAATAATGGCGAGAGCTAAATGGGAAAGAGATCTGGGCCCAATGGATAACGAGACTTGGGAGTCGGTGTTGGAATGGATCCCAAAACTGTCGCTGAGTGAACCGTATAGACTGTCACAGCATTATGTGATACATAGAGTTTATAGGTCTCCGATGGTGCTATATAAGGCAGGATTGCGTAATGACTCTGAATGTCCGAGGTGTAGGTCTATGGATGCAGACATTTTCCATATGATGTGGACATGTCCGAGGTTGGTTGCCTTTTGGGTGGTAGTTTTAAGTCGTATGGAAGGTGCGTATGGATGCACAGTGCCAAGGGACCCAGTTGTCTGTTTGTTGGGATGCGTGGATGAGATTGGGGTGGATAAACACCTAAAGATAGCTATAGCTAGATTGTTGTACATGGCTAGGAAGGTGATAGCTAGAAACTGGATTAGGGAAGAGCCGCTGTCAAGAGGAGAATTCCTCCAGTACGTAAAACAGGGCCTGACACTAGAAAAAGGGATTTATAAGAAGAAAGGGAAAACTGAAACGTTCAATAAAATGTGGTCTCCATGGATTGCTATGGGATAGTAATGTGAAGTGTGGCTTATACGATTGGTTGAGGGATTAGATACTTTATTGTTTTAATGATGGTAGTAATTAACAAGATGAGCTGCTTTGTGGGGTGGGGGAGGGGGGCTTTGGGATCGAAGGGGGTTGTTTGAAGGGAGAGGGGGGGAAAAATACTTTGTATTGAAAATGTAAATGAAACATGTTAATTGCCTTGTTATTCTTAATAAAAATTTATTTGAGAAAAAAAGAAAATGTTTATGCGGGTTGTCTTGGGGTTGCCTCTCTACTGCACCTGTTATGGATTGTATTGAGTCTCAATTACCTATACTTCCTATTACTCACATATCTTGGCTCAAACACTGGGCTTAGTTCTCATCTCGTATGGAGACCCCCATCGCTGTAGTCCATGATGTCTTTTTCAGGTGACTCAGGAAACTCTACTGATATCATTACCTTAGGCCTTATTATGCCAACTCAACATTAGGTGCTTGAATTTTAAGTAGCATTATTCACAGTTGCGTCAAGTTGTGCTATCCACACCTGCATCTTCACACGCCAGGTAACATCTTACAACTGTTCTCGGTATTCGTGTTTTCCTGCAGTTAACCATTTCCTTACTACAATTTCCACTTTGCATGCATCTTTTGCTTATCTATTGCCCTGCTGGAAAATACTAAACTGCATTCATGTGTATAACTGCTTCCCCACAAGAAGATACCAGTTTAATATATTATTATTTTTGTTGTGTGCAACCGCACAACTGACACAACTGGCTCTGCTTCAACTGTGTTACCTGTTCTGTGGATTATCTGCTGTTCTCCATTTGTCTTGGTCCTTGCTCATCCATGGGTCAACCACCAAGACCAGCTACACTTTATTAGTATCTCTCCCTGCTGCTCACCAAGACATATGGCTTATAAAATCCACCTTACTAGATGTGCTCTTCTTAACACGTCCCAACTGGACAGATTTGTACCTGTGAAACTTAATTGACTTAAGGTTATACTGTTATGCTTCAGAGAGTTCCCCTATTTTTCTTTTAGCAGTATTCAAATATTTCAATATTCGTTCATTAATAAATGCTGTTTCTTAACTGATTATATACTTGTAGAAAGGAAGAAAGATTTTGTTGCATTTTTTAAAAATTCTTAACTTGTAATGGCTGTGTAAACTTTTTAGAGTGAATGAATTTTAACCTTCACTACTAGTAATTTTTGATAGTTTTACTTATTAATACTTCAATGAACTGAAACTAATTTAAACCTGAATGAGAAAGAATAGAGACTGTGAATGTGTAATATATCACCTGTAACATGGAGAATTGGAATGTGGTAGCAGTTTGCAATTCTAAAGATTTATATTGGCTACACATTATCCGGAGGCTAAGGTAATTTCGAAGTTCTGTATTCAGCTATATGCACTTATGAGGAATGATGGAATGAAATGCTGATTTTTTTATGTGCAAAGGGCAACAGGTTATATAGAAAGAGTGCCCTGGTGGAATATATTTTGTTAATAAGCAAAATATGGTCCAACATTGCCTTCAGTGATTGAATCTGTTGTTGGAAAGAAAGACTTTGCTTCTAAAACAATATGCGTTCTTCATGCAAATACCAGCACTGACTAACGCTTAACGTCAATGTTCTTCTTTTCACTTGTGTATTTTTAGGACTAACATGTTGTCTAGAATGATTTTGTAATATATTTTCTAATATTTGGTGCTTAGTCTTCTGATACAGAGCTTCAAGTCTCCTGCATATACATAGATGCAAATGCTATTCTTAAAAAAGCACTCCCATCAAAATGCTTATCCTCTTAATATATTGCAATCACTATATGATATAGCACTGTGTACTTACAATTGCTCATTTTACCTTTTCACCTGGCTAATTCTTCTCTTTTCCATTAGATCTATGACGTCACATGATTAAAATTTGACTAGCTGAATTCTTCTAAACTCTATGTAGAAACAGGAGATACATTTGTACAAGTCATGAGTCACTGTAAACGTCAATTGCAGGGGGGGGAGTGGAGCTGGGTCAGAAATTCAAGTGGGGAATGAGCAATGCATTGACAAGATACTTCGTATTTCTACATACATCAGACAAAAGAGAATAATTAACTTGGTTGAATGGCAAATGAGCAATTGAAAGTACTATATAATGTGATGATTGCAATATATTAAGAGGATAAAACTTTGAAAAGAGTGTTTCTTTAACACATGAGAGATTCATCATCAGAATATATATCTTTTTGTAATTTGCTTCATGTGAATTCAGCAATATCGCAATCAGCTGCGACAGGCATCTTGTTGAACAGCATTGGATCATACAGCCAATGAAAGTACTACCATAAAAATTAAAATAATTAATAACTAGTGATGAGCGAGTATGCTCGTTACTCGAGTTTTTCTGAGTATGCTGGAGAAACTCGAGCAACGAGCATACTCGTTCATCACTATTAATAACCTTTATTAAATATAAATTAGCAGCAAACAATACATAAATGCATAAAATCTGATAAAACTGTAAACTGCAGAGACTAATGTGTTATGTAAGTATGAATTAATTACTTTTGTAACTGTGTAATTCATATACAGTACAGACCTAAAGCTTGGACACACCTTCTCATTTAAAGATTTTTCTGTATTTTCATGACTATGAAAATTGTACATTCACACTGAAGGCATCAAAACTATGAATTAACACATGTGGAATTATATACTTAATAGTGTTGAGCGATACCGTCCGATACTTGAAAGTATCGGTATCGGATAGTATCGGCCGATACCCGAAAAATATCGGATATCGCCGATACCGATATCCGATACCAATACAAGTCAATGGGACATCAAGTATCGGAAGGTATTCTCATGGTTCCCAGGGTCTGAAGGAGAGGAAACTCTCCTTCAGGCCCTGGGATCCATAGGGATGTGTAAAATAAAGAATTAAAATAAAAAATATTGATATGCTCACCTCTCCGGCGGCCCCTTGACATCACGCTGGTAACCGGCCGGCTTCTTTGTTTAAAATGAGCGCCTTTAGGACCTGCGAATGACGTCGCGGCTTCTGATTGGTCGCGTGCCGCCCATGTGACCGGCACGCGACCAATCAGAAGCCGCGACGTCATTCGCAGGTCCTTAATTCCTAGAATTAGGAGTTTTGTGAATGAGAATGACGTCGCGGCTTCTGATTGGTCGCGTGCCGGTCACATGGGTGGCACGCGACCAATCAGAAGCCGCGACGTCATTCACAGGTCCTGAAGGCGCTCATTTTAAACAAAGAAGCCGGCCGGTTACCAGCGTGATGTCCAGGGGCCGCCGGAGAGGTGAGCATATCAATATTTTTTATTTTAATTCTTTATTTTACACATCCCTATTGATCCGATACCGATACCACAAAAGTATCGGATCTCGGTATCGGAATTCCGATACCGCAAGTATCGGCCGATACCCGTTACTTGCGGTATCGGAATGCTCAACACTAATACTTAACAAAAAAGTGTGAAACAACTGAAATTATGTCTTATTTTCTAGGTTCTTCAAAGTAGCCACCTTTTGCTTTGATGATTGCTTTGCACACTCTTGGCATTCTCTTGATGAGCTTCAAGAGGTAGTCACCGGGAATGGTTTTCAATTCACAGGTGTGCCCTGTCAGGTTTAATAAGTGGGATTTCTTGCCTTATACATGGGGTTAGGACCATCAGTTGTGTTGAGCAGAAGTCTGGTGGATACACAGCTGATAGTCCTACTGAATAGACTGTTAGAATTTATATTATGGCAAGAAAAAAGCAGCTGAGTAAAGAAAAACGAGTGGCCATCATTACTTTAAGAAATGAAGGTCAGTAAGTCCAAAAAATTGGGAAAACTTTGAAAGTGTCCCCAAGTGCAATGGCAAAAACCATCAAGCGCTACGAAGAAACTGGCTCACATGAGGACCGCCCCAGGAAAGGAAGACCAAGCGTCACTTCTGCTTCTGAGGATAAGTTTATCCGAGTCACCAGCCTCAGAAATCGCAGGTTAACAGCAGCTCAGATTAGAGACCAGGTCAAGGCCACACAGAGTTCTAGCAGCAAACACATTTCTACAACAACTGTTAAGAGGAGACTTTGTGCAGCAGGCCTTCATGGTAAAATAGCTGCTAGGAAACCACTGCTAAGGACAGGCAACAAGCAGACGAGACGTTTTTGGGCTAAAGAACACAAGGAATGGACATTAGACCAGTGGAGATCTGTGCTTTGGTCTGACGAGTCCAAATTTGAGATCTTTGGTTCCAACCAAAGTGTCTTTGTGCGACGCAGAAAAGGTGAACGGATGGACTCTACATGCCTGGTTCCCCCCGTGAAGCATGGAAGAAGAGATGTAATTGTGTTAAGGTGCTTTGCTGGTGACACTGTTGGAGATTTTTTTCAAAATTGAAGGCATACTGAACCAGTATGGCTACCACAGCATCTTGCAGCGGCATGCTATTCCATCCGGTTTGCATTTAGTTGGACCATCATTTTTTTTCAACAGGACAATGCCCCCAAACACACCTCCAGGCTGTGTAAGGGCTATTTAACCAAGAAGGAGAGTGATGGGGTGCTACACCAGATGATCTGACCTCCACAGTCACCAGACCTGAATCCAATCGAGATGGTTTGGGGTGAGCTGGACCGCAGAGTGAAGGCAAAAGGGCCAACAAGTGCTAAGCATCTCCGGGAACTCCTTCAAGATTGTTGGAAGACCATTCCCGGTGACTACTTCTTGAAGCTCATAAGGAGAATGCCAAGAGTGTGCAAAGCAGTCATCAAAGCAAAAGGTGGCTACTTTGAAGAACCTAGAAAATAAGACATAATTTCAGTTGTTTCACACTTTTTTGTTAAGTATATAATTCCACATGTGTTATTTCATAGTTTTGATGCCTTCAGTGTGAATGTACAATTTTCATAGTCATGAAAATACAGAAAAATCTTTAAATGAGAAGGTGTGTCCAAACCTTTGGTCTGTACTGTACATAGATAAATCTATGAAAATAGTGTTAAGGACCCACATGGAAAAGGTATATCAATATATAAATAACTAAACATTTACAGGACAAATCCGTATCTAGATTGTATACAGATAACTGTTATAGTGCAAAGAAGATGAGTATATAAATATTGACTAAGGTTAAGATTGACACCAATATGTCAGGACATGCTTCAACTCCGAGCACAGTAGTTAAATAAGTAAAGTGACAGAGCTTTAAGGTTCCAAACATGCCAATATGAACTAGAGGAGCAAAAGCAAGCCCAGACACTCAGTTTGTCATAATTCCCACAGGTATAACAATCAATATGAAAGGAACATTTCAAAAGACAAATAGACACCTCATAGATACCTAAGAAACCCCCTGACACATGTTTTGCTATGGTAGACCCTTTCTTAAGAAGCATTTATATTTTACATCTTACATTTATCATGCTCTGAAGTCTGGAGAAACCCCAGACCATAATAAAGGACATTAAATTCACAGAAAGTAACTTCTCTGCAAATTTACTTTCCCAGTAAAATCCATGTGAACAGGCAAATTTGAATTTTGTCAGAACTGTTCATTAGTGATAAGCGAATTTGTTTGGAAATCGATTGTCAAACATAAATTCGGCACGTATATGGCACATTCAGATTCGTGATCGGAAACATGAGCAAAATTTTATAAAATCGGAAAAAATCGGTAACATTTGGTAAAAAAAGCCGGAAAATATTTGCGTTGCCACAAAAGTATTTTCAGCACTTTAGCAGCAATAATTGTGGTGTATCATTAGCATTTGGCACCTGTTTGATGAGGGTAGTGAGTTTGCAGAGCTCAGAAGTGTGGCATTCTTGTAAACAGTATTTTTTCCCCTTACTTTATGTGTGCACATTGCGGCTAGCCAATCAGGGCGCAGGAAACATCCACAATGTCCTGACACATTGGATGCTGAAATCACATGTCCCTCTCAATATAAAGAGCGGACATCTTGTTTTAGCACCATTTTGACACTGCAACAGTGCAAAAAGACTGCTACTGATGCTGGCACTATTAGCAGCAAGATTTTGGCTAGAAAGAAATGCAGCACTCACCCAATCCTGTGTGAATTTGTGGTTTATTCCATTAAGTAGAAAACATGATTACACGTGGTGATGCAGGTGTCAGGGGAGTGGTTCATGAGAATAGGAGACCTGACAGACTACGGCCGTTTCATGCCTTTCTGGTGCTTTTACGGTGTTAGGGCTGGCGGAACGCACCGAGTAAATACTGAGATAATAAAGGTGCGTTCGCAGCCTGGGGTCCACTGTGCAGGAGTGGAACCTGCTGCTTGTATATGGCGGCACTATATGGCAGTACAACGCCTGAATAGACACGGTGTAACAGGGTCTACCAAGCTGGGGTACCTCTTTCAGTACCACCCCGTGTTTCAGGAGGTCCACTCTGCTTTGGCTGGAGTCTGAATGAAGGACGCTGGCTGGAATTGCTTGGTTACATGGGCGCATATAAAAGATCACTGCTTCTCCACGTATTTCCAGTCTGACAACACTTTACTCACAGGACACAGAATACTGTATATCACACAGATACAGAGGGCAGGCCAATAGAAAAGCGGCTGGCCAGACATACATTACAATAGCCGCAGGTGGCCGGAGCCTGCTGATATTTACAGTGGGAATTACAACGGTGGGGGCGGACAAAAGGGGAATATCGTGTCCCCTCTGCCCAGGGGCGCAGCCTGTGGGCTGATGCATTAGGGACATGTATCTCACATGGAACCTATTATACATACATATAACTGCACAACTTATTCTGGGTGCTGAGTGGTTCCGTAACATGTAACACATGGGTTCTGTCACCCGGTCTGTATAGGAGCGGGCTCTATTGCTTCACAGAGTCGCTGGGATTAGGATAATGCTGTGCCTCGTTAACCTCACAGAGGATCACAGCTAACTAACAGAGCTGGTAGCATACAGTGGTCATACAGTCAGCATAGCACACAAACAACTCCTCTCCGGAGATGCCGGAATTCTAGTGGCTATATGCCAGCCCTAAATTCACACACACAAACTCCTCTCCAGAGGTGCTGGAATTCTAGTGGCTATACAGCTGACCCTGAACACATGCAGACACAGACCACAAGGTAGCTAAGCTCATAAACATAAATTGATACTAGCGAATGGCTGTGCGGCCATGCAAACCTTTTATAGAGAAAGCTCTCCAGGACCTTCCTAGTGGTCCAATAGGAACTGCTTCAGGACCTGAGCATGTGACCCCCGACCTTCAATGAGAAGTTGTCCCTTGGGCATGCTCAGAAGCGGAAAAGCAGTCCTTAGTCCCAGGACCATCTACTCGCCGCAGAACAGTGCTGGTTACAACGGCTGAGCCTGGAAGATCAGCAGTAACCAAGCACACAGTATCTGCCTGAGCCAGACGTTGGGACTGATATCTCTGCTGAGCAGGCTCCACTGTGGCTGAAGAAGAATGGGAGACCGCAGTGGAGGTGGCTCAAGATTCCCCTTGCGCAGTGGCAGGAACTCGACACCTAACATATGGGTCCAGCAGATGGACATTTAACCAGGAGTGTTTATATTTAAAAAAAATAGTGGCTGGCACCACCAAAGTGGCATCAATGCTACCACAGTATACATAGTATAATATGGACCGACAGGTCTTCCACTACACCCAACCCAGCAGAAGGACACCCAGCCACGAGTGTTCACATTTAAACAAATGAAGGTTGGACATCACGGAAGTGTCATAAATTTCATGAGAGTAGAAATAGTATAATTGGGACTGACACATCTTCCACTACAGCTAACCCAGCAGATGTAGACCATCTATGACCGTTCATATTTCCACAAATTTGTGGTAACATCTGCAGCAGCATCAGCAGCAACAGCAGGCACAGACAAACTGTTAGTGAAGGTGAAAGATCCGAGGAACAAATGGAAGAGGAAGAGGTGATGGGCAAGCAACTGTCAGGAGATGAAGAGGATAATCTGTTGTTCATGGTTGGCGGGAGGGGACAGAGGAAACAAGCATCAGTGTTACCCAGCCACCAACACAGCATGGGCTTGGAACTCATGGTAGAGCCCAACATATGAGCACCTACTTACTGCTCTATCTGCAACATGATCCCTGTATAATTATGATTAAAATAGTGATGACTACTGGGTTGCCACTCTGTTAGATCCACATTATAAAACCAAATTTTGCCAGATGCTTCCAATCCTGGAAAGGGACCCACAAATGCTGGAGTATCGAAACATGCTTTTATACAACCTCAAGAGAGCTTTTCCCCAAGACAGCAGTGAAGCACAAAGTTTGCATCACAGCCCTAGATTTCCTACCTCGGCACATCAATTCGTCAATGACAAAACATTAGCAGCAGCAGTTTTGTAAGTGGAGGAAGACCAGTTTGTGCACCAGCACAACAGAGTCCAAGTCTTATACGTGGTGATCAAATGGAGAGGATAGTGCAGGAGTATCTAAAACTGAATATCAATACCATCAAGGAGGCTTTGGACCCTTTCACATTTTGGTCTTCCAAAATGGATGAGTGGCCTGATCTCGCCTCACAGATGTTGTAGATTTTATCATGCCCGGCAGCCAGCTTCCTATATACAGAATGAGGTCCCACATAGCCACTATATACATACAAGCATCCTATACACATGAAAAAAAGCAACACAAGCTCAACTCTCTCCCGTTCCCCTGGTGTTCTGCCTCTGCTCTCTCCTATGCACTGACTCTCTCCAGTGCACCACTGATGCGATGAAATGACATCATCATGTCTGCTGTTGCACACACATGCTGAATTGTGCAAGGTAGAGCTGCCAGACCATCCTTCAGCAATGTATTCACTGCTATCTGCATCCCAAAGATGCATATAGCAGTAACAGTGTGTGACGGCGGACGGATGGTAGCGAAGCCATGATGCCGCCCATGGGCCACTGTTTCAACCTTTCAGCTGTCTCTGTCTTAGGACCAGAGTGGAACAGCCAGAGGACCAGATGTACCCTGTGGGCTGCAAATTGCTCATGTCGGCATAAGAGGAATACTAATTACCAAGTATTATAAAGTTTTCCAGGATTAATCATGATAATAGTGCTTCAGTCAATATTATGATTTTTTTTTCAAGGAGTTATTACTACTATGCAAGTTAATCTTAATGGGCCAAAGTTGATGTGGAAAAAGCAAACTATATATTCACAGGTACTGCTCCTCTGCGCTCTGCCAGTTTCCGGGCATCATCATCTGGTGAGGAGCACCATGTGACCACTACAGCCAATCAGTGATAATTGGTTACCTGCACCCAAACATTCCATCTGAACAATTTCTTCCTGTTAGGATGGAATGTAAAGGCCGCTAATTAGCTGCAGCAGTTAACTAAAGACCCGCACCAGATGTCCAAATGTTGATGCCAGGACACCAGCAAGGGGAGTATGTAGTATGGAAAATTAGCACTGTCTGGTGGGGGAGTATAGTTTTTTGTTTGTTTTTCTTACACTGCCCTGGAACCATTATGATTAACTTATAGTAATGGAGAACCCCTTTAAGATTTTACTATTAAATAAATAAACCATTATTTCTTATTTTTGGGGACTCTATAGCGACGGGGTCTGTTCCGCAGGACTGGCGCATAGCAAATGTGGTGCCAATATTCAAAAAGGGCTCTAAAAGTGAACCTGGAAATTATAGGCCAGTAAGTCTAACCTCTATTGTTGGTAAAATATTTGAAGGGTTTCTGAGGGATGTTATTCTGGATTATCTCAATGAGAATAACTGTTTAACTCCATATCAGCATGGGTTTATGAGAAATCGCTCCTGTCAAACCAATCTAATCAGTTTTTATGAAGAGGTAAGCTATAGGCTGGACCACGGTGAGTCATTGGACGTGGTATATCTCGATTTTTCCAAAGCGTTTGATACCGTGCCGCACAAGAGGTTGGTACACAAAATGAGAATGCTTGGTCTGGGGGAAAATGTGTGTAAATGGGTTAGTAACTGGCTTAGTGATAGAAAGCAGAGGGTGGTTATAAATGGTATAGTCTCTAACTGGGTCGCTGTGACCAGTGGGGTATCGCAGGGGTCAGTATTGGGACCTGTTCTCTTCAACATATTCATTAATGATCTGGTAGAAGGTTTACACAGTAAAATATCGATACTTGCAGATGATATAAAACTATGTAAAGCAGTTAATACAAGAGAAGATAGTATTCTGCTACAGATGGATCTGGATAAGTTGGAAACTTGGGCTGAAAGGTGGCAGATGAGGTTTAACAATGATAAATGTAAGGTTATACACATGGGAAGAAGGAATCAATGTCACCATTACACACTGAACGGGAAACCACTGGGTAAATCTGACAGGGAGAAGGACTTGGGGATCCTAGTTAATGATAAACTTACCTGGAGCAGCCAGTGCCAGGCAGCAGCTGCCAAGGCAAACAGGATCATGGGGTGCATTAAAAGAGGTCTGGATACACATGATGAGAGCATTATACTACCTCTGTACAAATTCCTAGTTAGACTGCACATGGAGTACTGTGTCCAGTTTTGGGCACCGGTGCTCAGGAAGGATATAATGGAACTAGAGAGAGTACAAAGGAGGGCAACAAAATTAATAAAGGGGATGGGAGAACTACAATACCCAGATAGATTAGCGAAATTAGGATTATTTAGTCTAGAAAAAAGACGACTGAGGGGCGATCTAATAACCATGTATAAGTATATAAGGGGACAATACAAATATCTCGCTGAGGATCTGTTTATACCAAGGAAGGTGGCGGGCACAAGGGGGCATTCTTTGCGTCTGGAGGAGAGAAGGTTTTTCCACCAACATAGAAGAGGATTCTTTACTGTTAGGGCAGTGAGAATCTGGAATTGCTTGCCTGAGGACGTGGTGATGGCGAACTCAGTCGATTGGTTCAAGAGAGGCCTGGATGTCTTCCTGGAGCAGAACAATATTGTATCATACAATTATTAGGTTCTGTAGAAGGACGTAGATCTGGGGATTTATTATGATGGAATATAGACTGAACTGGATGGACAAATGTCTTTTTTCAGCCTTACTAACTATGTTACTATGTTACTATGTTACTATGTAAATAAAATTTTATTAATTGCTACAAATGTAACACATTAAAAGGAGAACAGAAATCTTGGGGTGAATGAATATTATTTTAATATGAGTTTTAACATTTTTATCATTGCTTAATGTATGGTTCTTGTCCCATATAGACGTAGCCTCTGTACATATTGTAGGAGTACATAAAATAATAGTGGAAGGGTGAGAGAGGGCTAGGACTGGGACAACCATCTTAATATGTAATTTCAGAAATCATGAAAGTCTTTTTATGTTATTTTCATAAAGCTATTTATTAGTGTTTATATGCAATGTACTGTATATATTATCAACTAAAGAGGTCCATTCATTAAATTGAACCTAGATTTAACCCATAAAGGTTTTAAAAGCCCCTCTTCTCTGTCTCCCTGTGCTCCCTTCTCATGCTGTGATGTCAGAAATGCAACTGTGGGCAAGATCCTAGAGGGGTAGCAATGACGGCAGCCCTGGATTAATCCGCTACCTGCAGGCCGGTAGAGCAGGGAGGATTTAACAGTGTTTTAAGTCCAAGCATTTAGCTATAACACAAGGCTCATTAAAAATGATATGAGGAAAATGATAAAATGCTTCAAATTCTCCCTAAGTGTTAAATCCTGCTGTCATAGGTCAGGTCCTCTAGAGAACTGTTCGGTTGGAATGGTGGTCCCACTTTTGACAGTATAGGCTCAAATAATGAGACAATATTCTGAAATACTGGTAAATATCCAAAAGGAAACCATGTGAGACTGTTAAGAAAGCATGTCATATATAGAGGTGCGTGAATATCTTCAGCTCCCTCCTTATTTAGCAAGCTATAGCTCTTACCAAATAAGCTGCATCGGGAACCCCGATACCTGGAGCGCTCCTGCCGAGCTTCCGAGCCGCAGCTGCATGTGTCTCGGCTCTGTGACAGTCACAACACATGCATGGATAGCCTCGCCTCTCCATGCATGTATTGTGACTGTCACAAAGCCGCGACACATACAGCTGCGGCTCAGAACAGCTGATGAGCAGGAGCAATCCAGGTATCCAGGTTCCCACTGCAGCTTATTCGGTAAGGTTATAGCTTGCAGAATAAAGAGAGAGCCGAAAGATATTCGCTCATCTCTAGTCATAAACAAATGCAAAAATAATCAATTATGGAAAAAATAACACAGCATCAAAAATCACATGAACAATGGCAATAATAAAAAGTGTGAATTATCACATTAAATAGGTTTTAGTCCAGGGGAGAAAGGTTGATGATTTAAGTAATAGAAAGAATCCTTGTAGGAGATAGAAGTATCCCACACGTATCACTCAGATTTAGCCTCCTCAGGGAGTTAATTCGTTTTCAATATATTAACACTTTACTTACTTCTTTGTATATTAGTTTACTACTATGCTGTTGGTTACAATTCTTTACTTGATTTGACTGTTGTACTTTAGTTTTATTTATCACTAGCTGAAGAGACCGGCATTGCCCGGGCATAGTAACTGTGATTAGTTATAACAAATTGTAATGATTATATTGCACATAAAAACATGCAACAGCAAAAACTGTGCTGGGGCACTCGCAATAGCATCTATTGGCAAGCAATATTCTCAACCTGCTCATGCGCAGCCCACTGTGTTCCGAAGACCAGTGTGGGAACACACACAAGAAAAAGAAATTGTTGCTGTTGAATATAGCAATGCTCCCACACTGGTACACGGAACACAACCGGCGACATTTTGTTGAAGCAAATTGGGTTTTTTTTAAGACAATATTAACACCTTAACGACTGCCAGTATGACTTTAACGGTAGCAGTTAAGGGACCTTATTTCTCCTGCACCTCATGCTCCTTCTTTTTACACAGCCCCCTCAAGCACCTCATGTTCCTCCTTTATTCACAGCATTTTTCTGCAGCACAGCTTTTCTCCTTTATAGTCGCCTCCTCCGGCAGCACCTCACACTCCTCTTCCACATACAATTGGAAACTCTTAATCCCTAGAGAAATTGCACTAATTGCAATAAAGTGTCGTATACACAACCTACTTCTTCTGCAGCACCCAACTTTTTTCCTTTAGATATCATTCACACTTAATTTGGTCAGTATTTTTACCTCAGAATTTGCAAGCTAAAACTTGGAGTAAAACAATCAGAGGAAAAGTATATTATAAACACATCACGGTTTCTGTATTTTTCTCCCACTCATGGTTTTGGCTTATAAATACTGAGGTATAATACTGACCAAATACTGAACGTGTGAATGTTGCCTTATACACAGCCTCCATCTGCAGCGCTTCACTCTTCTCTATACACAGCCTCATACTGCAGCAGCACCTCACTTCTCTCATTTTCCCATCACGCCTCTCATTTTCCCCCTCACATCTCTGTTTCCCCTCACTACTCTCATTTTCTGCCTCACACCTCTCATTTCCCCCTCACACCTGTCATTTTGACCTCACACCTGTTTTTTTCCGATCACTCCACTATTTTCCCCTCACTCCTCTCATTTTCCACTCACACCTCTTCATCTTCACCTCACACCTCTCATTTTCACCTCACACATCTCATTTTCCCCCACTCCACTATTTTCCCCTCACTCCACTATTTTCCCCCCACTACTCTCATTTTCCCCTCACTCTACTATTTTCCCCTCACTTCTCTCATTTTCACCTCACTCATCTCATTTTTATCTCTCTCCTCTGTTCCCCTCACACGTGCACAGCAACTTCCTGTTATGAGCACAGCAGTGTAATCCATGACGCTCCTCCCTTTCCCTTGATGTCATGCCTCCATTCTAGACATGACAGAGCTAGATGTGGCCGGTGCCTGCCGCGCACTGATATTCTGAAGGTCGCGGCCCTGATTGTAGCTTGCAGCTGCTGTGACATCACAGCCAGTGAGTTTTGCCGGGTGGCTTTCGAGGTGAATGTGTCTCTGCCCGTGTGCGCTAACAACATGGGTCGTGTGGACGGGGCTTTGCATGTGGAGTGAGTGCAGCTATGCAGAGTGGGCAGGGCTATGTTGAGTGGGCGTGGCTTGATACACACACACACACACACACACACACAGTCAGCTTTATATATAGATTTATAATTTTTTTAATTTAATCAAGTATTTTGCAGCAACCACTGCTTTTCTTTTTTTATCTTTGATTGGAATCATGTTCAATTGTTTTCTTGTTATAATTTGATGTAATAAATATAATATTTTTTTCTCATATTTACTTCATGGATGTGTATTTTTGTAGCCCTGTTCTGTTTAGTTAGGGTGACATGATAGACAGAAGTTGATGGGAACAGATAAAATATAATGTAATGGATAATTGATGATGAGTGTAAGCTAATGTTAGCTTTCTATATTTTTTTTAGCTAATTAGGAACACTCAAATTCTCCTAATCATGGATTGATTTAAAAAAAATATGCATTAATGTACATTATACTGATAATGTTGTTTTATTTACGTTGATGAAACATGGATTTCGGGTTCCTACTCTGTCACTCCAATTACTGCAGAAAATAAATATTTCTGATAAGCCACTTTAAAAAAAAAGTGAAATAGTTTGATCTGGGAGTCACATCAGCCTCGCTTTTCCCATTTAGAATTCTTATCTATGGCAACACCTTGAATTTTCAAAGTAGTGAGTTGTTGAATGGAAAACCTGCTTATACGGTTTGTACCTAGCATTTAAACGATTCTGTATTACGTGAGGAATGAAATGTTTCCTAGAGATGCTATGCAGCCTTGAGATCGTTTGATATTTGGCACTACAAACAGGAAATATAATGTGTATGTACATTGTTCATTGTTAAATGCAATAAATTCAAAGCTCTGTGAAATTCCAATTAGTATTCTTTTTAGTATCTAAAAATTAGTTTGTTATATTGCATTCTCCAACCATCACTATACAGTAGAATACTGGAAAAACATATCCATTCTTAGAACACTACATAGCTATCTCCCCCACCTCATTGTAGATTGTAAGCTCTCACGAGCAGGGTCGTCTTATTTCGCTTAAATTATTGTATAGTTAACGTTGTTACTTATGACTGTTGTGTTTGAAACTGTTAAACTGTAAAGCGCTGCGGAATATGTTGGCGCTATATCAATAAAGATTATTATTATTAGATTATTATAGCTACTAAGGGTCAGTATATGTAAAAGAAAAAATCAAAACGCACATTTATAGTTGGCTTTAGGCCTGATTTCTGGCATAAAAAAGACGTAAATTGTAATGCATGACATATTTCTTCTGAATTTTGTGCCTTATTTTTTACCTATTTGATACTTTTCAAAAATTTCAACAAAAGTGAGGCTATTTATTTCTGGTATAAGTGCATCCAAAGGTGGGCAAAACTTGCTAATATGCATTCACCTATGAATACATTTAGTGCTTCTTACTTCAGCATAAATTAGTTTAAAGCTGAAATTAAAAAAATGCAGCCTTAAAGGGGTTGTCCACTACTAGGACTACCCCTCCTTAAACTAAACCTTCAGCCATGATAACATAATAAAGCCTATACTCACCTCCCGTGTTGGCTACGTTTCAGCGGTGTCGGCACTCGCGGTCCAGGGGCTGTGATGCGGTGGAATGACACATGATGCCCAGCACCCAATCAGCTGCAGCCCAGACTTCCTTTTCATGTAGAGTTTGTGCAAAGGCATGGACAATGATGCCAGCTCTGATTGGGCGCCAGGCATCATGTGTCATCATCGCATTATAACCCCAGGGAGAGCGATTACGACGACGGCACCACCATGGGAGATAAGTGTAGACCTTATTATTTTATCGGGGCCAAACACTTAGCTTGAGAAGAGGTTGTTCTAGTAGAGGTCAACCTCTTTATTAAATGTTTCCTATTGTCCTTAAATACTCAAATGGTTTCAATAAGACGCAATTGGGCCACGGTAAATCTTCTTGTAAATTGTGCTAAGTCCAATCTCATGTTACATAAGAAAGATATTTCAGTCTTAGTTTAACCTCTGCAGAGGTACCAAAAAATCACATGTATTTCCCGTACTTCTGTAGCACAGATTAGCAGTGACTTGTGCGCCAACATATACTGTAAGTTCTGTGTGCTGGATCCTCTAATAGCTCTACACAACCTACAATCTATTTTATCCCTTGCAAACTGTGAGGAGCAATGCACACATCACATAGAACTCTCTCTAGTGAGACAGTTTGTTTAGTCTCTTTTTCAAAGTTCATCCTCACCTTGTGGTGCCAGAAAATTCAGGCCTTCCTTGCAGCCGGAAGCTAGTCAGAGTAGGAAAATCAGGGCATGAAATTTTTGAATTTATTTCTGAAAAAGTGTAAAACATGATCTGATGTGTCAGAAGAGTTTGTCAGAGGACTAAAAAATGTCATCTTTACTAATACTTCCCAACTTTGTAAGGAAGTGCTGAAGGCTCTCATAAAAAGTGCAGACCTGACCAAGAGTTGGCAAATCTGCTGGGGTGCCTAGGTATCTCAGCAAGCATTAAGTAGGTGTGAAAGAAGTATGGATGAGTGGAAGGAGTATAGAAAATAGACAGCCTTAAAAATAGATTATCAGTAGCGTGTATTGCACTCCCAAATCAATCACTTCCAGGATATCCATGAAAGTCATTAGGTATGCCTCTTTTTATAACTTAGAATAAGTTATTCATGAATCGATAGCTCATTTTTTGCTTACTTATCAAAAGCATATGGCTGCACACTTTCCTTCATACAGAAATAGAGTTTAATGAAAATATTCTGTCACTTGGAGTTTTCACTAGAGGAAGCTAATTATAGTTAAATATATACAGATCACAATTAACTAAATTGGTGAAATCTAAAATCAATGTACCGTATATACTCGAGTATAAGCCGAGAATTTCAGCCCATTTTTTTAGGCTGAAATTGCCCCTCTCGGCTTATACTCGAGTCATTCCCAGGGGTCGGCAGGGGAGGGGGAGCGGCAGCTGTCTAATAATACTCACCTGCTCCTGGCGCGGTCCCTCGACATCCTTGGTTCTCCGGGCGCTGACAGCTTCTTCCTGTAGTGAGCGGTCACATGGTACCGCTCATAGCAGTAATGAATATGGACCCCACTCCACTCCCATAGGAATATTCATTACTGTAATGAGCGGTACCATGTGACCGCTCAATACAGGACGAAGCTGCCGGCGCCCGGAGAACCAGGGACGTCCAGGGACTGTGCCGGGAGTAGGTGAGTATGGCGGGGGAGTATGGCGCGATATTCACCTGTACCACGTTCCACCGCCAAATGTCGCTGTGTCTTCTGCATCCTCTGCAGTGACGCTCAGGTCAGAGGGTGCGATGATGCGATTAGTGTGCGCCGCCCTCTGCCTGAGCATCAGTGCGGAGGACGGGGAAGACACAGCAATGCTCGGTTGTGGAACGGAGGACAGGTGAATATAGCAAGTGCCGGGGGCCTGAGCGACGAGAGGTGAGTATGTCATTTTTTTTGTAAATCACACAACAGCATATGGGGAATTATCTCTATTCAACATCTTATGGGGCCATGTGCAGCGTTATATTGGGCAAATATTTCTATGGAGCATTTTATGGGGCCATGTGCAGCGTTATATGGGGCAAATATCTCTATGAAGCATCTTAGAGGGGCCATGTGCAGCATTATATGGGGCAAATATATCTATGGAGCATCTTATGGGGCCATATATGGGGGCAAATATCTCTGTGGAGCATCTTATGGGGCCATAATCAGCATTTGTACAGCATTATATGGGGCAAATGTGTCTATGGAGCATCTTATGGGGCCATAAACAGCATTTGTGCAGCATTATATGGGGCAAATGTCTGTATGGAGCATCTTATGCGGCCATAATCAGCATATGTGCAGCATTGTATGGGGCAAATGTCTCTATGGAGCATCTTATGGGGTCATAATCAACATTTGTGCAGCATTATATGGCGCAAATGCATCTATGGAACATCTTAAGGGGCCAAATACAGCATTTGTGCAGCATTATATGGAGCAAATGTCTGTATGGAGCATCTTATGGGGTCATAATCAACATTTTTGCAGCATTATACGGGGTAAATGTTTCTATGGAGCATCTTATGGGGCCATAATCAGCATTTGTACAGCATTGCATGGGGCATATTTTAATATGGAGCATCTTATGGGGCCATTATAAACTGTATGGAGCATTATATTGGGCGTATTTTGTATGGAGCATATTATGGGGCCCATCATGAACTGTATGGAGCATTATATGGGGCTCCTGATTCAATATGGATATTCAAAAACACTTAACCTACTGATGTCTCAATTAATTTTACTTTTATTGGTATCGATTTTTATTTTTGACATTTACCGGTAACATAGTAACATAGTAACATAGTTAGTAAGGCCGAAAAAAGACATTTGTCCATCCAGTTCAGCCTATATTCCATCATAATAAATACCCAGATCTACGTCCTTCTACAGAACCTAATAATTGTATGATACAATATTGTTCTGCTCCAGGAAGACATCCAGGCCTCTCTTGAACCCCTCGACTGAGTTCGCCATCACCACCTCCTCAGGCAAGCAATTCCAGATTCTCACTGCCCTAACAGTAAAGAATCCTCTTCTATGTTGGTGGAAAAACCTTCTCTCCTCCAGACGCAAAGAATGCCCCCTTGTGCCCGTCACCTTCCTTGGTATAAACAGATCCTCAGCGAGATATTTGTATTGTCCCCTTATATACTTATACATGGTTATTAGATCGCCCCTCAGTCGTCTTTTTTCTAGACTAAATAATCCTAATTTCGCTAATCTATCTGGGTATTGTAGTTCTCCCATCCCCTTTATTAATTTTGTTGCCCTCCTTTGTACTCTCTCTAGTTCCATTATATCCTTCCTGAGCACCGGTGCCCAAAACTGGACACAGTACTCCATGTGCGGTCTAACTAGGGATTTGTACAGAGGCAGTATAATGCTCTCATCATGTGTATCCAGACCTCTTTTAATGCACCCCATGATCCTGTTTGCCTTGGCAGCTGCTGCCTGGCACTGGCTGCTCCAGGTAAGTTTATCATTAACTAGGATCCCCAAGTCCTTCTCCCTGTCAGATTTACCCAGTGGTTTCCCGTTCAGTGTGTAATGGTGATATTGATTCCCTCTTCCCATGTGTATAACCTTACATTTATCATTGTTAAACCTCATCTGCCACCTTTCAGCCCAAGTTTCCAACTTATCCAGATCCATCTGTAGCAGAATACTATCTTCTCTTGTATTAACTGCTTTACATAGTTTTGTATCATCTGCAAATATCGATATTTTACTGTGTAAACCTTCTACCAGATCATTAATGAATATGTTGAAGAGAACAGGTCCCAATACTGACCCCTGCGGTACCCCACTGGTCACAGCGACCCAGTTAGAGACTATACCATTTATAACCACCCTCTGCTTTCTATCACTAAGCCAGTTACTAACCCATTTACACACAATTTCCCCCAGACCAAGCATTCTCATTTTGTGTACCAACCTCTTGTGCGGCACGGTATCAAACGCTTTGGAAAAATCGAGATATACCACGTCCAATGACTCACCGTGGTCCAGTCTATAGCTTACCTCTTCATAAAAACTGATTAGATTGGTTTGACAGGAGCGATTTCTCATAAACCCATGCTGATATGGAGTTAAACAGTTATTCTCATTGAGATAATCCAGAATAACATCCCTCAGAAACCCTTCAAATATTTTACCAACAATAGAGGTTAGACTTACTGGCCTATAATTTCCAGGTTCACTTTTAGAGCCCTTTTTGAATATTGGCACCACATTTGCTATGCGCCAGTCCTGCGGAACAGACCCTGTCGCTATAGAGTCACTAAAAATAAGAAATAATGGTTTATCTATTACATTACTTAGTTCTCTTAGTACTCGTGGGTGTATGCCATCCGGACCCGGAGATTTATCTATTTTAATCTTATTTAGCCGGTTTCGCACCTCTTCTTGGGTTAGATTGGTGACCCTTAATATAGGGTTTTCATTGTTTCTTGGGATTTCACCTAGCATTTCATTTTCCACCGTGAATACCGTTGAGAAGAAGGTGTTTAATATGTTAGCTTTTTCCTCGTCATCTACAACCATTCTTTCCTCACTATTTTTTAAGGGGCCTACATTTTCAGTTTTTATTCTTTTACTATTGATATAGTTGAAGAACAGTTTGGGATTAGTTTTACTCTCCTTAGCAATGTGCTTCTCTGTTTCCTTTTTGGCAGCTTTAATTAGTTTTTTAGATAAAGTATTTTTCTCCCTATAGTTTTTTAGAGCTTCAATGGTGCCATCCTGCTTTAGTAGTGCAAATGCTTTCTTTTTACTGTTAATTGCCTGTCTTACTTCTTTGTTTAGCCACATTGGGTTTTTCCTATTTCTAGTCCTTTTATTCCCACAAGGTATAAACCGCTTACACTGCCTATTTTGGATGTTCTTAAACATTTCCCATTTATTATCTGTATTCTCATTTCTGAGGATATTGTCCCAGTCTACCAGATTAAGGGCATCTCTAAGCTGGTCAAACTTTGCCTTCCTAAAGTTCAATGTTTTTGTGACTCCCTGACAAGTCCCCCTAGTGAAAGACAGGTGAAACTGTACAATATTGTGGTCGCTATTTCCTAGATGCCCGACCACCTGCAGATTTGTTATTCTGTCAGGTCTATTAGATAGTATTAGGTCTAAAAGTGCTGCTCCTCTGGTTGGATTCTGCACCAATTGTGAAAGATAATTTTTCTTGGTTATTAGCAGAAACCTGTTGCCTTTATGGGTTTCACAGGTTTCTGTTTCCCAGTTAATATCCGGGTAGTTAAAGTCCCCCATAACCAGGACCTCATTATGGGTTGCAGCTTCATCTATCTGCTTTAGAAGTAGACTTTCCATGCTTTCTGTTATATTTGGGGGTTTGTAGCTGCTGTATTTTCCACCCTAGGCTTATACTCGAGTCATTAAGTTTTCCCATTTTTTTTGTGGCAAAATTAGGGGTCTCGGCTTTTACTTAACCCAGCAGATAGTACGGCGGCGTCTAAAAATCACTAAAATTGACAAATCTCCGGGCCTGGATGGGATCCACCCCAATGTACTGCAGGAATTAAGTACACTCATTGATAGACCATTATTTTTAATCTTTAAAGACTCCATAATAACAGGGTCTGTACCACAGGACTGGCGTATAGCAAATGTGGTGCCAATATTCAAAAAGGGGACAAAAACTGAACTCGGAAACTATAGGCCAGTAAGCTTAACCTCTACTGTGGGTAAAATCCTGGAGGGCATTCTAAGGGAGGCTATACTGGAGTATCTGAAGAGGAATAACCTCATGACCCAGTATCAACATGGGTTTACTAGGGACCGTTCCTGTCAGAAAAATCTGATCAATTTCTATGAAGAGGGAAGAGGTAAGTATTGGACAGGACCAAGGGAACGCAGTGGACGTACTGTATATGGACTTTTCAAAAGCTTTTTTACGGTGCCACACAAAAGGTTGATACATAAAATGATAATAATGGGGATAGGGAAAATATGTGTAAGTGGGTTAAGAGCTGGCTCAGGGATAGGAAACAAAGAGTTAATTAATGGAGCACACTCGGACTGGTTCACGGTTAGCAGTGGGGTACCACAGGGGTCAGTTTTGGGCCCTCTTCTTTTCAACATATTTATGAATGACCTTGTAGGGGACATACAGAGCAGAATTGCAAATATTGAAATTCTGTTCTGTATGCCCCCTACAAGGTCATTCATAAATATGTTAAAAAAATGTGTTAAAACCTTTTTATATTACAAGATGACTTATGTAAATTAGAAGCTTGGGCTGATAAATGGCAAATGAGCTTTAATGGGGATAAATGTAAGGTCATGCACTTGGGTAGAAGTAATAAGATGTATAACTATGTGCTTAATTCTAAAACTCTGGGCAAAACCGTCAATGAAAAAGACCTGGGAGTATGGGTGGATGACAAACTCACATTTTGTTGCCAGTGTCAGGCAGCTGCTACAAAGGCAAATAAAATAATGGGATGCATTAAAAGAGGCATAGATGCTCATGAAGAGAACATAATTTTACCTCTATACAAGTCACTAGTTCGACCACACCTAGAATACTGTGCACAGTTCTGGTCTCGGATGTATAAGAAAGACATAGCTGAACTGGAGCAGGTGCACAGAAGAGCGACCAAGGTTATTAGAGGACTGGGGGGTCTGCAATACCAAGATAGGTTATTATTACACTTGGGGCTATTTAGCTTGGAAAAACGAAGGCTAAGGGATGATCTTATTTTAATGTATAAATATATGAGGGGACAGTACAAAGACCTTTCTGATGATCTTTTTAATCATAGACCTGAGACAGGGACAAGGGGGCATCCTCTACGTCTGGAGGAAAGAAGGTTTAAGCATAATCACAGACGTGGATTCTTTACTGTAAGAGCAGTGAGACTATGGAACTCTCTGCCGTATGATGTTGTAATGAGTGATTCATGACTTAAATATAAGAGGGGACTGGATGCCTTTCTTGAAAAGTATAATGTTACAGGTTATATATATTAGGTTCCTTGATAGGGCATTGATCCAGGGAACTAGTCTGATTGCCATATGTGGAGTCGGGAAGGAATTTTTTTTTCCCCAATGTGGAGCTTTCTCTTTTGCACATGTTTTTTTTGCCTTCCTCTGGATCAACATGTTAGGGCATGTTAGATTAGGCTATGGGTTGAAATAGATGGACTTAAAGTCTTCCTTTAACCTTAATAACTATGTTAATATGTTACTATCTTACTCGGCTCGGCTTATACTCAAGTATATACGGTACTCTCCTAGTGGTTACAGTAGGCACTAAGAAATGTAATAATGAAAGAGAACCTTTCACCAGTTTCAGGTCTCGTTCACACATTCAGTAATTGATCAGTATTTGACATCAGTATTTATAGGCCAAATCCAGGAGTAGAACAATCAGTGGAAAAGTATAATAGACACATCACCACTTCTGCATTATTCTCTCACTCTTTATTTTGACTTACAAATAAATATAAAATACTGACCAAATACTGAACGTGTGAACATGGCCTTAGCATGTTAAACTGGCTACATCATGGAATACTGAGACAAAAAAATAATCAAAAATCTGGACATCACAGAAACAACAGAGTGCCATAATGTCACTAAAATCCACTTTGTTGTACTTACGTATAGAGGTGTTTTAAGCTTTAATCTATTTACTTGGCTCTTCCTGAATTAATTGTGGTGGTGATTTTATACACCAAACATTTTTCACTGGTTTTTCCTTTGTTTGTCCCACGTTGCATAACAACATTTTCATAATTTCGATTGGTTTAAGTGATTTTTTTTATTTTATCTGCACAGTAGATCCAAATGAGACTTTGTTCAGATTGATGTGAATAAACATTATATTATTTCACATTATTGTTATTATTATTTATTTATATAATTGATTCCATGGTGCTGTACATGAGAAGGGGTTACATCGAAATACAAATTTCACTTACAGTAAACAAAGTAACAATCACAGACTGGTACAGAGGGAAGAGGACCTTGCCCTTGCGGGCTTACATTCTACAGGATTATGGGGAAGGAGACAGTAGGTCGGGCGTTGCAGTAGCTCCAATGGTGTTGAGGTGGCCGTGTGGTCATTACAGATTCTAAGCTTTTTTGAAGAGATGGGTTTTCAGGTTCCGTCTGAAGGATCCAAATGTGGTGGATAACAGGATGTGTTGGGGCACAGAATTCCAGAGGATGGGGGATATCTTGGAATTGATTGGGTGAGGAGTGAATAAGCGTGGAGGAGAGAAGGAGGTCTTGGGAGGACCAGAGATTGCATGAGGGAAGATTTTGGGAGATTAGTTCGGAAATATACAGAGGAGAAAAGTTATGGATGGCTTTGTAGGTCAGTGTTAGTAGTTTAAACTGGATACGCTGTGAAATTGTGAGCCAGTGAAGGGATTTGCAAAGAAAAAAAGCAGGAGTATAGCGAGGAGAGAGATTAATTAGTCAGGCAGTAGAGTTAAGGACGGACTGGAGGGGTGCGAGATTGTTAGAAGGTAGGCCACAGAGGAGGATGTGAGTAGTTGAGGCGGGAGATGATTAGGGCATGTACAAGCATTTTGGGAGAGTGAGGGTCGAGGAAAGGACGGATCCTAGAAATATTTTTGAGCTGGAGTTGACAGGAGGTGGCGATAGCTTGGATGTGTGGTTTGAAGGACAGGGCAGAGTCAAGGGTTACTCTGAATCAGCCTGAATCAGCAGATTTCCAGGACAGGGGAAAGTGTGACTTCATTTATTGTGATAAATCAGGTAAGGAAGATATGCAAGATGAAGGAAAAATAATTAGTTCAGATTTGTCCACATTGAGCTTGAGGAAGAGATAGGAGAAGAAGTAGGCTATGGTTGATAGACACTCTGGGATTCTGGACAGCAGAGAGGAGACATCTGGGCCAGAGAGGTAGATCTGAGTGTCATCAGCATGTAGATAGGTATTGGAAGCCATAGGACTTTATGAGTTGTTCCAGGCCAAGGGTATAGATTGAGAAGAGAACGGGTCCTAGGACAAAGCCTTGAGGGACACCAACAGAGAGAGGGTGAGATGAGGAGGTAGTGTGGAAGCAGGAAACACTAAATGTGCAGTTGGTAAGGTATGAGTAGATCCAGGATAGGGCAAGTTCTTTAACACCAAAGGAAGAGAGGATCTGTAGCAGGAGGCAGTGGTCAACTGTGTCAAAGACAGAGGACAGGTCTAGAAGAAGTATAGAGAATTGTCGTTTAGCTTTAGCTTTAAGAAAGTCGTTAATAAGTATGGTCATGGCAGTCTCAGTGGAATGGTGGGGATAGAAGCCAGATTGTAGGTTGTTGAACATTATGGAACAGTGGCTGCAGAGCTGAATAAATCAGTTCACTTGTTTGTTTTTTATTCAATTTCTCATTTCTGCTTCAGAGACTCAGCTAGACCAGTCACGCGACCGCAACTTCATCGAAGGTCCTTCGCTCAATGCATCCTTAGGAACGGAGGCCGCAGCTTGCACCACTGAGAGCCGCAGGCCGTCGGAGGGTAAGTATATCCCATATTTTTTATTTTTATTCTTTTTTTTACATGAATATGGATCCCAAGGCTTGAAGGAGAGTCTCCTCTCTTTCAGACCCTGGGAACCATCTGCACAGCACACGCTGTATAAGATGACTGGGTGTATAAGATGACCCCCGTCTTATACGGCGAGTATATCCCTAACTCCATATTTTATATGGAAAAGTTGGGGGTCGTCTTATACGCCAAGTCGTCTTATACACCAGAAAATGTGGTACTCATAAAAAGCTTTATAAAATGTCAACTCAAGATCTTTCCCTATCATAGTTTGTTCCATGGTTCCCTTGTTATTCCTGCAAGAAATTCAAGAACATATAAAAACAAGGTGCTACTTTAAGTGTGTGTTTAGCGTCTTTCCCTACACTGAGTGCAACAATTGGGCAGTGTCAGAGTGTGCACGGACCAGGGGCGGATTATCAGAGGGTCAATATGGGCGGTAGCCCAGGGCCCAGTGGTCTGGGGGGGCCCTGGGCTGCCGCACAGATTGACCCTCCACTAATCGTCTGTGAATGCCCACCGCCGGGCCGGCATGTATGTGCCCCCGGATCCGGTGGGCAGAGAGAGGGGACCCGCATTGGGCCCCTTCTCATCTGCTCACCGGGCCCCTTCCGGCGCTGCGGCGGTTTCCTATTGATGTGCGGGCGCGCGCCCGCACATCAATAGTTAACAACAACAGCCGCCAGCCAATTGGAGGCTGGCAGCTGATGTCGGCCGCAGCGCACACGTCGCCGGCGTCTCACATCATTGTCAGTCGCCGGCGAGTGTGCGCTGCTGGAAGGAGCTCGCCGCCTGGAGCGCGGACAGGTGAGGAGACTGTTTTTTTTGTTTGTTTTTTTTTGATAAGCTAATGGACACACTGGGGGGCAATGCTGGAGGACACACTGGGGGGCAATGCTGGAGGACACACTGGGGGCCATACTGGACACACTGGGGCAATGCTGGAGGACACACTGGGGGCAATACTGGACACACTGGGGCAATGCTGGAGGACACACTGGGGGCAATACTGGAGACACTGGGGCAGATTGCTGGAGGACACACTGGGGGCAATACTGGAGACACTGGGGCAGATTGCTGGAGGACACACTGGGGGCAATACTGGAGACACTGGGGCAGATTGCTGGAGGACACACTGGGGGCAATACTGGAGACACTGAGGCAGATTTCTGGAGGACACACTGGGGGCAATACTGGAGACACTGGGGCAGATTGCTGGAGGACACACTGGGGGCAATACTGGAGACACTGGGGCAGATTGCTGGAGGACACACTGGGGGCAATACTGGAGACACTGGGGCAGATTGCTGGAGGACACACTGGGGGCAATACTGGAGACACTGAGGCAGATTGCTGAAGGACACACTGGGGGCAATACTGGAGACACTGGGGCAGATTGCTGGAGGACACACTGGGGGCAATACTGGAGACACTGGGGCAGATTGCTGGAGGACACACTGGGGGCAATACTGGAGACACTGGGGCAGATTGCTGGAGGACACACTGGGGGCAATACTGGAGACACTGGGGCAGATTGCTGGAGGACACACTGGGGGCAATACTGGAGACACTGGGGCAGATTGCTGGAGGACACACTGGGGGCAATACTGGAGACACTGAGGCAGATTGCTGAAGGACACACTGGGGGCAATACTGGAGACACTGGGGCAGATTGCTGGAGGACACACTGGGGGCAATACTGGAGACACTGGGGCAGATTGCTGGAGGACACACTGGGGGCAATACTGGAGACACTGGGGCAGATTGCTGGAGGACACACTGGGGGCAATACTGGAGACACTGGGGCAGATTGCTGGAGACACTGGGGCAGATTGCTGGAGACACTGGGGCAGATTGCTGGAGACACTGGGGCAGATTGCTGGAGACACTGGGGCAGATTGCTGGAGACACTGGGGCACATTGCTGGAGACACTGGGGCAGATTGCTGGACACACTGGGGCAGATTGCTGGACACACTGGGGCAGATTGCTGGACACACTGTCTGGGGGCAATGCTGGACACTGGGGCACATTGCTGGACACACTGGGGGCAATACTGGAGACACTGGGGCAGATTGCTGGAGGACACACTGGGGGCAATACTGGAGACACTGGGGCAGATTGCTGGAGGACACACTGGGGGCAATACTGGAGACACTGGGGCAGATTGCTGGAGGACACACTGGGGGCAATACTGGAGACACTGGGGCAGATTGCTGGAGGACACACTGGGGGCAATACTGGAGACACTGAGGCAGATTGCTGGAGGACACACTGGGGGCAATACTGGAGACACTGGGGCAGATTGCTGGAGGACACACTGGGGGCAATACTGGAGACACTGGGGCAGATTGCTGGAGGACACACTGGGGGCAATACTGGAGACACTGGGGCAGATTGCTGGAGGACACACTGGGGGCAATACTGGAGACACTGGGGCAGATTGCTGGAGGACACACTGGGGGCAATACTGGAGACACTGAGGCAGATTGCTGGAGGACACACTGGGGGCAATACTGGAGACACTGGGGCAGATTGCTGGAGGACACACTGGGGGCAATACTGGAGACACTGGGGCAGATTGCTGGAGGACACACTGGGGGCAATACTGGAGACACTGGGGCAGATTGCTGGAGACACTGGGGCAGATTGCTGGAGACACTGGGGCAGATTGCTGGAGACACTGGGGCAGATTGCTGGAGACACTGGGGCACATTGCTGGAGACACTGGGGCAGATTGCTGGACACACTGGGGCAGATTGCTGGACACACTGGGGCAGATTGCTGGACACACTGTCTGGGGGCAATGCTGGACACTGGGGCACATTGCTGGACACACTGGGGGCAATATGCTGGAGTCAGACACTGGGACAGATTGCTGGTCACACTGGGGCAATGCTGGACACACTGGGGCAGATTGCTGGACACACTGGGGCAGATTGCTGGACACACTGTCTGGGGGCAATGCTGGACACTGGGGCAGATTGCTGGACACACTGGGGGCAATGCTGGACACACTGGGGCAATATGCTGGACATTCTGGGGCAGATTGCTGGACACACTGGGGGTAATATGCTGGACACACTGGGGCAGATTGCTGGACACACTGGGGGTAATATGCTGGACACACTGGGGGTAATATGCTGGACACTCTGGGGGTAATATGCTGGACACACTGGGGTAATATGCTGGATACACTGGGGCAGATTGCTGAACACACTGGGGCAGATTGCTGGACGCTGTCTGGAGGCAATGCTGGACATACTGTGGCAGATTGCTGGACACACTGGGGGTAATATGCTGGACACACTGGGGCAGATTGCTGGACACACTGGGGGCAATATGCTGGAGTCAGACACTGGGACAGATTGCTGGACACACTGTCTGGGGGCAATGCTGGACACACTGGAGCAATATGCTGGACATACTGGGGCAGATTGCTGGACACACTGGGGGTAATATGCTGGACACACTGGGGCAGATTGTTGGACACACTGGGGGCAGGACTGGAGGCATGGGCAGAATGTAGACACGTGGCATGATTGGAGACATGGGGCAGAATGAAAGACATGGGGCAGGATTGGATCATGGGGCAGGATGGATACGATGGAGACAGATGGGGCAGGATGGGGAGATCATATGGTGTAGAATGGATAGTCATCATGAGTGCAGTATGGGAGAACATATGGCTGGAGCCAGGAATGAGACACACGGGGCCAGGGTGGGGAATATTATTACCATAGGGGCTAATTAAGGGATATTATTACTGCAGTGATGTATTTATTTTATTTTTTTGAGTATACTGTTTTAAATGGGGGGGTGGTCCTGTTACTGTGCAGAGTGACACTGTCGCCTTTTTTTCTTCGTGTTGTAATGTAGAAGTTGTGAAAAATTAAGTAATGTGTTCTGCAAGCGGAGCTCGAGATAACTGTGTTATTTCCTGCAGAAACGAGTCCTGGCTGGAAAAAATGATGGCGGTCTTTGCTGGATGAAAGATGAAGGACTTCACCTAGAGACGTCACTGGTGAGTCAGTGTTACCTATACACTGACACTATACACTGTATACTATATACAGAGCTCCTGTGTACTATGTCACCAGTGATCACTGTATTCCATATACATTATATACAGAGCTCCTGTGTATAATACCACCAGTGATCTCTGTATTACCTCTACACAGACACTGCATACTAAGTACAGATCTCCTGTGAATACTGGCAGTTATAGTGATAGTATTGTGTTTTTTTTTTTTTTTTTTTACTGATCAGTATTGTAGTATTCAGTCACTATGTGGTGGTAATATGTGGTCTGGAAATGGTGTTGTGGTATTTGTCCCTTGTACTGTATGTGCCATTTGGTCACCAAGTGGTAATATGTGGTCTTGACATGGTGAGGCGGTATTTGTTCCTTGTATGTGATATTATTCGATCACTGTGGTTGTAATTTGTGGTCTGGTCATGGTGCGGTGGTATTTGTTCCTTGTATGTGATATTATTGGTCAAAATATACCTAAATTGTATTGCAGATTTTAACAAATATATAATAGGTTACAGTAGAGTAGGGCCCGGCCATTTTTCTGGAATAATCTGGCTCGGGTATGTCACATGACCCCCGTCACATGACCCCCGGGCCCCGTCACATGACCCCCGTCACATGACCCCCGTCACATGACCCGGGGGGCCCACAGTGTCTGAACAGCCCGGGGCCCTGGCTACCCTTAATCCACCCCTGGCACGGACACACCCCTAACTGGTAACACCCAGTTGCCAATTTATTCATACATTTCTAAAAGAAAAACAGCTTGCAGAAAATATGCTCCCAAATCATTACAATATTTTGGGCAATACAATTACAGTATTTTAAAAAAGATGTCAGGCTAGCTGAAAGATAATTTTTTATGTTTGCCTTTATTGTAGTTTGTTTAGCCTACAGTTGAGATCTTATCATGATTAGTCCATATATCTGTACAGTCCTCAGCAAACTCTTCAAAGACACTAAAGGTACCGTCACACTAGACGATATCGCTAGCGATCTGTGACGTTGCAGCGTCCTCGCTAGCGATATCGTCCAGTGTGACAGGCAGCAGCGATCAGGCCCCTGCTGTGCTGTCGCTGGTCGGGGAAGAAAGTCCAGAACTTTGTTTCGTCGCTGGACTCCCCGCAGACATCGCTGAATCGGCGTGTGTGACACCGATTCAGCGATGTCTTCGCTGGTAACCAGGGTAAACATCGGGTTACTAAGCGCAGGGCCGCGCTTAGTAACCCGATGTTTACCCTGGTTACCATAGTTAAAGTAAAAAAAACAACCGCTACATACTTACCTACCGCTGTCTGTCCTCGGCGCTCTGCTTCTCTGCTCTGGCTGTGAGCACAGCGGCGGGAAAGCAGAGCGGTGACGTCACCGCTCTGCTTTCCGGCTGCCCGGCGCTCACAGCCAGAGCAGAGAAGCAGAGCGCCGAGGACAGACAGCGGTAGGTAAGTATGTAGCGGTTGTTTTTTTTACTTTAACGATGGTAACCAGGGTAAACATCGGGTTACTAAGCGCGGCCCTGCGCTTAGTAACCCGATGTTTACCCTGGTTACCGGGGACCTCGGGATCGTTGGTCGCTGGAGAGCGGTCTGTGTGACAGCTCTCCAGCGACCAAACAGCGACGCTGCAGCGATCCGGATCGTTGTCGGTATCGCTGCAGCGTCACTTAGTGTGACGGTACCTTAAAGACTCAATATCAGTTCTATCAGTGGTAATTAAAGGAAACCATCTAAGTAACGAAACAACAATGTGAGTCTTCTGCACAAAAGCAATGACAATGATGAAGATATACTCTTGTCATTTTCTAAACATTGGGTGGTTGATGTTGACAGTTTAGATAAGTGCTGAGAAGCTATGCTTGACAGGGAGTAACAGGAGATATTTGCTAAGGCAAGCTCTGTTTGGTGTACTGTATACTGTGTTTGAGAAAGGGAAAAGCTTCTGAACAATTCTGAAATGTAAGCAACTAATGTGTTTCTTTCAGATTTGTTTAGAATACAATACAGACATTGGAAAAGACGATAACGGGTCAAATAACAAAATAACTAAACTCGCACAAATGCTAACCCATGTTTAGAGGAAGAGAATTACTTTGGAATTCATTTCTAACTTAAAAATAATTTTTACAAAAGAGAGAGAATGCTATAAAGAAGAAACCGATAGTCCAGCACATGGCGATCCGGTGGTCTCCATCATGACAGGAAGTGATCATGGTCTTTTCTTTGGTCCTTTGATCTCTGAGAGCTGTAAATAAGAGAATTGGAAGTTCCTTATCTGTGCAGTGATCCAGCATTATTCCTTGACTTTATTTAGGAAGTCAAACAGCCCAATTAATGTTGCAGTGAGCAAATACAACTGTAAGGTCTTACACCCAATACCATGATGCAGTGATTAGTGATGAGTGAGTGTATTCGTTGCTCGGGTGGTCTCCGAGTATTTATGACTGCTCGGAGATTAAGTTTTCATCGCCTTAGCAGCATGAATTACAGCTATTAGCCAGCTTGATTACATGTGGGGATTCCCTAGCAGCCAGGCAACCCCCACATGTACTCAGCCTGGCTAATAGCTGTAAATCATTCAGCTGAGGTGATGAAAACTAAATCTTCGAACACTAAAAAATACTCCGAGATTACCCGAGCGTACTCGGGAAAACACGAGCAACAAGTACACTCGCTCATCACTAGTAGCAATGCATAAAATAGCACTGATAGAAATCTTTGGACATGCAGCAGTACAAAATACTCTAATAGAATGAATAAATAAAAAAATGCACAAATCAATATAATTTATTACTGCACTAATAGAATGAATAAATAAATGCACAAAACAAATCAATAATTATAATTTATTATTGCAAAATAAAAATAAAAACTAACACAAATACATGATTAAAAATATTTAAATAGTTGGCAAGTGAAGCGAGACGTCACCAATATATCACAGAAAAATATTAATCATAGTAATAATTAATAGGCTAAATAAATAAATAAATAAATAAATAATTAATAAAAAGAAGAAAAAAGAGGACATACCAGTGTTAATTGTGCTGACTGAGTAAATATTATATTGGGTATAAAAAGATAAACTAAAAGGTACAAAGAAATAATTATTTATGATGTACATAAATTGGGATAAAGTATAATTGAATATATATATATATATATATACATATATATATACAGTGGGGCAAAAAAGTATTTAGTCAGTCAGCAATAGTGCAAGTTCCACCACTTAAAAAGATGAGAGGCGTCTGTAATTTACATCATAGGTAGACCTCAACTATGGGAGACAAACTGAGAAAAAAAATCCAGAAAATCACATTGTCTGTTTTTTTAACAATTTATTTGCATATTATGGTGAAAAATAAGTATTTGGTCAGAAACAAACAATCAAGATTTCTGGCTCTCACAGACCTGTAACTTCTTCTTTAAGAGTCTCCTCTTTCCTCCACTCATTACCTGTAGTAATGGCACCTGTTTAAACTTGTTATCAGTATAAAAAGACACCTGTACACACCCTCAAACAGTCTGACTCCAAACTCCACTATGGTGAAGACCAAAGAGCTGTCAAAGGACACCAGACACAAAATTGTAGCCCTGCACCAGGCTGGGAAGACTGAATCTGCAATAGCCAACTAGCTTGGAGTGAAGAAATCAACAGTGGGAGCAATAATTAGAAAATGGAAGACATACAAGACCACTGATAATCTCCCTCGATCTGGGGCTCCACGCAAAATCCCACCCCGTGGGGTCAGAATGATCACAAGAACGGTGAGCAAAAATCCTAGAACCACGCGGGGGGACCTAGTGAATGAACTGCAGAGAGCTGGGACCAATGTAACAAGGCCTACCATAAGTAACACACTACGCCACCATGGACTCAGATCCTGCAGTGCCAGACGTGTCCCACTGCTTAAGCCAGTACATGTTCGGGCCCGTCTGAAGTTTGCTAGAGAGCATTTGGATGATCCAGAGGAGTTTTGGGAGAATGTCCTATGGTCTGATGAAACCAAACTGGAACTGTTTGGTAGAAACACAACTTGTCGTGTTTGGAGGAAAAAGAATACTGAGTTGCATCCATCAAACACCATACCTACTGTAAAGCATGGTGGTGGAAACATCATGCTTTGGGGCTGTTTCTCTGCAAAGGGGCCAGGACGACTGATCCGGGTACATGAAAGTATGAATGGGGCCATGTATCGTGAGATTTTGAGTGCAAACCTCCTTCCATCAGTAAGGGCATTGAAGATGAAACGTGGCTGGGTCTTTCAACATGACAATGATCCAAAGCACACCGCCAGGGCAACGAAGGAGTGGCTTCGTAAAAAAGCATTTCAAGGTCCTGGAGTGGCCTAGCCAGTCTCCAGATCTCAACCCTATAGAAAACCTTTGGGGGGAGTTGAAAGTCCGTGTTGCCAAGCGAAAAGCCAAAAACATCACTGCTCTAGAGGAGATCTGCATAGAGGAATGGGCCAACATACCAACAACAGTGTGTGGCAACCTTGTGAAGACTTACAGAAAACGTTTGACCTCTGTCATTGCCAACAAAGGATATATTACAAAGTATTGAGATGAAATTTTGTTTCTGACCAAATACTTATTTTCCACCATAATATGCAAATAAATTGTTAAAAAAACAGACAATGTGATTTTCTGGATTTTTTTTTCTCAGTTTGTCTCCCATAGTTAAGGTCTACCTATGATGTAAATTACAGACGCCTCTCATCTTTTTAAGTGGTGGAACTTGCACTATTGCTGACTGACTAAATACTTTTTTGCCCCACTGTATATATATATATATATATATATATATATATATATTTTTTTTTTTTTTTTTTTAAATAAGGTGCAAGTGCAAACACAAAGAAAATAAGACATTAAACACTGGTGGGTCTAGCAAAATGTATGAAAAACATATATCCATTGAATCATACAAGGGATACATGAAACCCTTAATGAAGACCTGCAGTGATATTGAATGGTGACTTCCGCGTTTTGCATGTTGCTAACTAGGAGTGGCATAAAAAGAAGACGTCATCAGGGAGTAAAGATGGAAGTAGTGAGTGACTCCAGCAAAGTGAAGGATATTTTATAATAAATCTAATGACAAAGTGCTTAGAGTGTAAAGATAGACATTTTAAGAGGACAGCTTTAGCACCGGAGCAATCCTTCAACCACTTGTGATTGAAGATAATGTCATATTTGCGTGTAGTTGAAAAGTGGGGCCCTGGAGCTAGTTACTGGTGTGCCCTTGGCACCCTAGCCTGACACTGTGTGTTACAGGGCCAGACTGGCCATCTGGCAATTCTGGCAAATGCCAGAAGTGCCTGTTTGGTTGTGGGCTGCCTTGTCTGCTATGTTGCTAACAGAGTCAGTGTTCTCAAGACACCCATACTGTTAAGAGTTGTAACAGAGCACTAAGCCGCTGAATCCGTCACTTACCCCATCAGGCCACAGGTATCATTAGGAATATTGGTCTTGTAGAAAATATTCCTTTCCTCCATCCAGGGTAATATTAGTAATATATCCCATCTGGTTCATAGGGACAGGAACAACATGGGCCTGTGTGATTTCAAATGCCAGGGCTGAATTTCAGCCCCAGTCCATACCTGGTGTGTTATATTACTATACTGACAGTTGTCATTTGCAGTATTTTTGGGAATAACTAAAAACTGATGGCCTATTGGTTAAATCAATTATTTACAGTATATTCAACATATTTAAAAAATATATTGAGAATTTTCCATGTTACTGTCTGTATGACAAAATAACATGTGAAATTGTTGATGAAGTAACCATGTACTGTACAGTAACTCAAGAGAAATTGAAGAACTTTTAGGGAGGGATCAGAAAAGCTCCTCTAGTGCTGTTTGGTGACGTTTTAGGAGCGTGAGTGTCCCAGATCTGGAGTTTCCGGCGTGCTATTAAGGGAAGTATTGATGGAAGAGAAGCAAAGCCTGAGAAGAGTGGAGCTACTGGAACATTGGCAGAGAAGAGATGGCTTCCTTCATTCTGTTCAAAATATCAGAGGACACTGGCTCTTGTGAATGACGATTAACCAGCCTAAAGCAGCATCCACCAGAGGAAAAGACAAAGTTCTGCAGAATAAATGCAGAAATCATTATCTAAATATGCTGTATTATTCATTTTTATCCCATTTTCTCATAGTCAGTGATATACAGCAAATAAAAACAGCTTCAGTTAAGGCTGTGGATATTTGGGTGTAATGCCACAGTTAAGCTTCAGAAACTTTGCTCCAGTTAGGAAGTGTTCCACATTCCCTGTCAGGGCAAGAATATTATCTCAAATTATTGCATTATTTCAAGCCTGTGCTTCATTTAACTGGTACAATTTCTACTGTTAAACTGCTCCCGAGTTCATGCCAAAGTGTCCCACGCAGTAGAGACAAGCAAATCAGTAAAAATTTGAATTCAACTGTTTATGCAGATTTTCCCCAAAAATTCGATTGGCAGAGAAGTTATTCTTCTTGAATTGAATATCCCTTATTATGTTCATACTAGACCCCAGAGCATAATAAGGATAATATGTAAAAAATAAAAAATACTTATACACACCTTACCGTCACCCATCTGGCCCACATGGCATCATAACACTTCCAGCTCTGCAGAGGCCCGGGAGATTTTTTGCACATAGGCGCAAGGTCATGGCGCATGGGGTGACATCATGATGTGGAGATCTCGTGCGCATTTGCACAAAACTTCAGTGCTCACAGAAGTAAAAAGAGGATGCAACAATAATGGAATAGGAGATGGTGAGGAACGGTGAGGGGACTATACTGTATCTTTCTGGGAAAAATGGGGGTACGTCTTCTAGTCGGAATATACAGTGGGGCAAAAAAGTATTTAGTCAGTCAGCAATAGTGCAAGTTCCACCACTTAAAAAGATGAGAGGCGTCTGTAATTTACATCATAGGTAGACCTCAATTATGGGAGACAAACTGAGAAAAAAAAATCCAGAAAATCACATTGTCTGTTTTTTTAACATTTTATTTGCATATTATGGTGGAAAATAAGTATTTGGTCAGAAACAAAATTTCATCTCAATACTTTGTAATATATCCTTTGTTGGCAATGACAGAGGTCAAACGTATTCTGTAAGTCTTCACAAGGTTGCCACACACTGTTGTTGGTATGTTGGCCCATTCCTCCATGCAGATCTCCTCTAGAGCAGTGATGTTTTTGGCTTTTCGCTTGGCAACACGGACTTTCAACTCCCTCCAAAGGTTTTCTATAGGGTTGAGATCTGGAGACTGGCTAGGCCACTCCAGGAACTTGAAATGCTTCTTACGAAGCCTCTCCTTCGTTGCCCTGGCGGTGTGCTTTGGATCATTGTCATGTTGAAAGACCCAGCCACGTTTCATCTTCAATGCCCTTGCTGATGGAAGGAGGTTTGCACTCAAAATCTCACGATACATGGCCCCATTCATTCTTTCATGTACCCGGATCAGTCGTCCTGGCCCCTTTGCAGAGAAACAGCCCCAAAGCATGATGTTTCCACCACCATGCTTTACAGTAGGTATGGTGTTTGATGGATGCAACTCAGTATTCTTTTTCCTCCAAACACGACAAGTTGTGTTTCTACCAAACAGTTCCAGTTTGGTTTCATCAGACCATAGGACATTCTCCCAAAACTCCTCTGGATCATCCAAATGCTCTCTAGCAAACTTCAGACGGGCCCGGACATGTACTGGCTTAAGCAGTGGGACACGTCTGGCACTGCAGGATCTGAGTCCATGGTGGCGTAGTGTGTTACTTATGGTAGGCCTTGTTACATTGGCCCCAGCTCTCTGCAGTTCATTCACTAGGTCCCCCCGTGTGGTTCTGGGATTTTTGCTCACCGTTCTTGTGATCATTCTGACCCCACGGGGTGGTATTTTGCGTGGAGCTCCAGATCGAGGGAGATTATCAGTGGTCTTGTATGTCTTCCATTTTCTAACTATTGCTCCCACTGTTGATTTCTTCACTCCAAGCTGGTTGGCTATTGCAGATTCAGTCTTCCCAGCCTGGTGCAGGGCTACAATTTTGTTTCTGGTGTCCTTTGACAGCTCTTTGGTCTTCACCATAGTGGAGTTTGGAGTCAGACTGTTTGAGGGTGTGCACAGGTGTCTTTTTATACTGATACCAAGTTTAAACAGGTGCCATTACTACAGGTAATGAGTGGAGGAAAGAGGAGACTCTTAAAGAAGAAGTTACAGGTCTGTGAGAGCCAGAAATCTTGATTGTTTGTTTCTGACCAAATACTTATTTTCCACCATAATATGCAAAAAAAATGATAAAAAAACAGACAATGTGATTTTCTGGATTTTTTTTTCTCAGTTTGTCTCCCATAGTTGAGGTCTACCTATGATGTAAATTACAGACGCCTCTCATCTTTTTAAGTGGTGGAACTTGCACTATTGCTGACTGACTAAATACTTTTTTGCCCCACTGTACTTACAATTAGTGTGGTGGCAGCAGCAGTCTGGCAATTCTGCAGCGGTCCCGGTATGACGCTGCAGGGTGATGATCACACTCCCTTCCCAGGCTGGTGTGGCAGGTTCGGCGGTGTTCTGTGGTGCAGGGGGGGCTCTGCCGGCATTTTGTGAAAGCCCTGAGGACCCTGCACATCCATTCCTGCGATGCAGTGGCCTCCGGGAAAATGGCTGCTGGGGGCGGCACATGCTCAGATTGAGATCTTGGCAACGGGCTTTCCCGGGCATTCAGAAAATGCCGGCAGAGCCCCCCGCACCACAGAGCATGCTGTACCAGCCTGGGATGGGATTTCCCGAAGGCCACTGCAATGCAGCAATGGATGTGCGGGGCCTCCTGGCTTTCACAAAATGCCGGCTCAGCCCTCGCACCACAGAGCACCGCTGAGCCTACCGCATCAGTCTGGGATGGGAGTCATATCGCCAGACCACTGAACACCCTCTATGACCATGCTCCACCAGCACTGCCGATTACCCCCAGTAAGCTGAATTCGGACTGTAAGATGGACCCCATTAGACACATTAATTTTTTTCCCTATTTTCCTTTTGAAAAATTTGGGGTGCGTACGGTTATTTTTTTTTATTTTTCATCTTTTGTTAGCCCTTTTGTTGGTCATTTATGTTAGGGCTAGCGGAACACACCGAGTAAATATAGATGTTTTATTGAAATAGATGCGTTCGTAGCCCGGGGTCCACCGTGCAGGAGAACCTGCTGCTAGCAAACGGCGGAACTATATGGCGGTATGAACTAACTCTGTTATTTCACAGAGTAGCCATGAAAGCAAAGCACTGCGCCCTGTTAGACTTCACAGAGGTACAGGCTAACTACCCAACTGAGAGCAGTCAGTGGTCATGAATGCACACAAAACTCCTCGCCGGAGGTGCCAGCATTCTAGGGGCTTATTTCAGCCAGGTCCCTGAATACATACACACACAATCTCCTCGCCAGAGGTGCCAGCATTCTAGGGGCTTATTTCAGCCGGGTCCCTGAACACAAACTTACATGACCACACGGGCGCAAAGTACATAACATAGAAAGATACTAGCGCATGGCCGTGCGGCCATGCGAGCCTTAAATAGTTGCAGCACATACAGGACCTTCCTAGAAGGACCAATGAGAGGCTGCCACAGAGCCTGAGCACCTACAGGACCTTCCTGAAGGACCAATTGCTTTAGCTGCAGTATCTGAACATGTGACCCTCAATCTCCACTGAGAGATTTTACTCTGGGCATGCTCAGAACGAGAAAAGCAGGACTTAGTCCCAGAAGCGTCTGCTCGGCGCTGCCCAGCACTGACTTCAATGGCAGAAGCAGGAAAAGCAGCAGTAACTCTTTGTACAGAGTCAGACTGAGCGAGACGCTGGGACTAACGTCTCCGCTGAGCAGGTTCCACTGCGGCAGGAGAAGAATGGGAGACTGCAGCGGAGATTCCCCCTGTGCAGAGGCGGGAAATCGACCCCTAACAATTTATGGATTAGCAAAATGGCTGCCATCTGTGAGAAAGCAGATTGCAAAAAAAATCCCCACTTTGGTTTAATGTTGATTGTTGTAATATTTTAGTACAATTTAATTGCACTTGAATATATTAATTTACTTCTGTCGAGCAATAGAGGACATACCATAATTTCATGTCATAATGACATGACACCAGTTCACATACAGCCTCGAAAAATGACCTATGTAAAAAGCATACCTACAATACTCTTCCATAAAAGTTAATCAGCAATTTCCAGATACATAAGAAAAATTGAACATGGACAGAAAACAGAAAAAATTTAAATAGATTTAAAAAGGAAGTTTTACATTAACTGATTTTAATTAGTGAAAATATAGATGATACACTCCCTTTTAATAATGAAATGAAATTCAGAATGTATTCAGTAAGTTAATAAACTGTATAGTTCGCACCATAATTCTGCACTAAAATTTATTTTGCTATGCCCCTTTAAGCTTATTTTAACAGTCCTTGCACACATGTATCTTGGTTTCTAACACGCCTGGCTTGTCTCTCATAGTACTTTCACATCTTCCTAATTACAGATTACTTTTGAAGTTACTTATACTGCAGAGTGAATTTATCTGAAACAATTGTATATGTTGAGTGTTCCGCCAGGAATTAAATCATCCCATGTTCTTAAATTGGTTGAGGCGTTTAACATAAACAAAAGACAGATTAGAGGGTTTTGTCACAGTTCAGTCAGACGAAATTCTGGAGGAGCAATTGTCATATTTGAATTAATCAGATTTACTTACACTCAAATGAATTTTTATAACTATAGTTTTTTTTACAGTTTAGCATAAAACTTGCTATGATCAACTTTCACTATTAAAGGAGGTTTGAAGTCTTTTAGAAATAAATCTTTATGACACAGTAATAAAAAAGAAGTAACTTTGGAATGTAACGCTTGTCTCTCAACAAACAATGGGTATTTCTATTCTGGTTGACATTGCTATGTCCAGCATGTATATATGTTGATACGTACAGTAAACAGGAATCATAGAGGACCTGTGTGCATGAATAATATGTAGACATTTGCTGTCCAATAGCTCATTATAATGTACAGTTCCACCAGCTTTAGGCATTGAAATGGACCAACCTTACCTCTTGGGCCATTGTGCGGCTATTTCATGAATAGTATGTCCAGGGACATATCTAGGGTGCCCCAATAGTCTGACTGATGCGAAAGTCCAAGATGTCTTTCTGGTGGCTGCATTTTGCTACCCCACAGAGTGGGATTCGCCTGTCCTCTGAGCCAGCTGTTAAGCTGATAGCAGGCTGAGAGAAGGGGAAGTAAGCTAACTGAACAATTATTTTTACTAGCGTCTTTTAGGCGCAAGTACAATTGAAGCCCTGACTGCTGGCACTTATGGGTCAGGGAGATGTCAGCAGCATCATCAAGTCATCTGATCACATTGATGATGTAACTCCGCTTAGGTGCGATTAAATATTGTTGGCATGATAATTGCTCCAACGGAGCTCAAGAAACTTACTCAAGATTTATTGCAATAAGGGAGAGAAATTTGAGGTGACGTTATGTGGAGCAGTAGGGGTGGAATGGGTGCAGAAACAGTTTGGGTAGCAGGGGGCTGTGTAAGGAAGTGGTATGAGGATGGGGAGACAGTATAGAAAGTGAGAGGGAATGTGAGGAAACAGTATGGCGAGCATGGGGGAAAATGTATTAGGAAACAGTACAGTGAGCAAGGGGAACAAGTTCAGGCTCAGTATGGGAAGCAAAGAAGGGAATGTGTGAATGAGTGTGGAAACAGTATGAGGAGCAAGGGGGAGTGGGTATGGAAATAGTATGGGGACATGGGGACGGGGATGTATGAGGAGACAGTATGAAGAGAAATTAGGGAATACATGAGGGCACTGTATGGTGAAAGAAGGAAGAATGTGTGAGGAGACTGAATATAGAGTTGAGAGGAATGGGTGTCAACACAGTATAGGGTGTGGAGGGACTGAAGAAGCAATATGGAGGAAAAGAATGAAAAAGGAAACAGCATGAGGCACAAGGGGGGAGTTGGTGTGCAAACAATATGAGTAGAGGGGATATATGAGGAGAGTATGAAAAGTAAGCAGAAAATGTCTAAGGACACAGTATGGTGAGTGAGAGAAGAATGTGTAAGGAGAAACTATGGTGAATGGGGGAATGAGAGTGACCACAGTATGGGACATGAAGGGGGTGAAGAGACAATATGGGGGAAGTATGAGGAGGCAGTATAGAAAGTGAAGGGGAAAATATGAGAGGAAACAGTAAGATGAAAGAGAGGCAAATGGTTGTGGGGATACAGTAAGGGGAGCAAGGGAGGGAATGTATGAGAAAACAGTATAGTGAGCAATAGGGGAAAAAGGTGCAGACAGTATGGGGAGTGAGGGGGATGTGTGAGGACACAGTTTGAAGAGCAATGGGAGAATAAGTGCATAAGTGCAGAAACAGTATGGGGAGTGGGGATGTATGAGGAGACAGTATGGAGAGCAAGTGGTGAATGTGTGAGAACACAGTGTGGTGAATATGGGGATGTGTGTAGAGACAGTATGGGAGCAGGAGCAGAGGGGTAGAATAAGTGAGGAGATAGTATGTAGCGGGAGAAGGGGATGTGTTAGGAAACAGTATGGGGAGTGGAGGAATGAGTGCGAAAACAGTATGAAGAGTGAGGGATGTGTAAGAAGACAGTAGGAGGAAGGGGAAATGTATGGGGTGACTATTGAGGGGAATAGTGTGAGGAGACAGCATGGGGAGGACAGTGTAAGGACACAAGGACACAGTAAAGAGGGGACAGGATTCTGAGAAGGTGGAGTGTGATGCAGAGCACAATACAGAGACTGGGCTGTACAAGGGGGACACAGTATGAGAGGACAATCTGAAGAGGGTGCTCTGTATGGAAATGAGAGAGCAGTAATCAGGCTATGCAGCATAAAAGGGACATTGTGGGGGTCATATTTTGTGTAGAGAGCACAGTGAAGGGCAATTATTAAGGGGCACAGCGTAAGGCAGATATTTTGTATTCAGGAGCACTATAATCAGATTGCTATTAGTGATGAGCAAGTGTACTCATTGCTCGGGTTTTCGCGAGCACGCTCAGGTGACCTCCGAGTATTTGTCAGTGTTCGCAGATTTAGTTTTCAATGCGGCAGCTGAATTATTTACAGCTACTAGCGAGCTTGATTACATGTGGAGATTCCCTAGCAACCAGGCAACCCATGTACTCAGCCTGGCTAGTAGCTGTAAATCATTCAGCTGAGGTGATGAAAACTAAATTTCCGACCACTTATAAATAGTCGGAGATTACCCGAGCGTGCTCGAGAAAACCCAAGCAACAAGTACACTCGCTCATCACTACTTGCTATTTTCAATGATATCTTGATGTGCTGCAGAACACCAGAGAAGATGGAAGTCTGCAGACACGACTTGTGGCTGTGAAAAGTCATCATGGCATCTGGAGAACATGAAGAAGAAAAGAAAGAGAACAGCTTCAATGTGAGAAGTTGTCACCTAAAAAGTATCTGGATGTAAAATGGTTATTTGTGACACAGCCTGCATCTCATCAATATTATGGTTCCTAGATGATATGCAGTCTTCTGATGACGACTGATAACAACTCTGAGTATATCCTTACTATTGTTCAGGATATACTGGTATTTATAGGTTCATGCAATATAAATGTATATGGGGTTACCCTGACATTACAATTGATTTACCATGTGCAGATGGTGGTTCTGGGATCGAATTCACGTATGAATGGTGGTGCTGGTGATGTATTCATATATTGTTAGTGATTCAAGTGATGTGTTCATGTAGTGATGGTGGTTTTAGCTATTTATTCATGTACTGATGATAGTTATTGTTCTCTATTCATGTACTGATTGTGCTTCTGTGGTTCTGGTGATTTATTAATGTACTACTGGTGGTCCTGGAGATGTATTCTCGTATTGATGGTGGTTCTGGAGATGTATTCATGTACTGATGGTAGCTCTGTTGATTTATTTCTTTACTGATGCGGGTTCTAGTGATGTTTTTCTGTCCTGATTGTGGCTCTGGTGAAGTATTCTCGTGCTGTTACTGGTTCTGATCCTGTACACATGAAATAATCCATAACACGCAATATTACATAATGCATAGCTATATTAATAAAGTGTGCCACCTGACAAGATAAGGGTTACTATGTTTTTATTTATGATTGAAGCATTAAAGAGTTGTCCAAGTTTTTGATGAAAGTCTGCAGTCAGTCTTTATGACTGCAGACATTTGAATTCTCACATCACATGGTAGGCATGCTGTCAAGATTCTCTGGTGCTGGCGGGGAGAGTGGGAGGTCAAGAAACCACAAGTATGCAACTTGGGTACATGCATTCACTTGCCAATTAGCTAAGCCTGGCCTCGCTCAATACAAGAGAATTGAATGAGGCTGGACACATCTAGCTGGAATGTTGTGGGAAGTATGCAAATCACATACATGCAATCACATGACCATTCAATCTTTCCACCAGCATGGGTGAATCCTCAAAGTGATTAGTCCGTGCACTGTGAGAATTCAGAAGTCTGCAGTCACCTTGAATTACTGCAGACTGTCATAACAAACTGGACAATCCCCATACAGCTAGGGGAGTCAATCGGCACTAACCGTTCAGGCATAAAAGCTTTGATGAATCAGGCCTTAATTGGTTAAATCTTGGTTTTGTATAATATGCATTTTAACCCCTTTCCGACATCGGGCATAATAGTACGCCGATGTCAGACACCCTCCCTTTGATGTGGGCTCCAGCGGTGAGCCCACATCTTTCCTGACACATGTCTGCTGTTTTGAACAGCTGACATGTGCCTGGAATAGCCATGGGTAGAATCGCGACCCACCCGCAGCTATTAACTTGCTAAATGCCTTTGTCAAACACTGACAGCGACATTTAACTCGGGCTTCCATCCATTGGCCAGAAACCCATCTGTGACCCCGTGACGTGATCATGGTCACCGGTTCATTGGCATGACAAACAGAGGTTTCCTGGAGACCTCTATGGTTGTCACTGCCGGATTGCTATGAGCGCCACCCAGTGGTCAGAGCTCAAAGCAAGTGAGTAATTCTACTACATAGGGGCGATCTGATCATCGCCTCTATGTAGCAGAGCCGATCGAGTTGTGGCAGCTTCTAGTCTCCCATAGAGACTGCTGAAGCACAGTAAAAGTAAAAAAAATGTTTTTAAAAATACAAAAAAATAAAAAAAATCTAAAAGTTCAAATCACCCCCCCCCCTTTTGCCCCCATTCAAAATAAAACAATAAAAAAAATCAAACATACACATATTTGGTATCGCCGCGTTTAGAATCGCCTGATCTATCAATAAAAAATAGGCTTAACCTGATCGCTAAACGGCGTAGTGAGAAAAAAAGTCAAAACGCCAGAATGACTTTTTTTGGTTGCTTTGACATTGCATTAAAATGCAATAACGGGTGTTCAAAAGATCGTATCTGCACCAAAATGATATAACTAGAAACGTCAGCTAGGCACACACAAAAAAATAAGCCCTCCCCCTACCCCAGATCATGAAAAATGGAGATGCTACGGGTATCGGAAAATGGCATAATTTTTTTTTTTACAATGTTTTTTTTTTTTCACAACTTTCATCCATCCTGTGATTTTTCTAATTTCATGACTTTTGCTTCTTGGAGTTGCAATTTCAATGTTGATTACAGCCAAAGAGAGAAAAAACTGAATGGACGACAACCATTTTGCGTTATGCACACTTCCACGGGTCCATTGGAACCGCGCATAATGCGAAACGGCCGTCGACCTGTTAATTTGCCTGCAATACCTGCACTTGTCCTGCCCATAAAACCTTGTCCATGAAAATGTTCTGAAATAAAGGACTTAGGTTTACATGCTACGAAAGAACGGAGTGTTGCTGCTTTTTTCCTCCTTTGTTGGATTGCTTCAATGTTGAGTACTGTATCTTTAATAATAATGTACTGTCATAACATAATTTTCTGTTAAGATATAGCAATCTTCATATTTTCAGTCCTGATATCAATAATACATATTTGTCTTTGCTTTCATGAAATATTATGTTTTTCCATATTCTACATGCCATAATTAGTTGTATTTAGGAAGTGGGCATTGAAATGGTTAAATAAATCCTTCAAAGCCTAATATTCTTATGGCACTAGTATTTCGTAATGTGTTTCAAATAGTGTTGAGCATTCCGATACCGCAAGTATCGGGTATCGGCCGATATTTGCGGTATCGGAATTCCGATACCGAGTTCCGATATTTTTGTGATATCGGGAATCGGTATCGGGATTAAGATTCATGTTTAAAATAAAGAATAAAAATAAAAAATATTGATATACTTACCCTCGGACGCGCCCTGGTTGTCACCGCTGCAACCGCCATGCTTCCCTTCCTAAGAATGAGCGCGTTAAGGACGTTCGATGACGTCGCGGCTTGTGATTGGTCACGTGAGTGGTCACATGATGCTACCGCGACCAATCACAAGCCGCGACGTCATCGAAGGTCCTTAACGCGCTCATTCTTAGGAAGGGAATCATGGCGGTTGCAGCGGTGACAACCAGGCGCGTCCGAGGGTAAGTATATCAATATTTTTTATTTTTATTATTTATTTTACACATGAATATGGATCCCAGGGCCTGAAGGAGAGTTTCCTCTCCTTCAGACCCTGGGAACCATAGAGGATACCTTCCGATATTTGTGTCCCATTGACTTGTATTGGTATCGGATATCGGTATCGGCGATATCCGATATTTTTCGGATATCGGCTGATACCATCCGATACCGATACTTTCAAATATCGGACGGTATCGCTCAACACTAGTTTCAAAGCAATAATAATTCAACCTCTGTCTACTATGTCCGACATTTGCACAGATTTCCTGTCATCTCTGCACTATCTGTCCCACGTTGAGTTGCATTGACGTTTTCTGGGCTTGTTAGTCCTTTGTTGATCAGTAGTAATAAATCAGTCTTAGAAAAATCCTGTCTAAAAATAAAATGTTATTAATATTCAAGGAGGTGTTGTAGTAATGTAAGCTCTTAAATAATTTAGAAACTCAAGCTATCTAATTTCTGGGACAGTTGAAAATCTCAAGTATTTACTGCAGTTTCAAAATGAGATACTGTAGATCAGTCTTGGAAAACCAGGCTTTAACCCCTTCAAGCCATTGACAATTTCTGTTTCTTAATTTTTGTTTTTTCTTCTCCTTCTTCCAAATGCTATTACTTTTTTATTTTTCCGTTCACATGCGACAGCTTGTTTTGTTTCAGGATAAGTTATACTTTCTAACGATACTATTCATTTTATCACGTAATTCACTGGAAAGCAGGAAAAAAATTCCAAGTGCCTGGAATTTTTAAAAAAGTGCAATTCCACAATTTTTTTTGTAATTTTTTTATCACATGTTCATATACGGTAAAACTGACCAGACAATATGATTCTCTAGGATAGTATGATTATGCAGATATCAAACATGTATAGCTTTTGTTTTAATTAAGTGGTGAAACATTTTTTGGAAATTTATAAAAACCAATTTTTTTTCATGCAACAGTGCCATAAGTGAGTTCACCTATGAACTCTGGTGAACTTTGTCACTTTAAGGGCTCAGTGCTAGACACTGACAGGATATATTCAACATTGGAAGCCTCCCCCTGTTTGGTGCAGGCTCCGGCGATGAGCCGGCACCTTTTCTGGCACATGAATGCTGATCTGATCAGCTGTCATGTGCCCCTAACAGCAGCGGGTGGAATCACGATCTACCTGTGGCTGTTAACATGTTAAATGCTGCTGTCAAACTCTGACAATTTAACATGCATGCACAGGAAGAGCATCATTAACCCCACCCATCGGTGCTCGTGTCACATGACCGCGGGTCACCGATGGGTTGGCATGACAACCCGAGGTCTGCAGGAGACCTCTGTGGTTGTCATAGCCGGATAGCTATGAGTTGCGTTCAGCTGTCGGCGCTCATAGCAAGTGAGCATTTATGCTACATAGAACAGGGCTGCAGTAGTACAAGCGATCGGACAAGTGCAGCTTCTAGTTTCCCATGGAAACAATTGAAGCAAGTAAAAAAAAATTTAAAAAAATGTTTTTTAAAAAAATTAAAAAAATATATAAAAGTTCAAATCACCCCTCATTCGCCCCATTCAAAATAAAACAATAAAAAAATCAGATATACACATATTTGGTATCGCCGCAATCAGAATTGCCTGATCGATCAATTTATAAAAAATAATTAATCCAAACGGTAAACGGTGTAGTGAGAAAAAAGTCGAAACACCAGAATTACGTTTTTTTGGTCACTGCAACATTACAATAAAATGCAATACCAGGCGCTAAAAAGAACGTATACACATCAAGATGGTGTCAATAAAAACATCAGATTGGAGAGCAAAAATAAGCCCCAGATATCAAAAAATGGAGACGCTATGATTTTTTTTTTTTTTTTACATCTTTGGATTTTTTTTTCACCACTTAAATAAAAAAGAACCTAGACATGTTTGGTGTCTGTGAACTCATTATGTAGAAAAGCCGCGGAGACACCATCACGTGTTTCTCAATGCAAGCAATAAATAGCCAGGTCTTTCACCGATAAGGAACAACCATGGGAAGGGCAGCATCCAAAAGGGAAAACCACATATGCCAAAACATGGTATCCATCCACAGACAGCTGTTTTGGGGTATTTGCCCCTCATCAGTGTGGAGTAGGAAACTGTCTATTAGGAGCAGTGCCTAGCAAAAGGACTATAAACATAAGGATGAATGACCTCAGGGAGATCAAAACATCCAACACCGCGGAGACACCATCACGTGTTTCTCAATGCAGTGATCCAGAACACTGCCCCCATCCCTTATGGGAAATATGCAAATGCATGTAGAAAAGCCACGGAGACACCATCACGTGTTTCTCAACGTAAACAATAAATAGCCAGGTCTTTCACCTGGAAGGAACAACCACGGGAAGGGCAGCATCCAAAAAGGAAAACCACCTATCCCAAAACATGGTATCCATCCACAGACAGCTGTTTCGGGGTTTTTGCCCCTCATCAGTGTGGAGTAGGAAACTGGCTATTAGGAGCAGTGCCTAGTAAAAGGACTATAAACATAAGGATACCATGTTTTGGCAAAGGTGGTTTTCCTTTTTGGATGCTGCCCTTCCCGTGGTTCTTCCGTCTCGGTGAATGACCTGGCTATTTATTGCTTGCATTGAGAAACACGTGATGGTGTCTCCGCGGCTTTTCTACATGCATTTGCATATTTCCCATAAGGGATGGGGGCAGAGTTCTGGATCACTGCGTTGAGAAACACGTGATGGTGTCTCCACGGTGTTGGATGTTTTGATCTCCCCGAGGTCATTCATCCTTATGTTTATATGTGAACTCATTATGACCTGGAGACTCACATTAGCAAGTCAATTTTAACATTTAGTGAACATGATAAAAACAAATCCAAATAACAATTGTGGAATTGCACTTTTTTGCAATTTCACCGCATTTGGAATTTTTTTTCCCATTTTCCAGTACATGACATAGTAACATGAATGATGCCATTCAAACGTACAACTCATCAACCTAAAAACAAACCTCATATGGCCATATTGACAGAAAAATAAAAAAAGTTATGGCTGTGGGAAGAAGCGGGAGCAAGAAATGGAAGCGCAAAAACGGAAATACCCCTGGTCCTTAAGGGGTTAAAATATAGTTCAGATCAGTACAGTTCTCAGGAAACAAAATTTGTATATTTTTTATGCTTTACTTCTTTAAAAAAATGTAAAGACATGGTTTGTGTCTCCATAATTTTCTAGCCAAATCTTTCTTATTTTTATATCGATGGAGATCTGTACGTTTTTTGCGGGGCGACATAGATCTAGTTGATCTCCTTTGATTTCATTGGGGAGGCAATATTGCCAGAAAGCATAGATTCGTTTTTTGTTCATGGTGTTCACTTTTTGGAACCATTCGTAGGATGTTTTGTTAATTAGGCTCATTACAGATGCTGTGATTCCAAATGCGTTGGTCTTTTTTTTATTGCTTTGATTTTTTTTTCTGTAATGAATAGAACATAAGGCAGAGATGCCACTAAAGAGTTAAATGCCAAATTATAAAACGCCACAATGTCATTAATTCTAAGTCTTCTGTATGGCCACATGCTTGGTTCTATAGTATAGCCTCTGAGTCTCTATAGAAATGACTTAAACACAAACCTCTTGTCTTCGGAGCATCACTTAAGTAGCCCCATATATAGTAATACGCTCACAAAAGGATATGTATTTGGAGATTATACAAAATTTAGAGCAAGATTACTTTGCCTATTTAGTTCATTGTATTACATATTGATCACAGCTGGGAATCCAAAAATGAATAATGCAGCAAATCTATGTTTTAATATCCTTCTGGTTATTTAAATGATTGAATACCCCCTTGGGATTTGGGTCTGTTCTGCTCCTTGGCAGAGATCAGAAACAAATAGCTTTTTTTTCCTATGTTATTCTTGTCTTATGTAAAGAGGATTTGTAGAACTAAGTCTCTGGTGTAAACAGTATTGAAAACTTGTTCTAAAGGATTAAGACTTGCCTAATGATTTGACCTAGGAAGAGAGTGTTCCAACAGTCAAAACAAGAGCAACTGACTAAGGTCACTTTTAATAGGACTTTGGTATCAGATGGCAAACAGATTGGAAAACTGAAATCTTCCAATAAGCTGTTCTTCTAACAAGGACACAAACTTTATCAAAGAAATACAATTTTGTAAGATGGATTTGTAGAGTATATTTTACCACTTAAAGTGGTTGTCCCTCAATTAAACATTACATTTCTCTGTTTGAACAAGTTTAACACAATTATTCATTTGGAGCAAAGGCCCCGTCACACATAGCGAGATCGCTAGCGAGATCGCTGCTGAGTCACAAGTTTTGTGACGCAACAGCGATCTCAGTAGCGATCTCGCTATGTGTGACACGTACCAGCAATCAGGCCCCTGCTGTGAGATCGCTGGTAGTGTCGGAATGGCCTGGGCCATTTTTTGATCGTTGAGGTCCCGCTGACATCGCTGAATCGGCGTGTGTGACGCCGATTCAGCGATGTCTTCGCTGGTAACCAGGGTAAACATCGGGTAACTAAGCGCAGGGCCGCGCTTAGTAACCCGATGTTTACCCTGGTTACCATCGTTAAAGTAAAAAAAACAAACGCTACATACTTACCTACCGCTGTCTGTCCCCGGCGCTCTGCTTCTCTGGTCTGGCTGTGAGCGCCGGTCAGCAGGAAAGCAGAGCGGTGACGTCACCGCTCTGCTTTCCGGCCGCTGTGCTCACAGCCAGACCAGAGAAGCAGAGCGCCGAGGACAGACAGCGGTAGGTAAGTATGTAGCGTTTTTTTTTTTTACTTTAACGATGGTAACCAGGGTAAACATCGGGTTACTAAGCGCGGCCCTGCGCTTAGTTACCCGATGTTTACCCTGGTTACCGGGGACCTCGGGATCGTTGGTCGCTGGAGAGCTGTCTGTGTGACAGCTCTCCAGCGACCAAACAGCGACGCTGCAGCGATCCGGATCATTGTCGGTATCGCTGCAGCGTCGCTATGTGTGACGGGGCCTTAATTTAAAGGGAATCTGTCACCAGGATTTTGCTATGTCATCTGAGAGCAGCATAATGTAGGAAACGAGACATTGATTCCAGCGATGTATCACTTAGTTTACTGAGTGCAGCGGTTATGACACAATCAGAGATTTTAGATGTAGAGTGTTGCAGAGCTCAGAACGCTAACCCCGCCCACACTACAGCTATCTGTGTACAATGTATATTGACAGTGAGCTGCTTATCAGAGAAGAGGTGTGGTCAGATCAGGGCTCACATAAACTGTGCTTTAAGCAGCGATAATTTCCTGGTGATAAAACATTCTTTGCATTAAAACAACAGCACACAGCCTAATAAATGGCACATAGCTGAAATCAGTGTCTCAGCCCCTACCTAATGCTGTCCTCAGAATGTCTAACAAAAACTGCATGCACAGAAGTTACTGTTATATATTTTTTATGGTGACCCCTTGTTTTTGCTTTGATTCGCTCCCAGAGGATCTTCTCAATGTGTTTAGTATCGGTGAGAAGAAGCCACTGCTACTGTCCTGATTCTTATTTATTGGCCTGCACAATAACAGGAATTACTCCACTGCTCTGCAACTTGTGTAAAGGGAATGTAACAGTTGGACAGAGCTACCGCATCGATCACGTGTGACCACAGCACAGACACATGAGGTGGATATACATCATTGGTAATCTCCTTCTTAACAATTTATCAGCTATCTTGATAACTGCTGCAGGTCCCACCTAGCATAACACCTGGGTATCTCTAGCAGTTCAATAGACAGTGAATGAAGCATTAATGGTTCATGTGAACCATCACTGTGTAGAAGTGCACTTCATAGCCCAGTTCTCAGAATTGTGGAGGTTAAAGCAATAGGAGATCCAACATTCAGCAAGATATCTCATATAATGTTCCATCGATCACATCAGTAATCTGAGGCCACTAAACCGGAACCAATAAGGCACCTGCTACTTCCCAACATTTGTAGCTCTTTTTTTGGATTACCAAGCCTGGCATAATATCATTGTTATGACTTGATGCGCATGTCACATTGTGGCAGGCCAACTAATCGAAAAAAGAGGCAAGAGTGGCATCCGGTGAGAGGTGGCTTTCAGGGCTCCCAACCCATTCAGATTGCTGACACGACAATGTCCTGAAAATTAATTAGGACCAACTCTACTCCAATCCTTTGAAGATGGGTATAACCCATTAAATACACTATGTTGTGACATAAAAATTGTTAAACAGCAATATCTAGACATTAGTGATGAGCGAGTGTACTCATTGCTCTTGTTTTCCCGAGCACGCTCGGGTGGTCTCCGAGTATTTGTGGCTGCTCGGAGATTTAGTTTTGTTGACGCAGCTGCATGAAAGTAACATAGTACCATAGTTATTAAGGTTGAAGGAAGACTTTAAGTCCATCTGATTTATGGCTGCTAGACAGCTTGAATACATGTGAGGATTCCCTAGCAACCAGGCAACCCCCACAGGTTCTCAGGCTGGCTAGCAGCCGTAAATCATGCAGCTGGGTCAACAAAAACTAAATCTCCGAGCATTCACAAATACTCGGAGACAACTCGAGCATGCTCGGGAAAACCCGAGCAACGAGTATACCCACTCATCACTACCAGACATATAATTCTTTATAATGCTTTTAATTGAAAAATGTATTTGTTTGCCTGAACAAACAGAGTAAATCAATGTTAATGCAGGAAATTACCCCTTTAGACATATTAATCTGTTTTTCCATTTAACAGTAAACCATTGATCAAAGTTACCCTGAAAAGAATTTTCTGGGAAAATGTGTGGCCTTTTTTAAGATATGTCATCAATGTGCAATCAGTATGAAATTAAACTTGGGAGTGACAAAGTCAGCAACATAAGGAAGGGAAGCACCTCAAACTATGTATAGTACAGACCAAAAGTTTGGACCCACCTTCACATTTAAAGATTTTTCTGTATTTTCATGACTATGAAAATTGTACATTCACACTGAAGGCATCAAAACTATGAATTAACACATGTGGAATTATATACTTAACAAAAAAGTGTGAAACAACTGAATTTATGTCTTATATTGTAGGTTCTTCAAAGTAGCCACCTTTTGCTTTGATGACTGCTTTGCACACTCTTGGCATTCTCTTGATGAGCTTCAACAGGTAGTCACCGGAAATGGTTTTCACTTCACAGGTGTGCCTTGTCAGGTTTAATAAGTGGGAATTCTTGCTTTATAAATGGGGTTGGGACCATCAGTTGTGTTGTGCAGAAGTCTGGTGGATACACAGCTGATAATCCTACTGAATAGACTGTTAGAATTTGTATTATGGCAAGAAAAAAGCAGCTAAATAAAGAAAAATGAGTGGCCATCATCACTTTAAGAAATGAAGGTCAGTCAGTCTAAAAAATTGGGAAAACTTTGAAAGTGTCCCCAAGTGCAGTTGCAAAAACCATCAAGTGCTACAAAGAAACTGGCTCACATGAGGACCTCCCCAAGAAAGGAAGACCAGGAGTCACCTCTGCTTCTGAGGATAAGTTTACCTGAGTCATCAGCTTCAGAAATCGGTTAACAGCAGCTCAGATTAGAGACCAGGTCAATGCCACACAAAGTTCTAGCAGCAGACACATCTCTACAACAACTGTTAAGAGGAGACTTTGTGCAGCAGGCCTTCATGGTAACATAGCTGCTAGGAAACCACTGCTAAGGACAGGCAACAAGCAGAAGAGACTTGTTTGGGCTAAAGAACACAAGGAATGGACATTAGACCAGTGGAGATCTGTCATTTGGTCTGATGAGTCCAAATTTGAGATCTTTGGTTCCAACCAACGTGTCTTTGTGTGACGCAGAAAAGGTGAACTGATGGACTCTACATGCCTGGTTCCCACCGTGAAGAATGGAGGAGGAGGTGTGATGGTGTGGGGGTGCTTTGCTGGTGACACTGTTGGGGATTTATTCAAAATTGAAGGCATACTGAACCAGCATGGCTACCATAGCATCTTGCAGCAGCTTGCTATTCCATCCGGTTTGCATTTAGTTGGACCATCATTTATTTTTCAACAGGACAATGACCCGATATACACCTCCAGGCTGTGTAAGGGCTATATGACCAAGAAGAGGAGTGATATGATGCTACGCAAGATGACCTGGCCTCCACAGTCACCAGACCTGAACCCAATTGAGATGGTTTGGGGTGAGCTGGACCACAGAGTGAAGGCAAAAGGTCCAACAAGTGCTAAGCATCTCTGGGAACTCCTTCAAGATTGTCAGAAGACCATTTCTGGTGACTACCTCTTGAAGCTCATCCAGAGAATCCCAAGAGTGTGCAAAGGAGTCATCAAAGCAAAAGGTGGCTACTTTGAAGAACCTAGAATATAAGACATACTTTCAGTTGTTTCACACTTTTTTGTTAAGTACATAATTCCACATGTGTTAATTCATAGTTTTGATGCCTTCAGTGTGAATTTACAATTTTCATAGTCATGAAAATACAGGAAAATCTTTAAATGAGAAGGTGTGTCCAAACTTTTGGTCTGTACTGTACATCTTCACAACCATTGTTTCAGAGCATGAAAATGGCAAAGTAATGCAATTGAGAAATAGTCCTCAATAACAAAATCTACTGCACTTTTTTACCTGCAGATATTATGTAACTAATGTATCTCCATGGTAACAGACAACAAACATATCTTGTGTAGTCTGATCTTGCTGTCAGACTGTATTCCTGCACGATCATACTATACATAGTGTCTTTTATCATATAGACGTATAGATCTGCATGACAGAGGCACAAAAATGCATACAAAATAGCTGCAATAGAGAGTGAAAAAGAAAACAATTGCAAAGATGTACAGTGGGTTGCAAAAGTATAATTTAACCCCTTGGAATTTTTCATGTTTGCTACCTCACAACCTGGGATTTCATTTGCTTTTTGAGGGTTTGCATCAGTTTCTATAAAGAACATGCTTATAATAACTGTAAAAATTTAGTTTTCTTGTTATTGTAAAGGAAACCACAAATAGGATAAAATAACTGAAAACTTCAGTGTGTTGAACTATTCACACTCCAAAGTCAGTACTTTTTAGAGCCTCCTTTTGTGGCTATTACAGCTGCAAATTGCTTTGGTTACGTCTCTATGAGCTTTCCACATCTTGTCAATGGGATTTTTGCTCATTCCTCAATGCAAAATTGTTCCAGCTTCTTCAAGTTAGATATTTCCTCTGGTGAACCTTAAAATTCAAGTCTGACCACAGATTCGCAATTGTACTAAGAAGTCTCAAATTACTGACAGACTGAAAGAGGTTTTGCTCAAGAATATCCTTGTATTTTGCACCATCCATCTTCCCCTTGACTTGGACCATTTTCCATGTCCTGGCTGCCAAAAAACTTCCCCACAGCGTGATGCTGCCACCACCATGTTTCACTGTGATGATTGTGTTCTTGGGGTGACGAGCTATGTTGGTTTGGTGACAGACATGGTGCTTACCTTGCTAGTCAAATAGTTCAATTTTGGTCTTATCTGGCCACAGCATCTTCCTTTATACATTTGGAAAATCTCTCAGATGTCTTTTTGCAAACGCAAAATGACCCTTACAACTTTTGTGTGTACGTAAAGGCTTTTTTATGTGTACTCTTCCATAAAGGCCACCTCTTTGGAGTGTATGGTTTATTGTGGTCGCATGGACAGATACCACCATCTCTGCTTAGGAACTCTGCAGCTCCTTCAGGGTTACCTTTGGTCCCTGTGCCGCCTCTCTGATTAATACCCTCCTTGTCCGGGCTGAGAGTTTTGGTGGGCGGCCCTCTCTTAGCAAGTTTGTTGTGGTACCATGATCTTTCCATATGATGATAATGGATTTGATGGTGCTCCACTGGATCATCAGGAATTGTTATATTTTTTAAAAACCTTAAAACCCAACATTGACATGTACTTCTCATAAACACATATGTAGTATTCATTTAATATTGCGGCACCAGGGACAAATGTGCATATGAAGAAACCACTGGAGTCTGATGTGCACCAGTCATAAATTGATAATCTAACAGTGGAAGATATTATCATTAATCCCATCAATATCTACACAAATTTAGTAATTGTAACCCTGTCAAATTAAAGGAAGGCATCCAATCTTATTTTGATTTTTGTTTTCTTAAACAAATTCCCCATGTCATGACTACATTTCCAGGCAGAGAGTTCCATGGACTCACTAGTAGTGATGAGCGTGTGTGCTCGTTACGGCTACGTTCAGACTAGCGTTGTGCGCCGCTGCGTCGGCGACGCAACGCACAACGCGTTTTTTGCCGAAAATCGGACGCAAGAAAAATGCAACTTGTTGCGTTTTCTTGGTCCGACGCTTGCGGCAAAAAAGACGCATTTGTCGCAAAACGCAACAAACAAAAACGCATGCGTCCCCTATGTTAAACATAGGGGCGCATGACGCGTGCGTCGCCGCTGCGTCGCCCGACGCGAACCCGACGCACACTAGCACAACGCTAGTCTGAACGTAGCCTACCCGAGTTTTCCGAGCATGCTCAGGTGTTTTCCGAGTTTCTTGGGTGTGCTTGTAGATTATATTTATGTCCCTGCAGCTGCATGATGTGCGGCTGTTTGACAACCTGAGCACATGCAGGGATAGCCTGTTTGTTATCACTACATGTATTCAGGCTGTCTAGCAGATGCAAATCATGCAGCTGCGGAGACACAAATATAATCTACAAGCACACCCAAGAAACTCGGAAAACACCTGAGCATGCTCGGAAAACTCGAGTAACGAGCACACTCGCTCATCACTACTCATTAGTCTTACAGTAGAGAATCCCTTTATATTGGTGTTGAAACCTTCTTTCCGCTAGCTCTAGATATAGAGAATGCCATCATGGATATATGCAGGTTGTTAATACAGTATATTTGCTGTTTACATTTATAAAAATTCTCATTTCATAATGCAGTATTATGTATGTCCATGGCAACAAAAATGTTCTAGCTAAAGAATACCGAAGCAATGAAATCTAATCATTTAACCTTCAAACATTCAAATTTTCACACAAAATGCAATAGGTCATGCATACATCTAATTCAATGATATTCACAGACTCAAGATGTTGTCATAAGAGTAGATAAAAATAATTGCCACTCAGTCCATTAAAGCACATCTACAAAAAGAAACAAAGAATGTCTACACAAAACTATAGGTTGTGCTAATAAATGTTTTTTGTACAGTAAATATATTAAAACACTCAAATGCTTCTGGTCAAATTAATGAAGCAAAATATCTTATTATTGGGTGGGATCATGAACTTTACATTACAAGCTTATGGGCTTGACCCACCACTAATTTATTGTAATTTAACTTGGAGGAAGTTTCTGATTTATAAGCAAATGGAAATTAAAGAAACACTCCCATGAAAGTATTTATCCTCTTAAAGGAAACCTGCCAGCAGCATTTTAGTAAATAAAGTACAGACAGGGCCATATTGGTGTTGTCATACTAATTAAAATAATACCTCAGGTGAAGAAATCCATTTTGAAAATTTCGTTTAATCTTTTTTTGAAGTTTCCTTGTATTCATATCTTCGGGCATTGTGGCGGGACTGTGGGTAGGGTCTGCAGCTTTGTTCCGTCCATTTCTTGTGCCTGGGTGTCTCTTCTGCTTCTTTTGCGTCGGCGCTGTCCTAGCTACGGGTGACTCTTGTACAGATTGAGCACATTAGATCAATCTGTCCACCCGCCACCTGCAGCTAGGGCTCATTGTGGGCTTCAGTAAAATGGCGCTGGTGGCGCTGAGCAATTTATGCCATTTTCCTGAAGACTTCCAAGAGCTCAAACTGAAATGTTTCAGAATAAAACATACTTGGCTTCAATCACACATCCAAGGCTAGGGCTAATGGTGTGCTTCAGTAAAATGGCGCTGGTGGCACTGAGCAATCTATGCATGCGCAGCAGCGGGCGCCATTTTCCTGAAGACTTCCAAGAGCTCAATCTGAAGTGTTTCAGAAAAATATATACAGTGTGGCAAAAAAGTATTTAGTCAGTCAGCAATAGTGCAAGTTCCACCACTTAAAAAGATGAGAGGCGTCTGTAATTTACATCATAGGTAGACCTCAACTATGGGAGACAAACTGAGAAAAAAAAATCCAGAAAATCACATTGTCTGTTTTTTTAACATTTTATTTGCATATTATGGTGGAAAATAAGTATTTGGTCAGAAACAAACAATCAAGATTTCTGGCTCTCACAGATCTGTAACTTCTTCTTTAAGAGTCTCCTCTTTCCTCCACTCATTACCTGTAGTAATGGCACCTGTTTAAACTTGTTATCAGTATAAAAAGACACCTGTGCACACCCTCAAACAGTCTGACTCCAAACTCCACTACGGTGAAGACCAAAAGAGCTGTCAAAGGACACCAGAAACAAAATTGTAGCCCTGCACCAGGCTGGGAAGACTGAATCTGCAATAGCCAACCAGCTTGGAGTGAAGAAATCAACAGTGGGAGCAATAATTAGAAAATGGAAGACATACAAGACCACTGATAATCTCCCTCGATCTGGGGCTCCACGCAAAATCCCACCCCGTGGGGTCAGAATGATCACAAGAACGGTGAGCAAAAATCCCAGAACCACGCGGGGGGACCTAGTGAATGAACTGCAGAGAGCTGGGACCAATATAACAAGGCCTACCATAAGTAACACACTACGCCACCATGGACTCAGATCCTGCAGTACCAGACGTGTCCCACTGCTTAAGCCAGTACATGTCCGGGCCCGTCTGAAGTTTGCTAGAGAGCATTTGGATGATCCAGAGGAGTTTTGGGAGAATGTCCTATGGTCTGATGAAACCAAACTGGAACTGTTTGGTAGAAACACAAATTGTCGTGTTTGGAGGAAAAAGAATACTGAGTTGCATCCATCAAACACCATACCTACAGTAAAGCATGGTGGTGGAAACATCATGCTTTGGGGCTGTTTCTCTGCAAAGGGGCCAGGACGACTGATCCGGGTACATGAAAGAATGAATGGGGCCATGTATCGTGAGATTTTGAGTGCAAACCTCCTTCCATCAGCAAGGGCATTGAAGATGAAACGTGGCTGGGTCTTTCAACATGACAATGATCCAAAGCACATCGCCAGGGCAACGAAGGAGTGGCTTCGTAAGAAGCATTTCAAGGTCCTGGAGTGGCCTAGCCAGTCTCCAGATCTCAACCCTATAGAAAACCTTTGGAGGGAGTTGAAAGTCCGTGTTGCCAAGCGAAAAGCCAAAAACATCACTGCTCTAGAGGAGATCTGCATGGAGGAATGGGCCAACATACCAACAACAGTGTGTGGCAACCTTGTGAAGACTTACAGAAAACGTTTGACCTCTGTCATTGCCAACAAAGGATATATTACAAAGTATTGAGATGAAATTTTATTTCTGACCAAATACTTATTTTCCACCATAATATGCAAATAAAATGTTAAAAAAACAGACAATGTGATTTTCTGGATTTTTTTTTCACAGTTTGTCTCCCATAGTTGAGGTCTACCTATGATGTAAATTACAGACGCCTCTCATCTTTTTAAGTGGTGGAACTTGCACTATTGCTGACTGACTAAATACTTTTTTGCCACACTGTACTTGGCTTCAATCACACATCCAAGTCGTTTGAGCAGCATGAGTCTAATGACAGGTTTGCTTTAAAGCGTTTGCACTAAGCATCAAAGTTCTCAATTTTCCATAGCTAGCACCCCCTTCTTCAGTGAGAGTGGGGTACTACAGAGCCACATCTTAATAGAGCAGAGATCGAGCATGGGCACTACCGCTGCTTTTTAGGTTTACGGAGCGGCTGGAGAGAGGTGAGCACTGTATACGTCTATCTCTTGGAGTAACATAGGTAATGAAGAAGAGGTGTGCTTGCATTTCCTCTCCTTCATTCAGACATGGCTCTGCAGAGACACATTCTCAGGATTGGTGGTAGAGCTAGTGGGCAAAAGGTGCATTCACACTGCAAAACAGTCATGAACTTCCACTTGGAAAAATTGCCCTTTTCATGATTATCTTGCCATATAAACGGGCTGCCGGTACCCAATGAATGAGGAGAAATTATATTGTACGTAGGAGAAAAGATCACTGTTTTCAGCGCTGCTTCAAACTCTGTAAACACGACTTGTACTGTTGAGAACTACGGCAGTCTATATATGAACTGAGCACTCTAGTATAGAGCGCTCAGTATGAATCGTTTGCTTTGGTCTGAATATGAAAACAGACATAAAAACGAATACAAATAGGTAAAAGTTTACTGGAGGGGGTTGTGTCGTGCTTATGGTCTATCTGTTTAAATGAACCTTCAAAATCTGATTCAAATATGTAATAGGTGTAATAATAATAATATTAGCAAATACCTTCAATTAGAAATGTAGTATAGTTCTTCTGATAAGCTATGTCGCTTACGCCGTGTGCAGGATATTGCAATAGCCTTGGTATCCATGGTTGCGACCACTCTTTTAGTGACAGACAGTTAGTTAATTAGTAAGTTGTTGGTGGTAGTAACCATAGATATCTAAACTACTGCAATGCCATGCCAGTTCTTATTAGAAGAACTACACTACATTTCTAATTGGAGGTGTTTGCTAATATTATTATTATTACACTTACTACTGTACATACCTGGATAGGATCCTTATTGTGACTCTTCAAGGCAGCATGAGTCTCTAAATCCTTAGCCATCAATCCCTTAGATAACTGAATGATTGCAGTACTCACATGCCAGGCGTCCTCACATAGTGCCAACTCAGCTGTACTGACTTGTAATAAGAGTCCAGGAGAAACGGAGTTGATAATCTCTGAATTCTTGTATTAAGTACAATGCAACAGGTGGAAAGAGTAATCACAAACAGAGAAGTATACATGTGAATCCAAAGACGGCTACAGGAAACTGATAATGAAGAAAAAGGGAGGAGCAAGGGCTAACTTCATCAACTACAGAAGGGAAGAAGGGACACACTTCAAAAGACAGAACTTCTCCCTAGCAACAGCAGATGAAATGCACAACATAGAAAATATACAACAAGCTGTTCCCATTCATGGGACACAACAATCCTGGAGATGGGAATACCCCTTTAACCCCTTCACCCCGATGCCTGTTTTCAACTTCCTGACCAGGCCATTTTTTTTCAATTCTGACCAGTCATTTTATGAGGTCATAACTTTGAAACGCTTCAACGGATCCTGGTGATTCTGAGATTGTTTTCTCGTGACATATTGTACTTTATGATAGTGTAAAATTTCTTTGATTTGACTTGCGTTTATTTGTGAAAAAAAATGGAAATTTTGCAAAAATTTAGAAAATGTTGCAATTTTTAACTTTTAGTTTTTATGCCCTTAAATTAGAGAGTCATATCATAAAAAATAGTTAATAAATAACATTACCCACGTGTCTGATTTACATTAGCACAATTTTGAAGACATAATTTTTTTGTTAGGAAGTTATAAGGGTTAAAAGTTAAAGCTGACCAGCGATTTCTCATTTTCGCAACAAAATTTGCAAAACCATTTTTGGGGACCACCTCACACTTTAAGTTACTTTGAGGGGTCTATATGACAGAAAATTCTCAAAAGTGACACCATACTGAAAACTGCACCCCTCAAGGTACTCAAAACCACATTCAAAAAGTTTATTAACCCTTCAGGTGCTTCACAGCAATTTTTTGAATGTTTAAAAAAAATTGAACATTTAACTTTTTTTCACAAAATTATTACTTCAGATCCAATTTTTTCTATTTTACCAAGGGTAACAGGAGAAATTGGACCACAAAAGTTGTTGTACAATTTGTCCTGAGTATGCCGATACACCATATGTGGGGGTAAACCACTGTTTGGGCACATGGCAGAGTTCGGAAGGGAAGGAGCGCCATTTGACTTTTCAATGCAAAATTTGGTGGATTTGAGATCGGAAACCATGTCGCGTTTGGAGAGCCCCTGATGTGCCTAAAGAGTGGAAACCCCCCACAAGCGACACCATTTTGGAAAGTAGACCTCCCTAAGGAACTAATCTAGATGTGTGGTAAGCACTTTGAACCCCCAAGTGCTTCACAGAAGTTTATAATGTAGAGCCGTAATAAAAAAAAATCATATTTTTTTCCACAAAAATGATATTTTCACCCCAAATTTTAAATTTTCCCAAGGGTAACAGGACAAATTTGACCAAAAAAGTTGTTGTGCAATTTGTCCTGAGTACACTGTTTCCCCATATATGGGGGTAAAACACTGTTTGGGCACATGGCAGAGCTCAGAAGGGAAGGAGTGCCATTTGACTTTTCAATGCAAAATTGGCTGGAATTGAGATCGGAACCCATCTCGCGTTTGGAGAGCCCCTCATATGCCTAAACAGTGGAAACCCCCTCACAAGTGACCTCATTTTGGAAAGAAGATGCCCTAAGGAACTTATCTAGATGTGTAGTGAGCACTTTAAACCCCCAATTGTTTTACTAACGTTTAGAATGTAGAGCCGTGAAAATTAAAAAATATTTTTTTTTCCACAAAATGATTTTTAACCCCCAATTTTTTATTTTCCCTACGGTAGCAGGAGAAATTGGACCCCAAAAGTTGTTGTCCAATTTATTCTGAGTACGCTGATACCCCATATGTGTGGGGGAACCACCGCTTGGGTGCATGGCAGAGCTCAGAAGGGAAAGAGCGCTGTTTTGGAATGCAGACTTTGATGGAATGGTCTGCGGGCATCATGTTCCGTTTGCAGAGCCCCTGATGTACCTAAACAGTAGAAACTCCCAAAAGTGACCCTATATTGGAAACTAGACCCCCAAAGGAACTTATCTAGATGTGTTGTGAGAACTTTGGACCCCAAGTGTTTCGCTAAAGTTTATAACGCAGAGCCGTGAAAATAAAAAATATATATTTTTCCACGAAAATTATATTTTAGCCCCCAAATGTTTATTTTCTTAAGTGTAACAGGAGAAATTGGACCCCAAAAGTTGTTGTCCAATTTGTCCTGAGTGCGCTGATGCCCCATATGTGGGGGGAACCACTGTTTGGGCTCATGGCAGAGCTCGGAAGGGAAGGAGCACCATTTGGAATGCAGACTTAGATGGATTGTTTGCAGGCATCACATTGCATTTGCAGAGCCCCTAATGTACCTAAACACCTAAACAGTAGAAACCCCCACAAGTGACCCCATATTGGAAACTAGACCCCCCAAAGGAACTTATCTAGATGTGTTGTGAGAACTTTGAACCCCCAAGTGTTTCACTACAGTTTATAACATAGAGCCGTGAAGATAAAAAATCTTTTTTTTCCACAAAAATTATTTTTTAGCCCCTGGTTTTGTATTTTCCCAAGGGTAACAGGAGAAATTGGACCCCAAAAGTTGTTGTCCAATTTGTCCTGAGTACGCTGATACCCCATATGTTTTGATAAACCCCTGTTTGGGCGCACAGGAGAGCTCGGAAGGGAAGGAGCACTGTTTTACTTTTTCAACGCAGAATTGGCTGGAATTGAGATTGGACGCCATGTCGCATTTGGAGAGCCCCTGATGTGCCTAAACAATGGAAACCCCCCAATTCTAACTGAAACCCTAATCCAAACACACCTCTAAAGGTACTGTCACACTAGACGATATCGCTAGCGATCCGTGACGTTGCAGCGTCCTCGCTAGCGATATCGTCCAGTGTGACAGGCAGCAGCGATCAGGCCCCTGCTGGGAGATCGCTGGTCGGGGAAGAAAGTCCAGAACTTTATTTCGTCGCTGGACTCCCCGCAGACATCGCTGAATCGGTGTGTGTGACACCGATTCAGCGATGTCTTCACTGGTAACCAGGGTAAACATCGGGTAACTAAGCGCAGGGCCGCGCTTAGTAACCCGCTGTTTACCCTGGTTACCAGCGTAAAAAAACAAACAGTACATACTTACATTCAGCTGTCTGTCCCTTGCCGTCTGGTCCCTGCACTGACTGCTGGCCGCAAAGTGAAAGTGAAAGCACAGCACAGCGGTGAGTCACACAGCGGTGACTCACCGCTGTGGCTGTGCTCTGCTTTCACTTTACGGCCAGCAGTCAAGGCAGGAACCAGACGGCAAGGGACAGACAGCTGAATGTAAGTATGTACTGTTTGTTTTTTTACGCTGGTAACCAGGGTAAACATCGGGTTACTAAGCGCGGCCCTGCGCTTAGTTACCCGATGTTTACCCTGGTTACCGGGGACCTCGGGATCGTTGGTCGCTGGAGAGCTGTCTGTGTGACAGCTCTCCAGCGACCAAACAGCGACGCTGCAGCGATCCGGATCGTTGTCGGTATCGCTGCAGCGTCGCTTAGTGTGACGGTACCTTAACTGTAATCCCAACCATAACCCTAACAACACCCCTAATCCTAACCCTAATCCTAACCGTAAATGTAATCCAAACCTAACTTTAGCCCCAACCCTAACTCTAATGGGAAAATGGAAATAAATACATTTTGTAAAATTTTATTATTTTTCCCTAACTAAGGGGGTGATGAGGGGGGGTTTGATTTACTTTTATAGCATTTTTTTTTATGATTGGCAGCCGTCACACACTAAAAGACGCTTTTTATTGCAAAAAATAGTTTTTGCTTCACCACATATTGAGAGCTATAATTTATCCATATTTTGGCCCACAGATTTATTTGAGGTCTTGTTTTTCGTGGGACGAGTTGACGTTTTTATTGGTACCATTTTGGCGCACATGACTTTTTTATCGCTTTTTATTCCAACTTTTGGGAGGCAGAATGAACAAAGACCAGCAATTCCTGAATTTATTTTAGGGGGCATTTATACCGTTCCGCGTGTGGTAAAATTGATAAAGCATCTTTATTCTTCGGGTTAGTACGATTACAGCGATACCTCATTTATATCATTTTTTATGTTTTGGAGCTTTTACACAATAAAAACTATTTTATATAAAAATAATTGTTTTTACATCGCTTTATTCTGAGAGCTATCACTTTTTTATTTTTCTGCTGATGATGCTGTTGAAATGTCAGAGAGGCCCGGCGCCTGCGCACTGCAGTACTTTCCTCTGCCCTCAACAGGGCAGACAAAGTACGCCTGCGTCGGAGCTGTGGCATGAAGACCAGAAGAGGATGTCATGGAATGAAGATAGGAGGCGCTGGAGCGGACTTGAGACACCCATTTAACTGGACTGCAGTGGGACCGCCCCTGGGTGAGTATAATATAACCTCTTTTTCTCCTCTTTCAGGTTACATTGGGGGCTTATCTACAGCATTACAGAATGCTGTAGATAAGCCCCTGATGACGGTGAGCTTACCTCACCATTGATTTTGGGGGTGACAGGTTCCCTTTAATTATATGGTGAATGTTTTACTATTATAGTACAGAATATATATTACTGTATATACTTACATACTATATTGTGATTACAGGTTGCTGTTACTTTTCTGGCTGCATATTACATATTTGATTTCTTTTTCATTGTCCAGTTTGTTCTCCATCATTAATGTGACAAAATGGCAGAAAAAAACTGCTGTTCCATGCAGTTCCCATCGCGGTCATGCGAATTCTCATTGCTGTAATTTTCTTTTTTATTCCTAGAAAGATGCAGTCAGCTGCATCACAAAAAGCATTTTTATAGCAACGACAGCCAATGTGAACCAGTCCATATAATGAAAACCATTATGGTTGATTTATTGTCTTTGCACAGTGGCACCCATGCAGCTGTCAGCGGGTCTTGTCTATTAAAGGAATCCTTGCAGGAAGGTATATTGTTAGCGCATCTAAAAATATATTTATTTTTTGCTATCAGTCACCCAGTCATTTACGTGAAAATGTCTATACAGGAATGAATCTTGACAGAAAAATAACACTTTTATCTCACTCAAACATCTCTATGTAATTTATCCTTCTACATTGAATTACATCTTGGAAACTAGTAATTTCTAAAGTTGTATTTAAAGTTAAGCACAGTGCATCAAATAAAACAGTCACAAATTTATTGTGCAATTGAAAAGTATGATGAAAGTGAGATGAGTACCCACCGGATTTTGCCTGTGCAGAAAAATCTTTTTTCTCTCGTTTTCTTTTTCACGGAGCTGAGATATTTTAGTGAGGGAGCATTTGGTTTCCTTGAGTTGCACAGGTAAATAGGCTGCTCATATATGGAATCTAAAGTGGACACTGTTCCGTCAGAGTAGAATTTAATCATGAGCCCGGATGGTCTTTTAATCCGGAAGTAAAATCCCAATGACCAAGAATTTGACACTTGCAATGAGACATGTTGGATCGGCGGGGGGAGACCTGAAGACATTTGGGGGTGACCTACTTAATTAATAATATTTCTTTTAATTGCATTTCTGAGAAAATAAAAAGGTCTTTAATTTTGCATCCTGTATACCCAGAGCTGAAGCTGACTGCACTTTCATTTGAAACTGAAAGGGGGAAGATACAGATTAGATAGTAGAAAACACTTTTTGACAGTGAGGGCAGGCTCGGACTGGCCCATAGGGTAACAGGGGAATCCCCTGGTGGGCTGCTGTGCAGATCTGGGTCCCCAGTCGTACTGTATGGGGAGTACTTGTCATAATTCACTTTATTCACTCTGTACAGAAAAAAACAGCATCTCATCATTCAGTAACCAAACTACTCAGTTTATTTTATAGAGTTATGGGTAAATTTGAGAACCAGGGTCATGTAATATTTGTATGCAGGTGAAAAGTGGGCCCTCAAAGTCAATGTTACTGGTGGGACCTTGGATCCCCAGTCTGACACTGAGTGAGGGTGATCAAGGAGTGGAACAGGCTGCCACGAGAGGTGGTGAGTTCTCCTTCAATGGAAGTCTTCAGAGGCTGGACAGACATCTGTCTGAAATGGTTTAGTGACTCCTGCATTAAGTTGGACACGATGACCCTGGAGGTCCCTTCCAACTCTAACACTCTACGATCCTGTGATTCTATGCACTAAATATCATTCAACATGTATATTCCTATACCTATCAAATATAGTTAGCATTGAAAATGACAGAGATGGAGGAAGCAGAGATATAACAAATGCATAATGAACATTCGGTGCTCTACACTGTTAAGCCTCATTCAGACGTCCACGCTTAAACGCATACGTGGAAAAAAAGTACCAGGATAGGGATGAGGGGGCCATGCATACCAGGGTAAGGATGAGGGGGCCATGCATACCAGGGTAGAGATGAGGGGACCATGGATACCAGGATAAGGATGAGGGGGCCATGCATACCAGGATAGGGATGAGGGGGCCATGCATACCAGGGTAGAGATGAGGGGACCATGGATACCAGGATAGGGATGAGGGGACCATGCATACTAGGATAGGGATGAGGAGGCCGTGCATTCCAGGATAGGGATGAGGGGGCCATGCATACCAGGATGGGGATGATGGGACAATGTATACTTATACTTGGGTCAATACGTTTTCCTTTTTTTTAGGTAAAATTAGGTACCTCGGCTTATGTTCGTGTTGTCTTATACTCTAGTATATACGATATATGATCAATGAAAAACTATCAGCTTTATTGACAGATAGGCTACATAAATTCAAGAAAATCTGGTCACCCTTGGTTGAATACAGCAGCCTAAGGGTACCGTCACACAGTGGCACTTTTGTCGCTACGACGGTACGATTTGTGACGTTCCAGCGATATCCATACGATATCGCTGTGTCTGACACGCAGCAGCGATCAGGGACCCTGCTGAGAATCGTACGTCGTAGCAGATCGTTTGGAACTTTGTTTTGTCGCTGGATCTCCCGCTGTCATCACTAGATCGGTGTGTGTGACACCGATCTAGCGATGCGTTCGCTTGTAACCAGGGTAAACATCGGGTTACTAAGCGCAGGACCGCGCTTAGTAACCCGATGTTTACCCTGGTTACCAGCGTAAATGTAAAAAAAAAAAACAGTACATACTTACATTCCGGTGTCCGTCAGGTCCCTTGCCGTCTGCTTCCCGCACTCACTGACTGCCGGCCGTAAAGTGAAAGCAGAGCACAGCGGTGACGTCACCGCTGTGCTGTGCTTTCACTTTATGGCCGGCAGTCAGTGAGTGCGGGAAGCAGACGGCAAGGGACAGACACCGGAATGTAAGTATGTACTGTTTGTTTTTTTTACGTTTACGCTGGTAACCAGGGTAAACATCGGGTTACTAAGCGCGGCCCTGCGCTTAGTAACCCGATGTTTACCCTGGTTACCCGGGGACCTCGGCATCGTTGGTCGCTGGAGAGCTGTCTGTGTGACAGCTCTCCAGCGACCACACTACGACTTACCAACGATCACGGCCAGGTCGTATCGCTGGTCGTGATCGTAGGTAAATCGTATAGTGTGACGGTACCCTTACTCCTCTCACCATCACTATGCCCCCAGGCTTCTACAAGCCCTAATTACTGTTAATAAATTACATCCATTATGCGGAAGTTGACTACACCCCAGCCCTGCAGACTTCCAAGGTGGGAAGCTTTCCTTCTCCTTTTCGCTCACACAACAGATCCCTTTAATGTTTTTCTTTTTTAAAGGTTTGTTTGTTGCAATCTGGAGGTATCATTTTTCTGTTTGACTTTGAAACCTTCAAGAAAAAATTACAGTTCAAAATACTGATCAAATCTATCAACAATTTGTCTGAAGTTCTGTCTTCAATGAGAAGTCAAATTACACCTGATACCTGCAGACGTCCATATAGGGGGTAGTGAAGGAGGTAGAAAGAGGCATATCTGCTGCTTCTAATGACTAACGCTTGCAGAAGTGAAAACTCTTAAATATTTCATTTCAACTTTTAATGAGCAAAATCATTATAGAATTAATGTTGCGAAGGTTAGAACCTCTGACAGTGCTGCAAGAATGTGATCAATCCGACTACTGTAAACCTTCTTAGGTTCCCTTAAAATGATTGATTCTTTTGTGTTCCTCTTCTTTTCTCTAGGTGTCTTCAGAATTTTAGTGTCAAGAAAAACTCTAAAAACAGCAGTGTTAGATGTTTTTTGGTTGACTTAAGAGAAACCAATAATACAACCAAAGGAACGTTTTGCTGAGCTGGGTAAAAGGCAGTCAAAGGTCGGAGTTTGGGGAACTGTAAATGCATATAATTATCAGAGGCACATTCAACTGAGATGTATTGTGGCACAGTGACCCACTGACTCCCTGCACTGCAGTACAGGTTGATGTCTGCTTTCCCATGACGAGCGGCGCATGGCAGTGACATCGTGCACTGCCCGTGCCACCACACTGAAGTCAGCCTCCGGCTTAAAGGGACTCTGTCACCTGAATTTGGCGGGACTGGTTTTGGGTCATATGGGCGGAGTTTTCGGGTGTTTGATTCACCCTTTCCTTACCTGCTGGCTGCATGCTGGCTGCAATATTGGATTGAAGTTCATTCTCTGTCCTCCATAGTACACGCCTGCGCAAGGCAAGATTGCTTTGCGCAGGCATGTACTATGGAGGACAGAGAATGAACTTCAATCCAATATTGCAGCCAGCATGCAGCCAGCAGGTAAGGAAAGGGTGAATCAAACACCCGAAAACTCCGCCCATATGACCCAAAACCAGTCCCGCCAAATTCAGGTGACAGGTTCCCTTTAAGCACCAACAATTGAGGCGGACATTGCACGTTGTAATAGACGGGGGAAGAAAGAACAATTATTTATTTCTTTTTATAAGGTGCTGGAGAAGAACAGAAGGGACCAGAATGGGGGAATGACATCAGGAAGAGGCCCAGGATGATGGACATTAGACCAGGAAGGGGCCAAAGATTAGGGACATTGCTGTTTACTAGATTCCTTGATAGGGCGTTGATCCAGGGAACTAGTCCGATTGCCGTATGTGGAGTTGGGAAGGAATTTTTTCCCCAATGTGGAGCTTACTCTTTGCCACATGGGTTTTTTGCCTTCCTCTGGATCAACATGTTAGAGCATGTTAGATTAGGCTATGGGTTGAACTAGATGGACTTAAAGTCTACCTTCAACCTTAATAACTATGTTACTATGTTACTATGTTACTAACATGGCACCGAGGACAGTGAGCATTATTACTGGAGAGGCCCAGGACAGGAGACATTATTCTTGGAGGCGGCCACATTATTACAGGAAGGGGCCAGGATAACATTATTATATAGGGGGTGAAAATGCATGCCTTTATAGGATTTAGAATGTTACAAGAGCCTCATTTCGCTCCAGGGCCCATTGATCTCTAGTTATGGAATTGCATATCATAAATGGAAATGCTCCAGCATACAAAATGGATGGCAATGTCATTTCAGATTCAGGCTACTGTGGATTTTAGAGAAACACAGAGTTCTGGAAAGTAGTTGGATGCACAAAACAACAACAAAAGACATTTTTAAAAATGACACAGTGCTGCTTCCTTTTAAGCAATAAATGTGCTTCCACTTCATAATTAGTTTTTTAAACACTTTTTTGAGGGAGGGGGACTTGAAAGGAATTAAACACCTCGATCCATGATCACTTGCCCAAAAGCAAAGAGGAATGTATCAGAAGAATATGTCGTTTAATTACCTGGCGGCTCTTTTTGTCGATGCATTTAGGTTGAATTGGAGCTACAGCTCTCCGAAACCGCAATACCCGGCTAGCTAGGTACTCGTGTAATCTCTTATCAGATCAAATTATCATTAGAATGAAATGAGGGTCAGTCTGGAGGTGACTTCTAAACAGTCCTGTCTTCTTTACTCTCTGACTACCATGTAGACTAATAACCCGACGCCTGCAAAGCAGGCTTCTCTGAAAATGAAGCGACAGATTATTAAAAATAGGGAAACATAACAAATGATCACTCCAGGTAATAAAATTCTGTCTTCACATGCCTGTCTGTAGGTCTGTGGAATCAAATTGACTTCTGATTGAAAAACGACATCAGACCAGGCACTTGAATAGGTCATTATGACGGAATGCCAGATTTAAATCTCATGCATTTATTTAGAATGTCAGATGATAAAAATCAGCCGCCATTCACTACCTAAACCTCTTCTACAGACAACTCCAGGATGCTATTTGCATGATATGAACATTATAATATATTTTTTTTTTGTGGAGAAGTCTGTATCAGATCTGTACTGTCATTTCTGCTTAACTATATCAAGGCTAAAGAAAAAAAAAAGCATTTTAATATGTACGTTAAACTGATAGTAACTGGACTAGAAATGTCAGATAACAATTAACCCATAATGACCTACAGGAAAATTGTTTGCATTGAGATAGGAACGTAACGGATTGTATATGTGATTATATGCTAATGCCACTAGAGGGCAGTCTGTTGTCTCATGAATACACTGTTGTAACACAACTGCAAAGGATTAGTCATAGTACATAGTTTCCAATATCCAGTTTATATCTAATATGTCTACCTATTTATCACTCTATTATCTATCTATCCCATATCTATCTATCTAAGAAGAAAAGAATACAGCAGCACTCTGGGAGCACTAAGATATCTGCATTGAATGGCATCAAATATTTGAAATTTGTAGAGCATTACTGCTGTACAGAATATACTTACATAAAATCAAGGTACTTAATTGGACAATTCATGTGAGCCCAACAGCCACAACAAAGTGACCTTTTTTCATGAGATCCTAAACCTAATATTTATCAAATACATTTTTTTTATTAACCCCTTCAAGACCCAGCCTATTTTGACCTTAAAGACCTTGCCGTTTTTTGCAATTCTGACCAGTGTCCCTTTATGAGGTAATAACTCAGGAACGCTTCAACGGATCCTAGCGGTTCTGAGATTGTTTTTTCGTGACATATTGGGCTTCATGTTAGTGGTAAATTTAGGTCAATAAATTCTGCATTTATTTGTGATAAACACGGAAATTTGGCGAAAATTTTGAAAATTTCGCAATTTTCACATTTTGAATTTTTATTCTGTTAAACCAGAGAGATATGTGACACAAAATAGTTAATAAATAACATTTCCCACATGTTTACTTTACATCAGCACAATTTTGGAAACAAAATTTTTTTTTGTTAGGAAGTTATAAGGGTTAAAATTCGACCAGCGATTTGTCATTTTTACAACGAAATTTACAAAACCATTTTTTTTAGGGACCACCTCACATTTGAAGTCAGTTTGAGGGGTCTATATGGCTGAAAATACCCAAAAGTGACACCATTCTAAAAACTGCACCCCTCAAGGTACTCAAAACCACATTCAAGAAGTTTATTAACCCTTCAGGTACTTCACAGCAGCAGAAGCAACATGGAAGGAAAAAATGAACATTTAACTTTTTAGTCACAAAAATTATCTTTTAGCAACAATTTTTTTATTTTCCCAATGGTAAAAGGAGAAACTGAACCACGAAAGTTGTTGTCCAATTTGTCCTGAGTACGCTGATACCTCATATGTGGGGGTAAACCACTGTTTTGGCGCACGGCAGGGCTTGGAAGGGAAGGAGCGCCATTTGACTTTTTGAATCAAAAATTGGCTCCACTCTTTAGCGGACACCATGTCACGTTTGGAGAGCCCCCGTGTGCCTAAAAATTGGAGCTCCCCCACAAGTGACCCCATTTTGGAAACTAGACGCCCCAAGGAACTTATCTAGATGCATAGTGAGCACTTTGAACCCCCAGGTGCTTCACAAATTGATCCGTAAAAATGAAAAAGTACTTTTTTTTCACAAAAAAATTCTTTTAGCCTCAATTTTTTCATTTTCACATGGGCAACAGGATAAAATGGATCCTAAAATGTGTTGGGCAATTTCTCCTGAGTACACCAATACCTCACATGTGGAGGTAAACCACTGTTTGGGCACATGGTAAGGCTCGGAAGGGAAGGAGCGCCATTTGACTTTTTGAATGAAAAATTATTTCCATCGTTAGCGGACACCATGTCGCGTTTGGATAGCTCCTGTGTGCCTAAACATTGGCGCTCCCCCACAAGTGACCCCATTTTGGAAACTAGACCCCCCAAGGAACTAATTTAGATGCCTAGTGAGCACTTTAAACCCTCAGGTGCTTCACAAATTGATCTGTAAAAATGAAAAAGTACTTTTTTTTCACAAAAAAATTCTTTTCGCCTCAATTTTTTCATTTTCACATGGGCAGTAGGATAAAATGGATCATAAAATTTGTTGGGCAATTTCTCCCGAGTACGCCGATACCTCATATGTGGGGGTAAACCACTGTTTGGGCACTCGGCAGGGCTCGGAAGAGAAGGCGCGCCATTTGACTTTTTGAATGGAAAATTAGCTCCAATTGTTAGCGGACACCATGTCGCGTTTGGAGAGCCCCTGTGTGCCTAAACATTGGAGCTCCCGCACAAGTGACCCCATTTTGGAAACTAGACCCCCCAAGGAACTTATCTAGATGCATATTGAGCACTTTAAACCCCCAGGTGCTTCACAGAAGTTTATAACGCAGAGCCATGAAAATAAAAAATAATTTTTCTTTCCTCAAAAATGATTTTTAGCCTGGAATTTCCTATTTTGCCAAGGATAATAGGAGAAATTGGACCCCAAATATTGTTGTCCAGTTTGTCCTGAGTACGCTGATACCCCATATGTGGGGGTAAACCACTGTTTGGGCGCACGGCAGGGCTCGGAAGGGATGGCACGCCATTTGGCTTTTTAAATGGAAAATTAGCTCCAATCATTAGCGGACACCATGTCACGTTTGGAGAGCCCCTGTGTGCCTAAACATTGGAGATCCCCCAGAAATGACACCATTTTAGAAACTAGACCCCCAAAGGAACTAATCTAGATGTGTGGTGAGGACTTTGAACCCCCAAGTGCTTCACAGAAGTTTATAACGCAGAGCCATGAAAAAAAAAAAAAAAATTATTTTCTCAAAAATGATCTTTTAGCCTGCAATTTTTTATTTTCCCAAGGGTAACAGGAGAAATTTGACCCCAAAAGTTGTTGTCCAGTTTCTCCTGAGTACGCTGATACCCCATATGTGGGGGTAAATCACTGTTTGGGCACATGCCGGGGCTCGGAAGTGAAGTAGTGACGTTTTGAAATGCAGACTTTGATGGAATGCTCTGTGGGCGTCACGTTGCGTTTGCAGAGCCCCTGATGTGGCTTAACAGTAGAAACCCCCCACAAGTGACCCCATTTTGGAAACTAGACCCCCAAAGGAACTTATCTAGATGTGTGGTGAGCACTTTGAACCCCCAAGTGCTTCATAGAAGTTTATAATGCAGAGCCGTGAAAATAATAAATACGTTTTCTTTCCTCAAAAATAATTATTTAGCCCAGAGTTTTTTATTTTTCCCAAGGGTAACAGGAGAAATTTGACCCCAATATTTGTTGTCCAGTTTCTCCTGAGTACGGTGATACCCCATATGTGGGGGTAAACTACTGTTTGGGCACATGCCGGGGCTTGGAATTGAAGTAGTGACGTTTTGAAATGCAGACTTTGATGGAATGCTCTGCGGGCGTCACGTTGCGTTTGCAGAGCCCCTGATGTGCCTAAACAGTAGAAACCCCCCACAAGTGACCCCATTTTGGAAACTAGACCCTGAAAGGAACTTATCTAGATGTGTGGTGAGCACTTTGAACCCCCAAGTGCTTCATAGAAGTTTATAATGCAGAGCCGTGAAAATAATAAATACGTTTTCTTTCCTCAAAAATAATTATTTAGCCCAGAATTTTTTATTTTCCCAAGGGTTACAGGAGAAATTGGACCCCAAAAGTTGTTGTCCAGTTTCTCCTGAGTACGCTGATACCCCATATGTGGGGGTAAACCACTGTTTGGGCACACGTCGGGGCTCAGAAGGGAAGTAGTGACTTTTGAAATGCAGACTTTGATGGAATGGTCTGCGGGTGTCACGTTGCGTTTGCAGAGCCCCTGGTGTGCCTAAACAGTAGAAACCCCCCACAAGTGACCCCATTTTAGAAACTAGACCCCCCAAGGAACTTATCTAGATATGTGGTGAGCACTTTGAACCCCCAAGTGCTTCACAGACGTTTACAACACAGATCCGTGAAAATAAAAAATCATTTTTCTTTCCTCAAAAATTATGTTTTAGCAAGCATTTTTTTAGATTCACAAGGGTAACAGGAGAAATTGGACCCCAGTAATTGTTGCGCAGTTTGTCCTGAGTATGCTGGTACCCCATATGTGGGGGTAAACCACTGTTTGGGCACACGTCAGGGCTCGGAAGTGAGGGAGCACCATTTGACTTTTTGAATACGAGATTGGCTGGAATCAATGGTGGCGCCATGTTGCGTTTGGAGACCCCTGATGTGCCTAAACAGTGGTAACCCCTCAATTCTAACTCCAACACTAACCCCAACACACCCCTAACCCTAATCCCAACTGTAGCCATAATCCTAATCACAACCCTAACCCCAACACTAATTCCAACCCTAACCCTAAGGCTATGTGCCCACGTTGCGGATTCGTGTGAGATATTTCCGCACCATTTTTGAAAAATCTGCGGGTAAAAGGCACTGTGTTTTACCTGCGGATTTTCCGCGGATTTCCAGTGTTTTTTGTGCGGATTTCACCTGCGGATTCCTATTGAGGAACAGGTGTAAAACGCTGCGGAATCCGCACAAAGAATTCACATGCTGCGGAAAATACAACGCAGCGTTCCCGCGCGGTATTTTCCGCATCACGGGCACAGCGGATTTGGTTTTTCATATGTTTACATGGTACTGTAAACCTGATGGAACACTGCTGCGAATCCGCAGCCAAATCCGCACCGTGTGCACATAGCCTAATTCTAAAGGTATGTGCACACGCTGCGGAAAACGCTGCGGATCCGCAGCAGTTTCCCATGAGTGTACAGTTCAATGTAAACCTATGGGAAACAAAAATCGCTGTACACATGCTGCGGAAAAACTGCACGGAAACGCAGCGGTTTACATTCCGCAGCATGTCACTTCTTTGTGCGGATTCCGCAGCGGTTTTACAACTGCTCCAATAGAAAATCGCAATTGTAAAACCGCAGTGAAATGCGCAGAAAAAAACGCGGTAAATCCGCCATAAATCCGCAGCGGTTTAGCACTGCGGATTTATCAAATCCGCAGCGGAAAAATCCGCAGAGGACCAGAATACGTGTGCACATTCCTAACCCTAACCCTACCCCTAACCCTACCCCTAACCCTAGCCCTAACCCTAACCCTACCCCTAACCCTACCCCTACCCCTAACCCTACCCCTACCCCTAACCCTAACCCTACCCCTAACCCTACCCCTAACCCTAACCCTACCCCTAACCCTAACCCTATTCTAACATTAGTGGAAAAAAAAAATTTCTTTATTTTTTTATTGTCCCTACCTATGGGGGTGACAAAGGGGGGGGGTCATTTATTATTTTTTTTATTTTGATCACTGAGATAGATTATATCTCAGTGATCAAAATGCACTTTGGAACGAATCTGCCGGCCGGCAGATTCGGCGGGCGCACTGCACATGCGCCCGCCATTTTGGAAGATGGCGGCGCCCGGGAGAAGACGGACGGGACCACGGCTGGATCGGTAAGTATGATAGGGTGGGGGGGGACCACGGGGGGGGGGATCGGAGCACGGGGGGGGGGATCGGAGCGCGGGAGGGGTGGAACGGAGCGCGGGGGGCGTGGAACGGAGCACGGGGGGGCTGGAATGGAGCACGGGGGGGTGGAACGGAGCACGGGGGGGGTGGATCGGAGTGCAGGGGGGGTGATTGGAGCACGGGGGGGTGATTGGAGCACGGGGGGAGCGGACACGAGCACGGGGGGGAGCGGAGCACAGGGCGGAGGGGAGCCGGAGCAGTGTACCGGCCAGATCGGGGGGGTGGGGGGGCGATCGGAGGGGTGGGGTGGGGGCACACTAGTATTTCCAGCCATGGCCGATGATATTTCAGCATCGGCCATGGCTGGATTGTAATATTTCACCCGTTATAATGGGTGAAATATTACAAATCGCTCTGATTGGCAGTTTCACTTTCAACAGCCAATCAGAGCGATCGTAGCCACGAGGGGGTGAAGCCACCCCCCCTGGGCTAAACTACCACTCCCCCTGTCCCTGCAGATCGGGTGAAATGGGAGTTAACCCTTTCACCCGATCTGCAGGGACGCGATCTTTCCATGACGCCGCATAGGCGTCATGGGTCGGATTGGCACCGACTTTCATGACGCCTACGTGGCGTCAAAGGTCGGGAAGGGGTTAACATGCATATTTTATTTCATTGTAAAGTTGTGATTTTATAGTACACAATCATACACCATTAACTTTTTTTTAACCCCTTGACCCCCCAAGCCTGTTTCTACCTTCCTGACCAGGTCAAATTTTACTGTTTCTGAGATAGTTGTTTCATGACATATTGTACTTCATGATAGTGGTAAAATTTGTTTGATACGACTTGCGTTTATTTGTGGAAAAAATAGGAAACTTGGCGATAATTTTTGTTTCACAATAGTAAAAGAAATTAAACCCCCAGAATAAGTAACACCATTTTGGAAACTAGACCCCTCAAGGAACTTATCTAGATATGTGGTGAACACCTTGAACCCCCAGGTGCTTCACATAAATTGATAGCGTTGAGCCGTGAAAATAAAAAAAAATCAGATTTTTTCCACAAAAATGTTCTTTTAGCCCAATTTTTTTTATTTTTAGAAAGGAAACAGGAGAAAATGGACCCCAAAAATAGTTGTGCAATTTCTCCTGAGAATGCCAATCTATATATATAATTGTCTAAGGGTCTGTTTGTCTGTAACCGAAATCCCACGTCACTGATTAGCCGTGCCCGGATGGCCTAGACCAATCAGCGTTCATAAATAAACTAAATACATATACTAGAATGAGAATAACCTGAAGGACAGTCTGTGAGGGGGAGAATAACATAGAGGACAGTCTGTGAGGGAGAGAATAACATGGAGGACAGTCTGTGAGGGAGAGAATAACATGAAGGACAGTCTGTGAGGGAGAGAATAACATGGAGGACAGTCTGTGAGGGAGAGAATAACATGGAGGACAGTCTGTGAGGGAGAAAATAACATGGAGGACAGTCTGTGAGGGAGAGAATAACATGGAGAACAGTGTGTGTGAGAGAACAACATGGAAGACAGTGTGTGAGGGAGAAAATAACATGGAGGACAGTATGTGAGGGAGATAGTAACATGGAGGACAGTCTGTGAGGGAGAGATTAACATGGAGGACAGTCTGTGAGGGAGAGAATAACATGGAGGTCAGTCTGTGAGGGTGAGAATAACATGGAGGTCAGTCTGTGAGAGAGAGAATAACATGAAGGACAGTCTGTGAGGGAGAGAATAACATGGATGACAGTCTGTGAGTGAGAGAATAACATTGAGGACAGTCTGTGAGGGAGAGAATAACATGGAGAACAGTCTGTGAGGGTGAGAATAACATGAAGGACAGTCTGTGTGGGAGATAATAACATGGAGGACAGTGTGTGAGGGAGAGAATAACATAGAGGACAGTCTGTGAGGGAGAGAATATTATGGAGGACAGTCTGTGAGCGAGAAAATAACATGGAGGACCGTCTGTGAGGGAGAGAATAACATGGAGGTCAGTCTGTTCGGACGAGAATAACATGAAGGACAGTCTGTGAGGGAGAAAATAACATGGAGGACAGTCGGTGAGGGAGAGAATAACATGGAGGACAGTCTGTGAGGGAGAGAATAACATGGAGGACAGTGTGTGAGGGAGAGAATAACATGGAGGACAGTGTGTGAGGGAGAAAATAACATGGAGGGCAGCCTGTGAGGGAAAGAATAACATGGAGGACAGTGTGTGAGGGAGAGAATAACATGGAGAACAGTCTGTGAGCGAGAGAATAACATGGAGGATAGTCTGTGAGGGAGAGAATAACATGGAGGTCAGTCTGTGAGGGCAAGAATAACATGGAGGTCTGTCTGCGAGGGAGAGCATAACATGGAGGACAGTCTGTGAGGGAGAGAATAACATAGAGGACAGTCTGTGAGGGCGATAATAACATGAAGGACAGTCTGCGTGGGAGAGAATAACATGGAGGACAGTATGTGAGGGAGAGAATAACACGGAGGACAGTCTGTGAGGGAGAGAATAGCATGGAGGACAGTCTGTGAGGGAGAGAATAACATGGAGAACAGTCTGTGAGGGAGAGAATTACATGGAGGACAGTCTGTGAGGGAGAGAATAACATGGAGGTCAGTCTGTGAGGGCAAGAATACCATTGAGGTCAGTCTGTGAGGGAGAGAATAACATGGAGGATAGTCTGTGAGTGAGAGAATAACATGGAGGACAGTCTGTGAGGGTGAGAATAACATGAAGGACAGTCTGCGTGGTAGAGAATAACATGGAGGACAGTCTGTGAGGGAGAATAACATGGAGGACAGTCTGTGAAGGAGAGAATAACATGGAGGATAGTGTGTGAATGAGAGAATAACATGGAGGACAGTCTGTGAGGGAGAGAACAACATGGAGGACAGTGTATAAGGAAGAGAATAAAAATTTTCCCCGTTTTTAAGTTTATCATATGGTAAAATAAATGGTGTCTTTGAAAACTATTGAACATCCCGTAGAAAACAAGCTGTCATACAGAGATAGATGACAAAAAAAGGTTTGACTCTTAAAATAAAGACAGGAGAAAAACAATTGCAGTGTGTCCAATGGGTTAAAACATAAATGTAAGCACCAATGTTTATTTGAATGGTGATTGTGGCCCGATTCTAATGTATTGGGTATCTACTATATAATCATCTAATTTTGTCTGTTTGTAACGGAAATCCCGCGTCGCTGATTGATCTCGCCAGCTGCCCGTGACCAATCAGAAACAGGCGCAGTACGGCCGCGAATTGGCACGGGATTTGAACCACGCGATATTGGCGCGGGATTTCAACATTGCTTTGCTGATTGGTCATGCCCGGCTGGCCATGACCAATCAGCGATATTGGTTTGGGGTTTAAACACCGCTGCACTGATTGGTCACGCCCAGCCAGCCATGACCAATCAGCGACAGGCGCAGTCTGGCCGTGAATTGGCGCGGGATTTGAAGCAAGCTTCGCTGATTAGTCGCGCCCTGCTGGCCAAGACGAATCAGCGATATTGGCTTGAGATTTAAACCCTGCTGCACTGATTGGTCGTGTCCGGCCAGCCGCGACCAATCAGTGACATTAGTTCGGGATTTAAACACCGCTTCACTGATAATGCATATATTTTACCTGGAAAATCCTGTGTATTCATTGCATTATTTTTAAATCTTCATAAATAAACTACATACATATTCTAGAATACCCGATGCGTTAGAATCGGGCCACCATCTAGTACCTAATATGAGGGGTAAAACTACTGCTTGAGCTCACGGTGTTAGGGTTGGTGGAACGCACCGAATATATTTATTAAGTGGGATTGGTGCGTTCACAACCCGGGATCCACCGTGCAAGAAAGAACCTGCTGCTAAATAAATGGCGGCACTATATGGCGATATAAACCAGCTCTGTTAGCTTCACAGAGCAGCCGAGAAGGCAAAGCTCTGTGCCCTGTTAGACTTTCACAGAGGAGGCACAGGCCAACTACCTAGATGTGAGCAGTGAGTGGTCATGCATGCACACAAAACTCCTCACTGGAGGTGCCAGCATTCTAGGGGCTTATTTCAGCCGGGTCCCTGAACACACTTAAACACAATCTCCTCGCCGGAGGTGCCAGCATTTTAGGGGCTTATTTCAGCCGGGTCCCTGAACACATTCAAACGCATGACTACACTGGCACAAAGCACATAACATAAGAGGATACTAGCGCATGGCCGCACGGCCTTAAATAGCTGCAGCACGTATAGGACCTTTCAAAGAAGGACCAATGGAATTGCTGCAGTACCTGAGCATGTGACCCTAGATCTCCACTGAGAGATCTTGCCCTGGGCATGCTCAGTGTGTGCAAAGTAGGACTTCGTCCCAGAAAAGCCTGCTCGCCGCAGATCAGTGCAGGGTACAAAAGCAGAGCCAGAAGAGGCAATAGTAACCCTTTGCACAGAATTAGTCTCAGTGAGACGCTGGGAGCAACATCTCTGCTGAGCAGGCTCCACTGCGGCCGATGCAGAATGGGAGACCGCAGCAGACACAGATCGAGATTCCCCCTGTGCAGCAGAGGAAACTCGACTCCTAACACACGGCAGGGCTCAATGTAAAGGAGCACCGTTTGATTATTTGAGAGCAAAATTGACAGAAATTATTAGCAGACACCATGTCATGTTTGGACAGCCATTGATGTATCTAAACAGTAGAAACTCAACACAAATATCACCATTTTGGAAACTCGATCTCTCAAGGAATGTATATAGATAAATGGTGAGCATCTTTAACCCCTGGGTGCTTCACATAAGCCGAGAAAATTAAGCACATTTTTCTCACAAAAAATGTTCTTTTAGCCCCAAATTTTGCATTTTCACAAGGGTAATTCTAGAAAATGCACCACACAATTTGTTGTACAATTTCTCTTGAGTACATCGATATCAATATGTGGAGAAAAACTACTGTTTGGGTACAAGGCAGGGATCAGAAGGGAAGGAGAGCCATTTGACTTTCTGACCACAAAATTTACTGGAGTAATTAACGGATGCCATGTCGTGTTTGGAGGGCTCCTGATGTGCCTAAACAGTGGGGGACACCCCCCACAAGTGACTACATTTTGAAAGCTAAACCCATCAAGGAATGTATCTAAATACTGTCTGTATTTTAGTACGTATATACATTTTTTCACACAAAAAATTTTTTTTACACAAAATTTTTTTATTCCCTATATCTATATATATATTAAAGTGTGATTACTTCTGACTGGTTGTTGTGATGCCATTTTCATGGTGATGATTTGAAAGTTCATGAAGTTGTCAGCATGCAAGTCCTTAATTTTAACCAAAATGCTTTAGAATAAAGGTATGGTCATTTAATTAAAGAAATCTGACTGCCATATGTTTTGCATATACTGTTTATTAATCACACAATAGAGAGTAATTAATTATTAACAATGACATAACTTAGTATTTTGTAGCATAACCTCTTGCTTTAATTACTGCTCCACAGAGACAGGGCATTGAGGCCACTGGGGTATTCAATACATCCTGAGGGATCTTGCTCCATTCCAATTGCAAATCTGCAAACAATTCATCTTTTATTGCAATGGGTACGGGCTCCAACTCAACACCGTAACTCATCCTTGAAGGGACACTGTCACCTGAATTTGGAGGGAACAATCTTCAGCCATGGAGGCAAGGCGTACTACGGAGGACAGAGAATGAACTTCAATCCAATATTGCAGCCAGCATGCAGCCAGAGGGTAAGGAAAGGGTGAATCAAACACCCAAAAACCCCACCTCCATGGCTGAAGATTGTTCCCTCCAAATTCAGGTGACAGTGTCCCTTTAAGGTGCTCCATAGGATTTTAATTAAGTGACTGTCTTACCCATTGCAACAGGTGAACATTTCTCATTGCCAAACAATTTTTTACTAAATTGGATGTGTGCTTAGATTCGTTGTCTTGCTGGAATTTCCAGCACCGCCCCCCCCAAACTTTGGTTTTACTATGGTGGCATTCATATGTTCATCAATTCTATTGTATGCTGAGGGCCAATGGCAGAAAAGCAGCCCCAAATCATGACATTGCCACCACCATGTTTCACTGTAGGTGTTTCGTATCTTACATCATTACATTTTCCAATTGGGCGGTATACTGTATATAGTGCTTGACATCACTACCAAACAGATTGAACTTGGATTCATCTGACCACAACACCTTAGACCAATCTGCATCTTTGCATTGGCTATGTTCTTTGGCACACTTAAGTAGGACCTTCATGATCTTTGCAGAGATGAAAGGCTTCTTGACTATAACTAGTGCTTTCATCCTTACTGTTGTTAGCTATCGCACCACAGTTTGGAGACTCATTTTGACCCAATATTTTTTGTTCATTTTGTGCAAAATCTGTACAGCACTTTTATGGACAGCAGATACTGACTTTTTTAATAATATGATCAACTTTGGAGGAAGTTTTCCGTGGTTGACCTCTTCTAGGTTTGTCAGCTGTTCCATAACCTTCTTTTTCTTTCTTTATTATACATGACACTTGACTCAGTAAAATAATAAGCTTCCTGATATCTGATGATAAACTTGGTTTTGTCTTTGCCATGTTTTAACTGAAAAACATGCAAGTAAAAAATAAAAAAATTTAGGCAAAATTCGACTACCCATAACAAAGTATGCAAAACATATGTTGAAAACTAACACATAAAGGGATAAAACAATGTCCAACACAATTTCTGTTATGAACAGGTAATTCAGAACCACAATGGACATTGAAGTTTAGAGCACACAAAGTGACCTGACAAATACCAAAAACAAAGGACGAGCTCTGAGACGTGGGAACTCTGCTGAACGCAATCCCTAATCCTAACACACCACACTAGAGGTAGCCGTGGATTGCGCCTAACGCTCCCTATGCAACTCGGCACAGCCTGAGAAACTAACTAGCCCTGAAGATAGAAAAATAAGCCTACCTTGCCTCAGAGAAATTCCCCAAAGGAAAAGGCAGCCCCCCACATATAATGACTGTGAGTAAGATGAAAATACAAACACAGAGTAGAAATAGATTTAGCAAAGTGAGGCCCGACTTACTGAATAGACCTAGCATAGGAAAGATAGCTTTGCGGTCAACACAAAAACCTACAAACAACCACGCAGAGGGGCAAAAAGACCCTCCGCACCGACTAACGGTACGGAGGTGCTCCCTCTGCGTCTCAGAGCTTCCAGCAAGCAAGAAAAACCAATAAAGCAAGCTGGACAGAAAAAATAGCAAACAAAAATAACACAAGCAAAACTTAGCTTATGCAGGGAAGACAGGCCACAGGAACGATCCAGGAGGAAGCAAGACCAATACTAGAACATTGACTGGAGGCCAGGATCAAAGCACCAGGTGGAGTTAAATAGAGCAGCACCTAACGACTTAACCTCATCACCTGAGGAAGGAAACTCAGAAGCCGCAGTACCACTCTCATCCACAGGAGGGAGCTTGGCCACAGAATTCACAACAGTACCCCCCCTTGAGGAGGGGTCACCGAACCCTCACCAGAGCCCCCAGGCCGACCAGAATGAGCCACATGAAAGGCACGAACCAGATCGGCAGCATGGACATCAGAGGCAAAGACCCAGGAATTATCTTCCTGACCATAACCTTTCCACTTAACCAGATACTGGAGTTTCCGTCTCGAAACACGAGAATCCAAAATCTTCTCCACTATATACTCCAATTCCCCTTCAACCAAAACCGGAGCAGGAGGATCAATAGATCGAAGCATAGGTGCCACGTATCTCCGCAACAATGACCTATGGAACACGTTATGGATGGAAAAAGAAGCTGGAAGAGTCAAACGAAAAGACACAGGATTAAGAACCTCAAAAATCCTATATGGACCAATGAAACGAGGCTTAAATTTAGGAGAGGAAACCTTCATAGGAATATAACGAGATGACAACCAAACCAAATCCCCAACACGAAGTCGGGGACCCACACAGCGCCTGCGGTTAGCGAAATGTTGAGCCTTCTCCTGGGACAAAATCAGATTGTCCACTACATGAGTCCAAATCTGCTGCAACCTATCCACCACAGTATCCACACCAGGACAGTCCGAAGACTCAACCTGCCCTGAAGAGAAACGAGGGTGGAACCCAGAATTGCAGAAAAACGGCAAAACCAAAGTAGCCGAGCTGGCCCGATTATTAAGGGCGAACTCAGCCAAAGGCAAAAAGGACACCCAATCATCCTGATCAGCAGAAACAAAACAACTCAGATATGTTTCCAAGGTCTGATTGGTTAAATCAGTCAACGGTTTAGCAATGCTAGAAAAATTTGCGATGAAGCGACGATAAAAATTAGCAAAGCCCAGGAACTTCTGCAGACTCTTCAGAGATGTTGGCCGAGTCCAATCATAAATAGCCTGAACTTTAACAGGGTCCATCTCGATAGTAGAAGGAGAAAAAATGAACCCCAAAAATGAAATCTTCTGAACACCAAAGAGACACTTTGACCCCTTCACAAACAAAGAATTAGCACGCAGGACCTGGATCACCATTCTGACCTGCTTCACATGAGACTCCCAATCATCCGAGAAGACCAAAATATCATCCAAGTATACAATCAGGAATTTATCCAGGTACTCTCGGAAGATGTCATGCATAAAGGACTGAAACACTGATGGAGCATTAGAAAGTCCGAATGGCATAACCAGGTACTCAAAATGGCCTTCGGGCGTATTAAATGCTGTTTTCCATTCATCGCCCCGTTTAATACGCACAAGATTATACGCACCATGAAGATCTATCTTGGTGAACCAACTAGCCCCCTTAATCCGAGCAAACAAATCAGACAGCAGCGGCAAAGGGTACTGAAATTTGACCGTAATTTTATTTAGAAGGCGGTAATCAATACAAGGTCTCAATGAACCATCCTTCTTGGCCACAAAAAAGAACCCCGCTCCCAATGGCGACGATGACGGGCGAATATGACCCTTCTCCAAAGACTCCTTCACGTAACTCCGCATAGCGGCGTGCTCAGGTACAGATAAATTAAACAGTCGACCCTTAGGAAACTTACTACCAGGAATCAAATCGATAGCACAATCACAATCCCTATGCGGAGGTAGGGCATTGGACTTGGGCTCATCGAATACATCCCGGTAATCAGACAAGAACTCTGGGACCTCAGAAGGGGTGGATGATGAGATAGACAGAAATGGAACATCACCATGTACCCCCTGACAACCCCAGCTGGACACAGACATCGATTTCCAATCTAATACTGGGTTATGGACTTGTAGCCATGGCAACCCCAAGACGACCACATCATGCAGATTATGCAACACCAGAAAGCGAATATCCTCCTGGTGCGCAGGAGCCATGCACATGGTCAGCTGGGTCCAATACTGAGGCTTATTCTTGGCCAAAGGCGTAGCATCAATTCCTCTCAATGGAATAGGACACTGCAAGGGCTCCAAGACAAATCCACAGCGCCTAGCATACTCCAAGTCCATCAAATTCAGGGCAGCGCCTGAATCCACAAATGCCATAACAGAATAGGAAGACAAAGAGCAGATCTAAGTAACGGACAAAAGAAATTTCGACTGCACCGTACCAATGGTGGCAGACCTAGCGAACCGCTTAGTGCGCTTAGGACAATCGGAGATAGCATGAGTGGAATCACCACAGTAGAAACACAGCCCATTCTGACGTCTGTGTTCCTGCCTTTCAGCTCTGGTCAAAGTCCTATTGCACTGCATAGGCTCAGGTTCATGCTCAGATAATACCGCCAAATGGTGCACAGATTTACGCTCGCGCAAGCGTCGACCGATCTGAATGGCCAAAGACATAGACTCATTCAGACCAGCAGGCATAGGAAATCCCAACATGACATCCTTAAGGGCTTCAGAGAGACCCTTTCTGAAAATAGCTGCCAGCGCACATTCATTCCATTGAGTGAGCACGGACCACTTTCTAAACTTCTGACAATAAATCTCTATCTCATCCTGACCCTGACACAGAGCCAGCAAATTTTTCTCTGCCTGATCCACTGAATTTGGTTCGTCGTACAGCAATCCGAGCGCCAGAAAAAACGCATCAATATTACATAATGCAGGATCTCCTGGCGCAAGGGAAAATGCCCAGTCTTGAGGGTCGCCACGTAATAAAGAAATAATTATCTTAACTTGTTGAACTGGGTCACCAGAGGAGCGGGGTTTCAAAGCCAGAAATAATTTACAATTATTTTTAAAATTCAAAAACTTAGCTCTATCTCCAGAAAACAACTCAGGAATAGGAATTTTAGGTTCTAACATAGGATTCTGAACCACTAAATCTTGAATATTCTGTACATTTATAGCGAGATTATCCATCAAAGAGAACAGACCTTGAATGTCCATGTCCACACCTGTGTTCTGAACCACCCTGATGTAAAGGGGAAATGAAAGACAGAACACAGTGCAAAGAAAAAAAAATGGTCTCAGAACTTCTTTTTTCCCTCTATTGAGAAGCATTAGTACTTTGGGCCTCCAGTACTGTTATGAACAGGTAATTCAGAACCACAATGGACATTGAAGTTTAGAGCACACAAAGTGACCTGACAAATACCAAAAACAAAGGACGAGCTCTGAGACGTGGGAACTCTGCTGACCGCAATCCCTAATCCTAACACACCACACTAGAGGTAGCCGTGGATTGCGCCTAACGCTCCCTATGCAACTCGGCACAGCCTGAGAAACTAACTAGCCCTGAAGATAGAAAAATAAGCCTACCTTGCCTCAGAGAAATTCCCCAAAGGAAAAGGCAGCCCCCCACATATAATGACTGTGAGTAAGATGAAAATACAAACACAGAGAAGAAATAGATTTAGCAAAGTGAGGCCCGACTTACTGAATAGACCGAGGATAGGAAAGATAGCTTTGCGGTCAACACAAAAACCTACAAACAACCACGCAGAGGGGCAAAAAGACCCTCCGCACCGACTAACGGTACGGAGGTGCTCCCTCTGCGTCTCAGAGCTTCCAGCAAGCAAGAAAAACCAATAAAGCAAGCTGGACAGAAAAAATAGCAAACAAAAATAACACAAGCAAAACTTAGCTTATGCAGGGAAGACAGGCCACAGGAACGATCCAGGAGGAAGCAAGACCAATACTAGAACATTGACTGGAGGCGAGGATCAAAGCACCAGGTGGAGTTAAATAGAGCAGCACCTAACGACTTAACCTCATCACCTGAGGAAGGAAACTCAGAAGCCGCAGTACCACTCTCATCCACAGGAGGGAGCTTGGCCACAGAATTCACAACAAATTTCCATCCTTACAGCTGACAACGATTTACTTACAGTTTAATAAAATCACCAGGAAAATGGCATCACAACAACCAGACAGAAGTAATCACACATTTTTTAAAAAAGCAAATTTTTTGGTTGCCACTGTATGTAGTGAGGATGCTCAACCCCCAAGTGCTTCACAAAAGTTATTAAAGTTGAGCTATGAAAATAGAAAATCATATTTTTCCAAAAGAAAAACTTTTAGCCCCATTTTTTTATTTTCACAAGACTAACAAGAGAATTTGCACCATACATTTTGCTGTGCAATTTCTCTTGAATGCGCTGATACCCCATACATGGGGGAAAACTACTGTTTGGATGTACTGTAGGGCTCAGAAGAGTAGGAGAACCATTTGACTTTTTGAATACAAAATTTGCTGAAATCATTAGCAGATGCCATGTCGCATTTAGAGAATCCTTGCTGTGACTAAACAGTGGAATGCACCAACAAATGACACCATGTTGGAAACTCCTCAAGGAATGTATCTAGACGAGTGGTGAGTGCTGTGAACCCCCAGGTTCTTCACAGAAGTTTTTATAATGGTGAGCTGTGAAAATAAATAATTGCATTTTTCCACCAAAAATGATTTTTTTCGCCTTAATTTTTTTTTTATTTTCACAAGGGTAACAGGAGAAATTGCACAATACAATTTGTTGTGCAATTTCTCCTGAGTATGCTGATACCCCATATATGGGGGAAAATTACATGTCAGGGCTCACAAGTGAAGGAGCTCCATATTGGAGTTCAGATTTTGCTGAAATGTTTTGCGGGTGCCATGTCACATTGGCAGAGCCCCTGAGGTGCCAGAACAGCTAGAACCCTCTATAAGCGATGTAGTTTTAAAAATGAATCCTATCAATAAATTCATATAGTGGTGCAGTGAACATGTTGACATCACATGTACCTCACAGAAATTTATACCATTGGGCAGTGAAAAAAGAATAATTACATTTTTTACCTCTAAGATGTTGTTTTAGCCACATTTTTTTAATTTTTATAAGGGCTAATAGGAAAATTGGACCAATCAGTTTATTGTGCAATTTTTCATGAGTACACCAATACTCTACATGTAATAGGAAACTACTTTTGAGGCACAGTGAAAAATTCAGAAGGAAAGGAGCACCATAATTTAATGAAGATTTTACTGTTATGGCTTGTGGGTGCCATGACCCACTGAGAGAGTCCCTGAGGTGCCAGAACAGTAGAACCCCCAATAAGGGACCTAATTTAACAAACTACACCTGTCAATGAATTCATCTCATGGTGCAGTGATCATATTGACTCACGGGTGTGTCATTGAATTTTACACTATTGGACAGTGAAAAAAAAAATTAAATTTTTACCACAACAATTTGGTTACAGGCCCAGATTTTACATTTTCTCAAGGGGAATGGGTAAAAATGACACCAAAATTTGTCCCACAATTTCTGCTAAATGGGGAAATATCCGATTGGTAACTGTACAGTACTGCTTAGCCACACGGCGAGACTGGGGAGGGATGGGGCACTGGCTGCCTCCTGGGGAATAATTTGCCTCTTGCTGGGCTATTTTCCTAGAATAGTTTTCAGACTCCAAAGCCCTGAAGTGGTAGAAAAGCACTCCCCCCCAAGTGACCCCATTTTGGAAATTATACCCTTTTTTGAATTTATCTACAAGTGTAGTGATGATTTTGACTTCATGAGTGTTTTCCAGCAATAAGCATCAGTGGATGAGTGGAAATTGTGAATCTGCTATTCTGCTATTGTAGTGCCTGTACATTGTAGTGCTTATGTATTGTAGTGCCCAGTAGATTATGCCTAGCTCGTGTTTCTGGAGACATGCACCCGAAAAATTAAGAGGGCTCTCATCGCTAGAGAAATATCAAACATGTGGATGCAAAATGTGGTTTAGACACACTTGGGCTCAGAATAGAGAAGTACATTTGGATTTGGGAGTGCAGAATTCTTGGATTTCTTTTGGGGGTGGGTGAGGAGACATAGTGCTTTTCAAGAGCCGTTGTACTACCAGTAACGTGGAAGCCCCCTATATTTCCGTAAACTTGATGAATCTGAGTAATGACTTTCTTTTTTTGTTGATTGAGTTGAAGCTTTTATTGGGAACCTTTTACATCACATTTATCCGATCCTCTACATTGAGCATTGAGACCATGGTTTCCATCTAATTCTCCAAATGACGTGAGTCAGATGAAACCCCCGAGGGAGCTATACACTAGAATGAGGCAGCAGAGTTACTCTGGACTCCATATGGCCTCTGTTCAGCTTTTTATGCACGCCTAAAAAACCGGACACTGGCAGAATATAGGCCAGACAGCATCCACAGTGCCTTCATCTGCCTCATTATAGGGAATCTTCTACTGGGGGTTCCATCTGAATCACGTATTTCAGAGATTTACATGGAAATCCCAGTGTAAGCGCTCAGTGCAGAGTGCAGAATAAATGTGAGCAGAGTCTTAGTGCCATCACTATTGGACTTTCACTTTTTGCATTCTGATTGCAGTTCTAAAGTACAGCAATGCCAGATTATTGCTATGCTTTATATCCTGTCAGGGCCGCAGACACAAGATTGTTAGACCATGCACTGCGCATGGTCAAGCAAGCATTCTAGTGCCTGGTGGCAAGATGTCGTCAGGATGACAATATCAGGTAACCATGGCAACAATCGTCCCCTCGTGATGACATAGCTGAGGCGACGATCAGAGGGCTTATTTTTGGTTTATTGAGCTGCAAGTTTTTATTGAACAATTTTGAATTGCTTCGAATTGCATTTTTTTGAGGAAGGCGGGCTGACCGAAAAATGGCAATTTCCCTTATGGGTTAAATGATTTTGTACTTTGCTAGATTGGACATGATTATACCAAATACGCACTTTTATTATTTTTTAATAATTTAATTTTTAAATTGGGAAAATAATGGGGATTTTAACTTTGTATTTTTTTTAATATTTTTTAAAACTTTTTTTTAACTTTCACATTTTTTTTTAGTCCCCCCTAAGTGACTTGAGCGCGCAATCATTTGCTTAATTGTACTATGAACCACAGTATTTCATTATAAAGTAAAAATCACAATCTCCTATGATGGTTGGGCATCACAGAAGTACCAAGGAGCAAACGACTTTCAGCAGTTCCCCGCTACAATGGCAACCTATTTTCACACTGTACAAAAAAACCCTGTTTGGGAGAGAAGAACAGACAAATCGCGGCGCCCTAAGTGCGTAAACACAATATTATAGTCTTTAAAGGGTGCACAATTTTATGCACTCACCTGATAAAAGACTAAAATGGCTTTAGATCGTGTATCCTCCAAATTCCCTCTGAGATACTTTTCAATATACAGGGCTTGCAGCTTGCCTCGGGTGGATCCAAGTGAGAGAGCCAGAGTAAGGCTCACACAGGATGAGTAGTTCAAGAAAAGCACATCCAGCCCATGAATGGCAGCGCTTCCCAGGACTCACATTCAAAGATGATATTTCATATTTTTTTATTTCATAACTTAAAATAGAAGAGATACAACGCGTTTCGGATACAGTATATATCCTTCTTCAGGTATCATAAAAACACAGTACAAATCCTACTAGTATAAAATTCAATTACACTTCAATTCTCTCTCTTTCTTGCATCAATGTTAACAAGGCTGTATCAATCAGTGGGTGTTTTCCTGAACTTGGTCCACACCCCAAATCAAGTTTCTGAGACTGGGATAAAAGGTGTGATACTATATATAAGTGTAATTGAATTTTATACTAGTAGGATTTGTACTGTGTTTTTATGATACCTGAAGAAGGATATATACTGTATCCGAAACGCGTTGTATCTCTTCTATTTTAAGTTATGAAATAAAAAAATATGAAATATCATCTTTGAATGTGAGTCCTGGGAAGCGCTGCCATTCATGGGCTGGATGTGCTTTTCTTGAACTATTTTCACACTGTGATCATATGTTGGATAGGAAGGGGTGTGATCGGTATTTGAATGGATGCCGTACCAGGATCGTGTCACTTAATGTTGCTGTCAAAGTCTGTCTGTGGCTATTAAGTTGTTAAACAGCAATAATCTGAGTTAGCTCTGAGCACTGCTGTTAGAGGTAATTGCCATCTGTGTGACACAGCCATTACCTGCCCTGTGTGAAGCAGGCACCCACTCGATTATGGATCTTTGTCTTGGAGAATAAAGGGGCTAAATACATTATATATGACTGTAAAGTATTAGAATTCTGGGCCTTTCTAATCCCTGCATTTTAAGAGCTAGAACTTTCCTTTTATTTTCCATCGATGTGGACTTGTCAAGTCAATATATTGGGATTAGTAGAAGAAAGAATTAATGCAATAAGGATATGCACACCTAATCTATGAATAAGCATATTAATTTATTGATACAAAAGGGACACACGCAAGAATAATAAAATCACTTAAAACCATACAATACAAAACCATACCCTTGTCCAAATACCATACAACCTACTAGTACAACAAATTGATATAATTATCAAAAGTGACCATGGAAATGATTTGGAAATAGGCAGATTCTGTCTACCATCAATGAGCTCAAATAACCATGCATCGGAGGAGAGGTCATATGAATGCAGTGCCCAGTGACAATAAGGGTATTTAACATCCACATATTTTTCAATTGTGTAGCTTTGAAAGGTCGCCTAATTTATGGATGCATGTCTCCAGAAGCACAAGTTGGGCATAATATATTGGTCTCTACACTGTACTGGAAACTATAACCTACTGGGTACTACAATGTACAGGCACCACAACATACTTGCATAACAATATGTGGGCACTATTATAGCAGATTTCCAATTTTCTCTAGGCAACATCAGGAAAATTACCATGAAGTCAAAATCATCACTACACCTTAGGTAAATTCCTACAAGGGTGTAATTTCCAAAATGTGGTTACTTGAAATGGGATACTGCTCTTATGGCACTTAGGGGCTCTGTATATGGCATCAAACTATTCTATGACAATTTGTTCACCAAGAGTCAAATAGTTCTCCTTCCCTCCTGAGTCTATCCGTGCAGCTAAGCAGTGCGGTACAGCCATATACTGTTTGAGGTATTCTACATTCAGCAGAAATTGTGTGACAATTTTTTCCCCATTTCAAAATGTGCAATTTGGGGCAAAAACTAAATTTTTGTATTAAAAATGTAATTATTTGTTCTTCACTTTTTTCTTCACTGCTCAATGGTATAAAATTCTGTGACACACCCGTGGTGTCACTAAGATCACGGCACCCTTTGATGAATTATTTAAGAGGTTAAGATTGTAAACTGGGGTCCCTTATCGGGGTATTCTGTCATTCTGGCACCTCAGGGGTTCTGTCAATCTAACATGGCACCCTCAAACCATTCCGGCAAAATCTGAACTCCAATATAGGGGTTTCTTCCCTTCTGTGCTTTGCACTGTGCCTCAAAATTAGTTGTTAGCCACAAATGGAACATTGGTATATTCAGAAGAAATTGCATAACAAATTGTAAAAAAAATTTCTCCTATTAAAAATTTGGTTCCAAAGCAACATTTTAATGGAAGAAATGCTAATTTTCCATATACTCAGCCTATTGTTAAACGATTCTGTGAATCGCCTAGCGGTTACAACTACTCACTACACACCTAGATGAATTGCACTAGAGATGTAGTTTCCATAATGGAGTCACTTGTTGGGGTTTCTGCTGTTTTGGCATGTCAGCGGCTCTTCAAATGTGACATTGCATCAGCAATCTATTCTAGACAAAATTGAGCTCCAGAATTCAGTTCACGCTCCTCCATTACAAGCCCTGTCATGTGCCCAAACAGTAACTTTCCACCACATATGGAGTATTGGTGTTTAGGCACATCAGGCGCTCTGCAAATGAAATATGGCATCCGCTATCTAGTCCAGCCCATATTGCACAGCAAAAGTCATAGGATGCTCAGTCACTTCCGAGCCCTGCTGTGCACCAAAACAGTAATTTTCCACCACATATATCATATCAGTGGACTCAGGAAAATTTGTTCAACAAATTGTTGCATTCCTGTTACCCTTGTAAAAATTAAATATTTGGGGAAAAAATAAATTTTTACGAGAAAAATGTTTTTTTTTTCATTTTCAATGGTAACCTTGTGAAAATGCAAAATTTGGGGCTAGATCAATTTTTTTTTAGGAAAAAGTAAGATATTAATTTTTTCCTTCCACGTGGTTTGAATTTTTGTGAAGCACCTGAAAGTTTAAAAAACTTCTTGAATGTGGTCTTGAGCACTTTGAAGGGTGTAGATTTTTAAAAAATAGTTTAAATTTAGGGTATTTTCTGTCGCATACTGTTAGGGCTAGCGGAACGCATCAAGTAATAGAGAGATTGATACGATGTGCGTTGGCAGCCTGGGGTCCACCGTGCAGAGATACCTGCTGCAAAGTAATGACGGATGAACACTGAGCTCACACATGGGTTATTTGGACTTCCTATCCTTATGCAGGTAGACCATAACTTTGTCTCATAATTTCCAAACAACCATTCTCCACCCACCCCCATCTTCTATCCACCCTCCCTTGCAGGGGTCTCAGCCTTTATTTACATCCACACATCTACTGACCATTATGGTTTACTTCATGCCCATACAAACTTTTCCTTTTTGGAAGTCTTTGACATTTATTGTATACTAGATGGCAGCTCGATTCTAAAGAATCGGGAGTCTAGAATCCATATATACTTTATTTATTCAAATGTAAGAATAATACAATTAATAAATAATAGTAAGAAAGAACAAAAAATGGCTGCACTTACCAGCTCTTGACAATTCTTGTTATTTAAGAAATTGCTGGGCAATAATGGACAATGTCCTTATGTGGCAAATAATAGAGCAATATACCCAATGTGGCAAAGAAGAGGTTAATAAACGGCAGTCTCTCAGTATAACAGTCAGTGAATAATAGGCAGTATATGGAGAAAACACCAAACAAAAGTTCAAAATTGGTGTGAAAATGTCACTGAACCACTTCACAACTAAATATATATAGTTTTGGTAAATGGTATTATCATTTTTTTGACGAAATTCGGCAGGAGCTTTAAGAGCAACGTCACTGGGCCCGCCTCCACGCAGTAGAAACTTGCTGTGAGGTAAAAATTCAAAAATCACACCAAAATGGCGGGCGGAGTGTGTCACAGTACGGCACGTTTCTGATTGGTCACTCGCAGCAGGCGGCAACCAATCAGACACTGGACACTGTTGACGTCACTTATCTCCGGACATTAGCTCCGGACATTAGCTCCGGACATTAGCTCCGGACAGGAAGTTGGCACAAATTGCAGGAAGTAGTATTCTAGGCAATTATATATTAGATAATTGTAAATAACGTAAATATTGTAAATTCTTGCATATAATTTTTATGTTCGCGCACTGACATATTGTTTGTGTAACCCCATCCCCCAGAGCGACTATGTGACCTATGTCCGGGAGTGGGTGGAAACGTTACAGTTGCTTTACTGTATATGCCTTCACTTTGTCTGCCACTTGCGCTTATGTTGAACAATAATTTGCATGAAAAATTTCAAGTGTGTGGTGAAAATTTCTTTACTAGAGATGATTCATCACTGCCAAAAGTTTTCTCTGATTTTATAACCCCAACAGTGACCCTGGTTAAAGCCAAGATTTCCAATATTCAAGGATGTTTGACTTTTTATTTGTTATAAAAGGGGTTGGCCACTTTATTTTTCACTATTCCACCACAACAAAGAATATTCCACTATTATAAGTGGTAAATAAGTAGAGATAAATTCTGTAAAAAGTATCAGAACAACTAATATCAAGAAAAGTAACTTTTTTCATAATATTACTAAGGATTGATAATAGAAAACATCTATTCAATGACGAACAATAGTAGATGCACTTTTTTCCCTTAGCTGTTGAGGACTTTCATTGAATATCTTTGCAATCCATCAGGAGAGACATATCTTTTTATCACTTGCACTTCAAATCTGTTCTAATTGAATGGCTAAACTTAATCATAATAATTTTCCATAGCATTTGCCTTGGCACTCTATCTGCAGCCATTGATTTACAGCTATTGATCCATGCAGCTGTTTCTGACCACCAATATGTCTTTGCAAAGTGACAGTAAAGCCATTAAGCACATTATATTAGGCTATTCTAGGCAATCAAATGTTGTTAACGACCCTTCATCTGTGACAAAACAGAACAGATCCATTCAGAATTCCTCTATTTAAATCTTTTTTTCTTGTTTTTATGCCTTTGTTTCCTTTAAAATTACATGGCATTTTCTTTAGCTCTTAACTAAATGCTTTTCCAATGTCAAAGCTGTGAATATTTCTAACATTGTGTGATTTTTGACCCTCAGAAACATCTTTGTAGGAAATCACCCTATTCTCTTAGATAGCCTCATTCACTCTTATTACAATGCAAAATTGCCAACATAGATACATTTTATTTATTGAAAAAAAGATTTTCATTAAAAAAAAACTGCTGGATTTGACATTATGATTACCAGTTTGCATGATCTTATAGAAAGTCTGCTGAAAAATACAAGTTCATTGTGAAAGGTAACTTTTCAAAATCAATTCTACTTGACGAATTGTTACAAATATATACCATTAAGATCCAAAATAAATTGCATACATAAGACCTAAACACGAGGGGCAGAGGGCATTTTTTTAAATTTCTAACTATAATTTAACCCCTTAATCCCATATGACGTACTATCCCGTCCAGGTGACCTGGGACTTAATTCCCATGGACGGGATAGTACGTCATATGCGATCGGCCGCGCTCACGGGGGGAGCGCGGCCGATCGCGGCCGGGTGTCAGCTGCCTATCGCAGCTGACATCCGGCACTATGTGCCAGGAGCGGTCACGGACCGCTCCCGGCACATTAACCCCCGGCACACCGCGATCAAAGATGATCGCGGTGTGCCGGCGGTGCAGGGAAGCATCGCGCAGGGAGGGGGCTCCCTGCGTGCTTCCCTGAGACGATCGGTACACGGTGATGTGCTCACCGTGTACCAAGCGTCTTCTCCCTGCAGTCCCCGGATCCAAAATGGCCGCCGGGCTGCATCCGGGTCCTGCAGGGAGCACTTCCGGGTCAGGATCAGGCTGCAGCTGCAGCTCTAATCCTGCCCGGCTGTATGTTAGATCACCGATCTAACAGAGTGCTGTGCACACTGTCAGATCGGTGATCTGTGATGTCCCCCCCTGGGACAAAGTGAAAAAGTAAAAAAAAAAATTTCCACACTTGTAAAAAAAAAAATAAAAAAAAAATTCCTAAATAAAGCAGAAAAAAAAAAAATATTATTCCCATAAATACATTTCTTTACATAAAAAAAAAACAAAAAAACAATAAAAGTACACATATTTAGTATCGCCGCGTCCGTAACGACCCGACCTATAAAACTGGCCCACTAGTTAACCCCTTCAGTGAACACCGTAAGAAAAAAAAAAAAAAAACGAGCCAAAAAACAACGCTTTATTATCATAACGCTGAACAAAGAGTGGAATAACACGCGATCAAAAAGACGGATATAAATAACCATGTTACCTCTGAAAACGTCATCTTGTCCCGCAAAAAACGAGCCGCCATATAGCATCATAACCAAAAAAATAAAAAAGTTATAGTCCTCTGAATAAAGCGATGCCAAAATAATTATTTTTTCTATAAAATAGCTTTTATCGTATAAAAGCGCCAAAACATAAAAAAAATGATATAAATGAGGTGTCGCTGTAATCGTACTGACCCGAAGAATAAAACTGCTTCATCAATTTTACCAAACGCGGAACGGTATAAACGCCTCCCCCAAAAGAAATTCATGAATAGCTGGTTTTTGGTCATTCTGCCTCACAAAAAAATCGGAATAAAAAGCGATCAAAAACTGTCACGTGTCCGAAAATGTAACCGATAAAAACGTCAACTCGTCCCGCAAAAAACAAGACCTCACATGACTCTGTGGACCAAAATATGGAAAAATTATAGGTCTCAAAATGTGGAGACGCAAAAACTTTTTTGCTATAAAAAGCGTCTTTTAGTGTGTGACGGCTGCCAATCATAAAAATCCGCTAAAAAACTCGCTATAAAAGTAAATCAAACCCCCCTTCATCACCCCCTTAGTTAGGCTAGGTTCACATTGCGTTAATGGGTTAACGCTAACGGACAGCGTTGCACGGCGAAAATGTCACAATTAACGCCGTGCAACGGGTCCGTTAGCACAACCATTGACAGCAATGTGATTTTCAGGTGTAGCGCATCGCTAGAGCGTGCCATTTTCGGCTCGCGCTAGCAAGGTGCCATTCTTTTGTGGCGCGCCTCAGACGCTGCTTGCAGCGTCCGCGGCGCGCCCGAGGTCCGATCCCCGATCTTCCAGAGCGGGGACGTTAACGCGACCACTAAACACGACACCTAAAAAGACATTGTGTTAGCGCAATCCGCTAGTGCTAAACGGATTTCCCTAACGCAATGTGAACCTAGCCTTAGGGAAAAATAATAAAATTAAAAAAAATGTATTTATTTCCATTTTCCGGTTAGGGTTAGGGTTAGGGTTAGGGCTAGGGTTGGGGCTAGGGTTAGGGTTTGGATTACATTTACGGTTGGGATTAGGGTTGGGATTAGAATTAGGGGTGTGTCTGGGTTAGGTGTGTGGTTAGGGTTACAGTTGGGATTAGGGTTAGTGGTGCGTTTGGATTAGGGTTTCATTTATAATTGGGGGGTTTCCACTGTTTAGACACATCAGGGGCTCTCCAAACGCGACATGGCGTCCGATCTCAATTCCAGCCAATTCTGCATTGAAAAAGTAAAACAGTGCTCCTTCACTTCCGAGCTCTCCCGTGCGCCCAAACAGGGGTTTACCCCAACATATGGGGTATCAGCGTACTCGAGACAAATTGGACAACAACTTTTTGGGTCCAAGTTCTCTTGTTATCCTTGGGAAAATAAAAATTTGGGGGGCTAAAAATCATTTTTGTGGGAAAAAAAAGGATTTTTATTTTCACGGCTCTGCGTTGTAAACTGTAGTGAAACACTTGGGGGTTCAAAGTTTTCACAACACATCTAGATAAGTTCCATGGGAGGTCTAGTTTCCAATATGGGGTCACTTGTGGGTGGTTTCTACTGTTTGGGTACATCAGGGGCTCTGCAAATGCAACGTGACGCCTGCAGACCAATCCATCTAAGTCTGCATTCCAAATGGCGCTCCTTCCCTTCCGAGCTCTGCCATGAGCCCAAACAGTGGTTCCCCCCCACATATGGGGTATCAGCGTACTCAGGACAAATTGAACAACAACTTTTGGGGTCCAATTTATTCTGTTACCCTTGTAAAAATACAAAGCTGGGGGCTAAAAAATCATTTTTGTGAAAAAAAAAAGAATTTTTATTTTCACGGGTCTGCGTTATAAACTGTAGTGAAACACTTAGGGGTTCAAAGTTCTCACAACACATCTAGATAAGTTCCATGGGAGGTCTAGTTTCTAATATGGGGTCACTTGTGGGGGGTTTGTACTGTTTGGGTACATCAGGGGCTCTGCAAATGCAACGTGACTCCTGCAGACCAATCCATCTAAGTCTGCATTCCAAATGGCGCTCCTTCCCTTCCGAGCTCTGCCATGCGCCCAAACAGTGGTTCCCCCCCACATATGGGGTATCAGCGTACTCAGGACAAATTGGACAACAACTTTTGGGGTCCAATTTATTATGTTACCCTTGTGAAAATACAAAACTGGGGGCTAAAAAATTTTTGCGAAAAAAAAATAAATTTATTTTAACGGCTCTGCGTTATAAACTGTAGTGAAACACTTGGGGGTTCAAAGCTCTCAAAACACATCTAGATAAGTTCCTTAGAGGGTCTAGTTTCCAAAATGGTGTCACTTGTGGGGGTTTTTAATGTTTAGGCACATCAGGGGCTCTCCAAACCAACATGGCGTCCCATCTTAATTCCAGTCAATTTTGCATTGAAAAGTCAAATGGCGCTCCTTCCCTTCCGAGCTCTGCTATGCACCCAAAAAGTGGTTTACCCCCACATATGGGGTATCGTCGCACTCAGGACAAATTGCACAACAACTTTTGTGGTCTAATTTCTTCTCTTACCCTTGGGAAAATAAAAAATTGGGGGCGAAAAGATCATTTTTGTGAAAAAATAAGATTTTTTATTTTTACGGCTCTGCATTATAAACTTCTGTGAAGCACTTGTTGGGTCAAAGTGCTCACCACACATCTAGATAAGTTCCTTAAGGGGTCTACTTTTCAAAATGGTGTCACTTGTGAGGGGTTCCAATGTTTAGGCACATCAGGGGCTCTCCAAACGCAACATGGCGTCCCATCTCAATTCCAGTCAATTTTGCATTGAAAAGTCAAATGGCGCTCCTTTCCTTCCGAGCTCTGCCATGCGCCCAAACAGTGGTTTACCCCCACATATGGGGTATCGTCGCACTCAGGACAAATTGCACAACAACTTTTGTGGTCTAATTTCTTCTCTTACCCTTGGGAAAATAAAAAATTGGTGGCGAAAAGATTATTTTTGTGAAAAAATATGATTTTTTATTTTTACGGCTCTGCATTATAAACTTCTGTGAAGCACTTGTTGGGTCAAAGTGCTCACCACACCTCTAGATAAGTTCCTTAAGGGGTCTACTTTCCAAAATGGTGTCACTTGTGGGGATTTCAATGTTTAGGCACATCAGGGGCTCTCCAAACGCAACATGGCATCCCATCTCAATTCCAGTCAATTTTGCATTGAAAAGTAAAATGGCGCTCCTTCCCTTCCGAGCTCTGCCATACGCCCAAACAATGGTTTACACCCATATACGGGGTATCAGCGTACTCAGGACAAATTGGCCAACAATTTTTGAGGTTCAATTTCTTCTCTTACTCTTGGGAAAATAAAAAATTGGGGGCGAAAAGATCATTTTTGTGAAAAAATATGATTTTTTATTTTTACGGCTCTGCATTATAAACTTCTGTGAAGCAATTGGTGGGTCAAAGTGGTCACCACACATCTAGATAAGTTCCTTAGGGTGTCTACTTTCCAAAATGGTGTCACTTGTGGGGGGTTTCAATGTTTAGGCACATCAGGGGCTCTCCAAACGCAACATGGTGTCCCATCTCAATTCCTGTCAATTTTGCATTTAAAAGTCAAATGGCGCTCCTTCCCTTCCGAGCTCTGCCATGCGCCCAAACAGTGGTTTACCCCCACATATGGGGTATCAGCGTACTCAGTACAGATTGTACAACAATGTTTGGCATCCATTTTATCCTGTTACCCTTGGTAAAATAAAACAAATTGGAGCTGAAATAAATTTTGTGTGAAAAAAAGTTAAATATTCATTTTTATTTAAACATTCCAAAAATTCCTGTGAAACCCCTGAAGGGTTAATAAACTTCTTGAATGTGGTTTTGAGCACCTTGAGGGGTGCAGTTTTTAGAATGGTGTCACACTTGGGTATTTTCTATCATATAGACCCCTCAAAATGACATCAAATGAGATGTGGTCCCTAAAAAAAAATGGTGTTGTAAAAATGAGAAATTGCTGGTCAACTTTGAACCCTTATAACTCCCTAACAAAAAAAAATTTTGGTTCCAAAATTGTGCTGATGTAAAGGAGACATGTGGGAAATGTTACTTATTAAGTATTTTGCGTGACATATCTCTGTGATTTAAGGGCATAAAAATTTAAAGTTGGAAAATTGCGAAATTTTCAAAATTTTCGCCAAATTTCCGTTTTTTTCACAAATAAACGCAAGTTATATCGAATAAATGTTACTACTAAAATGAAGTACAATATGTCACGAGAAAACAATGTCAGAATCGCCAAGATCCGTTGAAGCGTTCCAGAGTTATAACCTCATAAAAGGACAGTGGTCAGAATTGTAAAAATTGGCCCGGTCATTAACGTGCAAACCACCCTCGGGGCTTAAGGGGTTAATACCCCATATGTTCAAATACCCTTCACTTTACCAACCAGAATGTATTATATATGCATCAATTTATTGGAATAGTTACTTTTTAGGGCTGAGAATCGGTTCTGGAACTTTATATGGCTCCTTCAGACGGGGTAATAAAGAGTGTTTTGAAGAGTTTTGGAAACACTGTGGCCTGTTTTTCTCACTGGTCAATCTAAATGGTGAATATAAAGTGGCGTGGTTAGCACTAGAGAGGAGCACATTGATCTGGGGATGATTGACTACGAGTAAAATTTAAAATAATAATAATTATTAGTTAATAGACTAATATTTTAATTTAATCAATATTTTAATTAGTTAATAATTATAATAATAGACAGTAAAAGACATTACAGCATAACAATATTCACATAAATCAACAGATACCAAGAGGAGTAAAGGTACCTTCACACTAAACGATGCTGCAGCGATCCAGACAACGATCCGGATCGCTGCAGCATCGCTGTTTGGTCGCTGGAGAGCTGTCACACAGACAGCTCTCCAGCGACCAACGATGCCGGTAACGAGGGTAAACATCGGGTTACTAAGCGCAGGGCCGCGCTTAGTAACCCGATGTTTACCCTGGATACCATCCTAAAAGTAAAAAAAACAAACACTTCATACTTACCTTCGCTGTCTGTCCCCGGCGCTGTGCTTCTCTGTACTGGCTGTGAGCACAGCGGCCGGAAAGCAGAGCGGTGACGTCACCGCTCTGCTTTCCGGCCGCTGTGCTCACAGTGAGTGCAGGAAAGCACAGCGCCGGGGACAGACAGCGGAAGGTAAGTATGTAGTGTTTGTTTTTTTTTACTTTTAGGATGGTAACCAGGGTAAACATCGGGTTACTAAGCGCGGCCCTGTGCTTAGTAACCCGATGTTTACCCTGGTTACCAGTGAAGACATCGCTGAATCGGTGTCACACACGCCGATTCAGTGATGTCAGCGGGAGAGCCAGCGACCAAAGAAAGTTCTGGCCCTCTAGCCCCGACCAACGACATCACAGCAGGATTCTGATTGCTGCTGCGTGTCAAACTGAACGATATCGCTAGCGAGGACGCTGCAACGTCACGGATCGCTAGCGATATCGTTTAGTGTGAAGGTACCTTAAGACCAACCATAAGAGTTTTTGCAGAGTCGAAAGTAAGAAAAGATCGAATTCTAACAATGTTTTTGAGATGCAGATAACAAGAAGGAGCCAGTAATCAGATGTGAAGGGTGAATGAATGCTCTGAATCAAGTACAGTGGGGGAAGTAAGTATTTGATCCCTTGCTGATTTTGTAAGTTTGCCCACTGACAAAGACATGAACAGTCTATAATTTTAAGGGTAGGTTAATTTTAACATTGAGAGATAGAATATCACAAATAATATCCAGAAAATCACATTGTATAAATTATATAAATTTAATGTGTTGAGGCGGTAGACCAATCTGAAGGAATGCGTTTTTAGGGCACGCTTAAACTTGTGGGTATTGGGGAATAATCGAATTTCCCTGGGTAGTGCATTCCAAAAAATTGGCACAGCATGTGAAAAGTCTTGGAGATGGGAGTGGGAGGTTCTGATTAATGAGGATGTTAACCTCAGGTCATTAGCAGAACGGAGGGCTCGGGTAGGGTGGTAGACTGAGATGATGGAGTAGATGTAGGGTGGTGCTGAGCCGTGGAGTGCTTTGTGAGTGAAGGTATTACGTTTATACTGAATTCTGGAATGGATAGGTAACCAGTGTAATGACTGGCACAAGGTAGAAAAAGTTGCTTTTGTTTTATACACTTTTTCTGGTACTGCAGTTCATCTACAGGCCATTCGCTATAAAGCAGCTTTACAGGCTATTTATTAATTGCCTATTATTCTGCATCATGGAGGGGGGTTCTATTAATGTAAAAGCCTGGAAGACCCCTTTAAAAAAATTTACTAAATACTGTGAAACATATTTGGCTTTAATTCACTAGCAGGGAAACCTTATAATACTTGAGTCATACTTCTATTTTATTTTTATTCTGGTTTCTTTTATAGCTGTTTGATGTAGATTTAAAGGACATGTATCATCAGAAAATGTTCTATTGTTTATATCAAGTTTTTGTCTTAAAGGGACACTGTCACCTGAATTTGGAGGGAACAATCTTCAGCCATGGAGGCGGGGTTTTGGGGTGTTTGATTCACCCTTTCCTTACCCGCTGGCTGCATGCTGGCTGCAATATTGGATTGAAGTTCATTCTCTGTCCTCCGTAGTACATGCCTGCACAAGGCAAGATTGCACCTTATGCAGGCGTGTACTATGGAGGACCGAGAATGAACTTCAATCCAATATTGCAGCCAGCATGCAGCCAGCGGGTAAGGAAAGGGTGAATCAAACACCCAAAAACACCGCCTCCATGGCTGAAGATTGTTCCCTCCAAATTCAGGTGACAGTGTCCCATTAAACATATTTCAAAAATACAATTTTTGATGTCTTTTTTTAATTTCCATATCACTATCTTTCAAACTCCTGAAATTGAGCAGTTTTCACTCTGACCATCGCATCCCATAATCAACTGGTACTTCCTGTTCTGTAGAGATCACTTTCAGAACTCAACTCATTGTCATTAAAAACAATGACCATTAAGGTGAAAAAAAGCTCTGGCAAAAATTAATAGACCACTGCAAAATGTTCAGTTTGTCTGATTTTTCTCTTTATAGGTATATTTTTGAGTAAAATGTAAATTGTTCTTTTATTCTATAAACTTCTGACAACATGTCTCCGAATTTCCAAGCAATAAATTTTGGGTTTTTTTCTGAAAAGGAGAAATGGTTAAAAAAACACAGTGCTTTCCGACCTCAAATAAAGCAAAGAAAACAAGTTCATAATCATTTAGAAACAACATTACTAATGTTTTCTCTCAGGAAGAGTTCAGAAATCAATATTTTGTGGAATAACCATGATTGTTAATCACAGCTTTCATGCGTCTTGGCATGCTTTCCACCAGTTTTTCACACGGCTTCTGGGGCAAAAATGTAAGCAGTTCTTCTTTGTTTGATGGCTTGTGACTATCCATCATCCTCTTGATTACATTCCAACGGTTTTCAATGGGGTTCAGGTCTGAGATTGGGCTGCCCATGACAGGGTTTTGATGTGGTGGTCTCTTAATTTTTGCAATGAGCTGTATATGTAGTAGGTAACATAGAGTCCACCATTCACAATATTTGATGTAGTGAAGGTCAAGAAGTAATGTATAGCTGAAAACTTGGTACCACGTACACACTTCTCAACCATGCAGCGTAGAGGTCTGACTCTAACGTTTAATCTAACTCCTCTAGCTCAATCTTACACTAAACCTCTATTATAGACAGTAAAGTGAGCATAAATCAAACCCCAACACAATCTACATACTCCGGATACACAGAACACTACCAACACTCATCACACAAACATTGTGATGCGCTCCAGAGAGTCAAAAGATCACACACTTTTCGAAAGGCTATGGATTCTTTTGAGCATACAAAGACCAAATTTATTAAATTTTTAAGCTTTAATCTAAAAAGTATAGAGCTTTCAATTAAATTAATAAAAAGAGAAAAAAGACAATATATCAATAAGCAAAAAAGTTATAAAATATAAAGGAGAAAAAATAGAAATTTTTGGTTTACGGATCGCACTAAGCCAGTCTGATCCCCAACATGCGTACGCCTTTTCATTTACTATACATAAATTAAAAAAATGAATTGTGCAACCATAGCTAACAGATCTTTCATGCTATCCCCCTTCATTTGTGAAGTACTTTCACCAACCACATAACCTCACAAGTACAGCTATATTATTTGGATTTTCCCATGTGTGTAATTCATGTTTATTTCCAAATGTATAATTCACACTTTAAAGTGTTTATTGCAGATTCAGGAAATTATGTTTTACTTATTTTTTTTAAATAAATAATTATTGCTGTGAAATTTATCTCAATTTGAATGTTTTTTTTTTCATTTTTGTTCTCTTCTTATATCAAGCAAGTTTCTCTTAAAAACCTATTTGTGAAAGTACTTGCACATTTTCTGTGTTCAGGCTCTTCTCCCTATAAGGCAAGCAGCATGCATCTCATTATTCTGACACTGATTGCGGGTTCCCATTGACCACAAGCAGCCTGTCTGCCTGCCTTGATGCTATGATTAGTATATAATCAATCTTTAATCCAATCAGGGAACTCACTGCCTGCTACTGATAAAGGTCTCAGCAGGGAACTGATGAGGCCATGACCTATGAGTCTCAAGGGAGCACCTACAGAGTGTAAGGTGCAGTTAGCCAACAGACAGATACAAGGGAAAGCAATTAAGAGTCTTTGAATAGGATTCTGATAAAAACAAGGCTTTCCAGGACACAAAAGTATCACAAAAAGTATTTCTCAAGTTGATTTCTCCCCTTTTTGCCAGTGTTTTCAGATAAAAACAGGGTCATCAAACAAGATGTTAAAATGTGATATATTGATTATTGTTATTATTAATAATAGTACAAAATTATTCAAATCAATTTTTTTCCCTAAAACAATAACTGTAAGTTGTTGTTTAATGACAGAGACCACCCATTTCATATTACAACAATCACCTGACCACTGTAGGCCTGGATCTTAGCACTCATGTCAAGCAGCTAGCAATACCAGAGAAAGCTGACCTCAACCATAACCTAGTATTCAAGATGCACTCCTCCCATCAAAGTTTTTATTCCCTTAATATAGTTCCGTCATCATATTATATAGCTCTGTGTACTTACAATTGCTAATTTTGCCTATCTACCTAGTTCATTCTTCTCATAGATTCCATTAAATCTATGATATAATGTGCTTAAAAACAGACTAGCTGACACCTTCTAACTAAGCTCTATATCAAAACTGGAAGTTCCTTTTCTCTGCATGAGTCATCATTAGAACTATAATTCTACATAACTGCAAAGTCCTTAGTATGCCAGTTCCACCTTATCTTCAACTCCTGGTGCAGTTGCTCCACTCATCCCCCTCTCAGGAAATTTGAAGTGATGTAGAATTGTAGTGTTATCATAAGCCTAAGGCAAAAAAAAGAGGAATTAACTGGGTAGAATGGCAGAATGAGCAATTGTAAGTACACAGTGTTATATAACATGATGACTGCAATATATTATGAGGATAAAACCTTTGATAGGAAAGTTTCCTTAAAAGACAAAGATTCATTTCTTATGAGAACAGCTTTTGTTCTCACACATAAAGAAGTGCTGTATGGTGAGAAGGGAAGTGCTCCTTGTCTTGATGGGAAAATCTCTTTAATTGAAAGTTTTTTTAGTTTGCTTTTTTGACTCCCCAGTTATGAAAAAAGTTAAGAAGATGAGAAAATTGGTCAGCCACTAAAATTCAACAGGCCTGATCCTCCTCTTCCCTTATGTCATCTGTCGGGAGAGAGTTGGGTGGCACCCATACACATTAGATTGTTGACCGATCCTGGCAATTTTTAATCAAAATGAAGCTAAGGAATAAATAATAGGGAATAGATGGTAAGTCAGTGCATGGATCGTAGAGTTCTGTAAAATATCTAGGACTGGGATAGGAAAAGTTTAAATCACAAAAATTATTACCCAACAGTCACAGCAGTGTTTCTTTTGTCTCACTTAAGAGCAATACCCCAAAAAGTGTCTTCCTAGTTTTCCTTTCAACCCCAACATTATTCCCCCAGTAATCTTGGCAGTGCCTTTCCCAACAGTTAATCAGGTCTTCCAACCTTTGCCTAGTTGTCACAATAGTCTCTTTCTCCCATAATACACTAGTAACAGCAGTTATTTCTTTTTAGTATACCGTGACTTAACTTTTAACTGCTTTGAAATTATGACCAAGTTCAGTTTTAAAGTTTGCACTTGTTCCAGTCATCACTGGGTATTTTATAACCTCAAATTCCTTTAACACTTTCTGCCACAGAACTGTATGTCTCTAAATGCTATCACGGTGAATTTCATTAATTACTTTATATTGTATTTCTTTAAAACATATAATTTTAAGTGCACTGAATGGAGTGCCACGTATCACTTTATCTACGGGCAGTCATATAAAGACAGATTCAGAAGCAATCATGTAAAAGAGGTTTGAAGAAGTATAATAAACGAGTGAAGAGACTGGGCTCTTGTCAATGTATCACAGCCTCAGTTTTTATAAATTAGAACTTAGTTGATGTCTGATAATATAGTAGACAAAGACAAAAATTCAAGAACAAGATTGTAGGTCACTGGCTGGTGAGCATAAAGCACAGGACATTTTAGCTAGTAACTGTCATGCAATAAACAGTTGTTATATATAGAGAGAAGCCACATTGAGTACAATATCCCCTTATGGAAGAGAACATTCTGCAGATACTGATATACATATAAATAACATCCTCTGGGCTTAAAATATGACAGAGTAGACGAAATCCCAAAAATTCAAAATGAGACCAGCCTATTTGCCAATAGTAGAGATGAGCGAATTCAAAATTGAAATTTGCTTGTTCACACGGTTTTTCTTTGGAATTTTGTTTTATTGAGAAGTTATTCTCCTCAAATTTAATATCTTTTATTATGTGCTGGGGCCTCTACAGTGCCCAAGAAATAATAAATGTAACATGCAAACAATACAAAAAAATCTTTATACTCATCTTATCGCTCACCTGTGACCATGCACATGCATATGTTGAACTACCCCAAGACTCCTCAGATCTGGAAGTCCTTAGTCAGTGTGGGGAATTTCAGCCCAAGATGCAGCGATCTGAAAGTATGATGAGGATGGGTTGGGTGCAGAGCAAAAGGATGGGAGGTGTGAGTAAGGTAAAGTGAGTATTAGATTTTTTTAGATTTAATAATTTTTTAATCTTTTGAAGGCCCTCAGTGGTTCAGAAAAATGGCATCCCGCATCTGTCATTCTGTCTTTCTTTGCAAACTGGATTTGAAAACTGCACAATTTTGGGTGCTGAAATGTTGGTGAATAAAACCATGATGTTGCTGGCTTGTTCTATCATGCCATGTACTAACCGAGTAGAAGCACCAAGTAATTTTTTTTATCTCTTCATATAACCATCTCTTTTTATATATCCAAATACCCAAGGTAAGGCTTGTTGATGTACTCCATGACGCCTAGCATATCCATGGGGCCTACATAACTGGACACTCCCGAACAATTGTTTTTAATATGTTTATTATGTGCAGCAGGTGAAATACGGTCATGGCCGAAAGTGGTAGCACCCTTGAAATTGTTCCAAAAAATTAGGTACTTCTCCCAGAAAATTATTGCAATTACACATGTTTTGTTATACAAACGTTTAATTCCTGTGTGTGTATTGGAACAACGCAAAAAAAAAAATAGAAAAAGGCAAATTCGGCATAATTTCACACAAAACCACCAAAAATGTTGGCCTCTCCAACTTAATATTTGGTTGCATTCCCTTTAGAGTAAATAACTGCAAACAATTACTTGCTATAACCAACAACAAACTTCTTACACCTCTCAACTGAAACTTTGGACCACTCTTCTTTTGCAAACTGCTCCAGGTCTCTCATATTTGAAGAGTGCCTTCCCCCAACAGCAATTTCAAGATCTTTCCACAGAAGTTTGATGGTATTTACATGCAGACTCATTCCTTGCCACTTCAGAATTCTCAAGCTATTTATTTCTATCCATACTAGAAGTATGTTTTGGGTCATTGTCCTGCTGGAAGACCCACGAACCAGAACACAAACTCAGATTTCTGACACTGGCACTACGATACGACCCAAAATCCTTTGGTAATCTTCAAATTTCATGATGCCTTGCATACAGTCAAGTAACCCACTGCTAGAGGCTGCAAAGCAACCCTAAAACATCTTTGAACTAACACCATATTTGACTGTAGGTACTGTGCTCTTTTCTTTGTAGGCCTCATTCCATTATTGGTAAACAGTAGATTGATGTGCTTTACCAAAAACCTCTGTATTGGTCTCTTCTGTCCACAAGTTGCTTTCCCAGAAGTAATTTGGCTTACTCACACACATTTTGGCAAACTGCTGTTGAGCTTTCTTATGGCTCTGTGTCAGCAGTGGGGTCCTCATGGGTCTCTTGCCGTAGCGTTTCATTTAATTCAAATGTCAATGGATAGTTAGCGCTGACACTGATGTACCCTGAGCCTGCAGGGCAGCTTGAATTTATTTGAAAGCTCTATCTTGGTCTCACCTGTCCACAAGATGCTTTCCCTGAAGAATTTTATCTTACGTACATTTTGGCAAACAGTCTTGCATTTTATGTCTTTGTGTCAGCGGTTGAGTCCTCTTTGGTCTCCTGCCATTGCATTTCATTTCATTTAAATGTTGACGGATAGATCATGCTAACACTTTTGCACCCTGAGCCTGGAGGATAGTTTGATTTTCTATGGAACTTGATTGGGGCTGCTTATCCATCATTCAGACTATTTTCTAGTACAGTAATGCAATTAAATTTTCATATTTCATGTTTACATGCTATAGCGCTCAGAGTGTTACTTTATTTGTATAGTTGTATGTGGAGATGGCTACTCTTAGTAAGCACCTGTTCACACCTGATTTCTGTTTGGAAGTGATGGTCAGTCTTTTGATATTTGTATGCATTAGCTCTCTGACTGAGCACTCAGCCTCAAGCGGTTTTAATTACAGCAGGATCCTACCCTTCCATAGAGATGTAGACTTTAGTCTAGGAGATGATTCACATTAGGCAGGTCCTGGCAACGAGAGTCGCCTTATCGTGGCTGTCAGGTGCACATGATGTTAAGGACTGGCGGAACGCACCAAGTATAGATGATATGAAACTAGGTGCGTTCGCAGTCCGAGGTCCACCGTGCAGGTAAAAACCCTGCTGCTAGTAAGACGGACTATATGGCGGTACTATAAGTATACACGCACGGGTTAACATCACCCTGCGTGAAGGAAGCGATCCTGTTGTGTCACAGGACCGCGGTACCGCACATAGAGCGCGAGCAAGAAGTCTGTGAACACAACCCCAACACAGGATTGAAGTCCGATTAGACCACTTGCTGGCACAACACCGCAACTGGGTGTGTAAGGAAACTATTAAAAAAGTATATAAAGGCACGAGAGTGCATGCAGTGCCGCACTGACGGACGCCACTAACCACCCAGGCTTGGGTAAGGAAAGCGCAGAGGAAGCGCACGGCGCCGTACAGGCGGTCACAGCAACTAGACACTGTTATGTGTGTAACGTGCTGTTGGATAAGTCGGGCGCTAGATAGCAAACATACACCTTCCGCGAACAGTCATCCAATAGGGAGGGTATTTTAAAGAGCGACTTTCACTCACAACACACACACATATTATCGAGACAATACTAGCGCATGGCCGTGCGGTCATGCGCAGTTTATATAGTTGCAGCACAGGAAGCTGCTACTGAAGTTTTGCCCTTTCAGGACCTTCCTGGAGGACCAATGGAATGTGCTGCAGTACCTAAGCATGTGACCCTCGATCTCCAACGGGAGATCTTGCCCTGGGCATGCTCAGTGTGTGCAAATAAGGACTTAGTCCCAGAGAAGCCCGCTCGCCGCAGATCAGTGCAGGGTACAACAGGAGAGCCAGAAAAGGCAACAGTAACCCTTTGCACAGAATCAGTCCCAGCAAGATGCTGGGAGTGACGCCTCCGCTGAGCAGGCCCCACTGCGGCCGGTACAGAACGGGAGACCGCAGCAGACAGAGATCGAGATTCCCCCTGTGCAGCAAAGGAAACTCGACTCCTAACATTACCCCCCCTCCTAGGGCCCCCCCCTCCTTGGGCCTCGCTACGCTCGAAGGCAGCAATGAGCTGCGGAGCCCGAATGTGCTCAGCAAGCTCCCAGGACCTGTCCTCAGGACCATAACCCTTCCAGTCCACCAAAAAAAATTTTTTGCCACGTACCACCTTGCACCCCAAAATAGCATTCACCTCATAATCGTCCGAAGACGAACCCGATGTCCCAGGAGATGACTCGGAAAACCGGGACATGTACACAGGTTTCAGGAGGGACACATGAAAAGTGTCGGTGATACCCAGGCGTGGCGGAAGAGCCAAGCGATAAACCACAGGATTAACCTGTTCGAGCACTTTGAAGGGACCCAAGTAGCGAGGAGCAAACTTAGTGGACTCAACTCGCAGCCTGATGTTACGGGCGGAGAGCCACACCAAGTCGCCAGGAGCAAAGGTCGGAGCAGGGCGCCGATGAGCATCGGCGGAGGACCTCATTCTCTCCTTAGAGGCCCGAATGGCATCCTGAGTTCGGTCCCAAATATCCCGTGCCTCCACAGCCCAGTCTGCGGAAGGCACGGGCATAGGCACAGGTACCCGTGAATGCTGACCATAGATGAGGAGGAATGGGGTTTGTCCAGTGGAGTCGGCTACGGCGTTGTTCAGCGCAAACTCTGCCCGTGATAGCAAGGATGCCCAGTCATCCTGCCTGGCTGAAACAAAATGTCGCAGGTATGTGACCAAGGTCTGGTTGGCCCTCTCTACCAACCCATTCGTCTCGGGATGATAAGCGGAAGAGAGATTCAACTCAATACTGAGAAGACGACAAAGCTCTCTCCAGAACCGAGACGCAAACTGGGGACCCCGGTCACTGACAATTTTGTCAGGCATACCATCTAGGCGGAAGATGTGTTTAATGAACAACGCTGCCAAGGCCCGTGCAGAAGGTAACCGTGGTAGCGGCACCAAATGCACCATTTTTGAGAAATGATCGGTGATGACCCAAATGATGGTACAGCCGTGAGATTTGGGTAAACCCACGACAAAGTCCATCCCGACCATCTCCCAGGGCCTATCTGCCACCGGCAAGGGATAGAGCAACCCAGCTGGCCTTTGACGCGGAGATTTATTTTTGGCGCAGGAGACACACGCCAGAATATAATCCCTGACATCCCGGGCCATATGCGGCCACCAGTACGTCCTCGCCAGTAGCTCAGATGTCCTCTTTGTCCCAAAGTGTCCACTCACCCTGGACGAATGAGCCCAAGAGAGAACCTCCGGTTGCAAATTAATGGGCACAAAAGTCTTGCCCGGAGGCACAGACTCCAGCGAAACCAGCGCTACGGTTCTCAGGCTCTCGGAAGGGACAATAAGCCGAGGCTCCTCTTCCTCCTCTTCAGTTGACATAAGGGAGCGAGAGAGAGCGTCAGCACGAATATTCTTCTCCCCGGCGAGAAAATGAAGGGAAAAGTGGAACCAGGAAAAGAACAAGGACCATCTGGCCTGACGAGAATTTAGCCGCTGGGCTGTTTGCAAATAGACCAAATTTTTGTGGTCCGTGTAAACTTGGAAGGGAAAGCGTGCACCTTCCAGAAGATGTCTCCACTCAGAAAAGGCCAATTTCATTGCTAGCAGCTCCCTATCCCCGATGGAGTAGTTTCTCTCCGCTGGCGTGAAGGTCTTAGAGAAGAAGAAGCATGGATGCTTCCGACCTTGAGCATCCTTTTGATCGAGGACTGCTCCAGCACCAACGGATGAGGCATCCACCTCCATTAGGAATGGCTTATCCACATCGGGACGATGTAAGATGGGAGCGCTAGCAAAGTGGGACTTAATAGAAGTGAAGGCCTTGGAGACCTCTTCCGACAACAATTTGGGATTCGCTCCCTTCTTGGTGAGGGCTACCAAGGGAGCTACCAGAGTTGAGAAGTGGGTAATGAACTGGCGGTAATAGTTAATGAACCCCATAAAGCGCTGCACCGCTTTAAGAGAATGGGGCTCTTGCCAGTCCATCACAGCCTGTGGTTTGGCAGGATCCATAGCCAATCCCTGGGCGGAGATGATATAGCCCAGTAAAGGTAAGGACTCCAGCTCAAACATACACTTCTCCAACTTAGCATAAAGAGAGTTTGCCTGTAGGAGGTCGAAGACTCTGCCAACATCTCTCCGGTGGGAGTCAATATCTGGAGAAAAGATGAGAATATCATCCAGATAGACTACAACTGAGGTGGAAAGCATATCCTGGAAGATGCCGTTGACAAAGTCTTGGAAAATGGCTGGGGCATTACAGAGCCCGAAGGGCATCACCAGATACTCATAGTGCCCATCTCTGGTGTTAAACGCCGTTTTCCATTCGTCCCCCTCACGGATGCGAATCAGGTAAAAAGCACCCCGCAGATCTAATTTAGTAAACACTCTAGCTCCCCGAAGCCTATCGAAGAGCTCGGATATCAAGTGCAAAGGATACTTGTTCTTAACGGTGATAGCGTTAAGACCCCTGTAGTCTATGCATGGACGTAATTCCCCATTCTTCTTCTGCACGAAGAACCCTGCCCCAGCAGGTGACACTGACTTCCTGATGAACCCTCTTGCCAGATTCTCTTGAATATACTGTGACATGGCCTCCGTCTCCGGGAGAGATAATGGATAAACTCGACCCCGGGGAGGCTCCGCACCTGGCAAGAGATCGATAGGACAGTCATAGGGGCGATGGGGCGGAAGGGTCTCCGCCGCCTTTTTGGAGAACATGTCTGCATAAGACCAATATTGCTTGGGAAGAGAGGAAAGATCTGCGGGTACCTCTGTAGTAGCAACCTGAACGCACTCTCAGTGACACCTACCCCCACATGATTCACCCCATCCCAGAATTCTGGCTGAGGACCACTCGATGTGAGGAGAGTGGTACCGTAACCAAGGTATCCCCAACAGGACCTCATCAATCCTCTCAGGAATGATGAGCAGGGATATAATCTCCTGATGGGATGGTGACATGGACAGAGTAAAAGGGATGGTCTGATGTGTTATCTGTGCGGGGAGTGTTGACCCATTCACCACTCGTACCGTTACTGGTTGAGATAGCATAACCAGGGGTATTGCGTGACGTTGGGCGAAGGCAGAAGACATAAAATTGCCCTCCGCTCCAGAATCTACGCAGAGCTCCACCGAGTGGGAGGATCAGCCAAAAGTTATTGTCCCCTTAAAGGACAATTTGGAGGCAAACGTCACCGTGTCTAGTGCACCTCCACCTACTACCACTTGACGCTGACGTTTCCTCATCCGCTGGTGACATCTGGTGGCTAGATGTCCTGACTGTTGGCAAATATGGCAAATCTGGAGTGCACGAGCGGTCCGGGACTTAGATCCCGCTCGTGACACTACCTTAGGTTCATGAGACTCAGGAGCCTGGGCTGGAGATTCCAAAGGTTTGGCGAAGGTGGGAGCCAGCCGAAACCTCTGCCTACACTGGGCTTGCTCTAACCTCCGCTCGTGAAAACGGAGGTCAATACGAGTAGATACTGTTATTAATTCTTCCAGTGTGGCGGGAATCTCCCTAGTGGCCAGGGCGTCCTTAACGTGGTCAGCCAGCCCCCTCCAAAATATGGGAATAAGGGCTTTATCCGACCACTCCAGCTCAGATGCTAGAGTGCGGAAGTGGACGGCAAAATGGCTGACCAAGGACAAGCCCTGAGTCAATGCCAACAGTTGGAGCGCCGTATCATGGGTGACACGAGGTCCTAAAAAGACCTGTTTCAGAGTGCTCAGGAATAACGGAGCACTCTGCACCACATGATCGCCACGCTCCCACAGCGGCGTAGCCCACTGCAACGCCCTGTCCGACAATAAAGATATGATAAAGCCCACCTTAGCCCGCTCTGTAGGGAAATGAGAGGCCAGAAGCTCGAGATGTATTGAGCACTGACTCACGAAACCCCTACAGGACTTACTGTCACCAGAAAATTTCTCTGGTAGTGGGAGGCGAGATAGCGTCGGTACAGGGGCGGCAGTGGACAAGGTAGCTGCAGCCACACTTGCAGCCTGAACAGCGACAGCAGTAACATCCACAGCTGAGGTTGAACGCTCAAGAGCCGCCAACCTTCCCTCCAGCTGCTGGATGTACCGCTGTAAATGCTGATCGTCCGTCATTACTAGCCAGACCTTGGCGCTAGTATTATGTTAAGGACTGGCGGAACGCACCAAGTATAGATGATATGAAACTAGGTGCGTTCGCAGTCCGAGGTCCACCGTGCAGGTAAAAACCCTGCTGCTAGTAAGACGGACTATATGGCGGTACTATAAGTATACACGCACGGGTTAACTTCACCCTGCGTGAAGGAAGCGATCCTGTTGTGTCACAGGACTGCGGTACCGCACATAGAGCGCGAGCAAGAAGTCAGCGAACACAACCTCAACACAGGATTGAAGTCCGATTAGACCACTTGCTGGCACAACACCGCAACTGGGTGTGTAAGGAAACTATTAAAAAAGTATATAAAGGCACGAGAGTGCATGCAGTGCCGCACTGACGGACGCCACTAACCACCCAGGCTTGGGTAAGGAAAGCGCAGAGTTGTCCTGAGTGGGATTAGAACCCAGGACTCCAGTGCTGCAAGGCTGCAGTGCTAACCACTTCTTCTTTCTCCAATACAAAGTGTCACAGAGCTGTGAAATGGTGTCAGTGTGCTTAGCCTGGTGGCAACTGTCGTTTTATAATCCCTGATGTCAGCCAGCTAATCACAGTAATGTCACAACCTAGATGGCTATGGCATTATAATAACTCACAGGCAATCCCCACATGCATATTGGCTGCGTAACAGGCACCAAAGAGGCGGGTAAGGGATTTAAGTTTTACATTGAGCACCGCTCATTACTCACTGAGTAATGAGTACATCCTTGCACTGTGATACTCTGGTAATAAGTGAGTATTACCACGCACGTTCGCTCATCTCTAGTACTTACCTATTGTATAATGGTATGTATTATGTCATCCAAAGAGTTCAATTTTGTACTATCTGACCAAACTATATTCTCCCAATATTTCATAGGCTCATCTAAATGTTGTTGAGCAAACTTTATAATGCCCTTGAACATGATTTTTGTTCAGCAATGGAGTCTTGCATGGTGAGTGTGCATTCAGGCCATGGACGTTGAGTGCATTACTTACTTTTAAACAAGTGTAGCTGCTGATTCCAAGTCTTTCTTTAGCTCTCTACAGGTGGTCCTTGTCTCTTGGACAACTGGTCGTGGACGGATTATGGTGAAAAAAATGTTCTTCCCACTTCTAGATTATGGCCCCAACACTGCTTACTGGAACCTTCAGTAGTTTAGAAATTCATCTGTAACCAATGTCATCGATATGCTTTGCAATAATAAGGTTGCGAAGGTCTTGAGACAGCTCATTAATTTTACCCATCATGAGGTGTTTCTTGTGTGGCACCTTGGTAATGAGACTCTTTTTTATAGGCTATCAGATGAACCAGTTAATATTATTTTTCACTAAGTGGCAGGATTGCTTTCTAATTACTGATTGATTTCAGCTGGTGTTATGACTTTTCATGACTTTTTGCACCTCTCTTTCTTCATATGTTCAATAGTTTTTCCCTGTGTCATTTCTCATTATTGCATGTAACTTAATTTCTGGACATCTATGGTTTGATTTCTTTGCCTGTGTGTATTAGATGAGTTGTTACCAATTTCTGGAGACAATTTCATGTCAATAGCATCTTTAGAGATATATTTACTAAGAAAATTGGTGATGTGTACAATACATATTTCACCCACTGTATATGTGCCATATATGTTCCCTTTGCATTTCATAAGTGTGCTGCATGTATACTACATGAATGCCATTTGAGACTTATATGTTCTTTATATTGGTGCTTCACATGTTTTATAATGTTTAGCATTTATAGCTGTTGTTCGCTTTATGGTGGCTGGGGTGCCATACACATTAAAACTAGCACTTGTAACTGTAAGTTTAGGGCCAGTGAGGGAAATACTAGAATTTTGAAGGGTTCATTTCAATGATGATGCAACTTACATCAGGAATTGTTATGTATACAATTAAGATAAACAACTACTGACATATTGGAAACACTAACAGAAATAATGATCCTGTAACCAGGATCTAAATGAGAGCGCGAATCGCTACTCCAAAATATGAATAACACCTAAAAAAGAAACAGGAGTCTAAACTCTCAAAAGTATAAGTATAGTGAAAAGATTGAGCTCAAATGCCAGTGACATCATATCAAAAAAAGTTTTATTTGTACAAAAAGCTCACTCACAAGTAATGGCAAAAAATAGCCAAAATGTAATAACAAGACAAAGATGAAAGGAACAGGAACAAAAATAAAAACATATGCAAACAGCCACTCAGGGTGTCTCTGTAGCAGAAAGCCCAGGGAAATGTGATCTAATAGATAAAGACACACATCCTAATAAATGTGCACACCAACTGGTGCTAGGAAGCACATACCAGCAAATTGCTGGTTCCACTGAATGTATAAGGTATGTGGACCCACCGGCTGACTGAAAAATGACAAGTGCTTACCCATGTGGGAGAGAGACCGTGACTGCCTTCAGCCAGTCACGGTCTCTCTCCCACATGGGTAAGCACTTGTCATTTTTCAGTCAGCCGGTGGGTCCACATACCTTATACATTCAGTGGAACCAGCAATTTGCTGGTATGTGCTTCCTAGCACCAGTTGGTGTGCACATTTATTAGGATGTGTGTCTTTATCTATTAGATCACATTTCCCTGGGCTTTCTGCTACAGAGACACCCTGAGTGGCTGTTTGCATATGTTTTTATTTTTGTTCCTGTTCCTTTCATCTTTGTCTTGTTATTACATTTTGGCTATTTTTTGCCATTACTTGTGAGTGAGCTTTTTGTACAAATAAAACTTTTTTTGATATGATGTCACTGGCATTTGAGCTCAATCTTTTCACTATACTTATACTTTTGAGAGTTTAGACTCCTGTTTCTTTTTTAGGTGGTATACAATTAAGATGTAGCTTTATTTGCATTGTTTTTACTTAAAATGCCTAGTAATTCCACGCGCAGCATCATACTTACTACTCATATAGAACTGCTGCATGTGATATTACCATGAAGGGATGAGTATTTTTAAAATATAGTTTTTTTTATTTTACTAACAGATATGAAAAGGAAGAGCTAATGTGAAACAAGAGAATCCTGAGCTCAGCTGCGAAATACAAATTGTTGGTCTTAATGAAAATGGCATGTCTTATTGGAGGTGTCCTACGTGCTTCTGACAAAGCCATTCTCTACATTAGCGAACGTTTCATTGGTCATTTTGCAGCAGATTACAGTTCTTCTAACCTCTCTCGACAGCCTAGACTTCATTTTGCACAAAATCAATGAGATCTGTAAATGTGCATTGTTTCCCTGAGGAGGCTTCCTACTGGAAGCAGGCCAGTAAATAGGTTTCATTATACACAGCAGAGCAGGGCAGTCATTATTTGATTTTCAGCAAATTGTGTCTGTGGATTTCCTGTTTTTGTCCAGACACCAATACATGTATTTTAAAACCATGTCGCTACTTAAACTCCAGTGAGTTAATCATGCTGCCTGTTTTGTATCCCTTTGTTCTAGACATCTAATGTACTGCCGTTGGACTAGGACAAGTCAGCTAGACTTATTAATCTGACTAATTCCATTATCAATGTCGCTTTACTCTTAAATCTTGTTTACTTGGAGTGTGTTAACTATTTAATATCCATTAGCTGATCGGACTTTCGTAGCTGTTGACAAATTCCTTTTAAACCAATTAGACGAGTCATAGTGATACTTCTAAAGGTACCGTTACACTAAACGACTTACCAACGATCACGACCAGCGATACGACCTAGCCGTGATCGTTGGTAACTCGGTGTGTGGTCGCTGGGGAGCTGTCACACAGACAGCTCTCTCCAGCGAACAACGATCAGGGGAAAGACTTCGGCATCGTTGAAACTGTCTTCAACGATGCCGAAGTCCCCAGGTAACCAGGGTAAATATCGGGTTACTAAGCACAGGGCCGCGCTTAGTAACCCGATATTTACCCTGGTTACCATTGTAAAAGTTAAAAAAAAAACACAGTACATACTCACATTCCGATGTCTGTCACGTCCCCCGCCGTCTGCTTCCCTGCACTGACTGTCAGCGTTGGCCGTAAAGCAGAGCACAGCGGTGACGTCACCGCTGTGCTCTGCTTTACGGCCGGCCGGCGCTGACACAGTCAGTGCGGGAAGCTGACGCCGGGGGACGTGACAGACATCGGAATCTGAGTATGTACTGTGTTTTTTTTTTTACTTTTACAATGGTAACCAAGGTAAATATCGGGTTACTGTTGTGAATTCCGCTCTTGGGCTCCCTCCGGTGGTTGTAAGTGGCACTTTTGTGAGTTCTGCTCTTGGGCTCCCTTTTGTGGTTTCGAGTGGTATGGATGCTCCTGCTCCTGATCGTCTCTTCTGCTTGGCTATTTAGGCCTGGCTCTTTCCTTCAGCCAGTGCCACTTGTAAATGGTTCCTGGTTGGATTCACATCTCTTTGGATTTCCCTGTTATCCTGACCAGTTCAGCAAAGCTAAGTTTTTGCTAGCTCTTTTCTGTCCATAGTTTGTGAACTTATCCGTTCTGTGCTTTCTATGTTTGTCCAGCTTATCAGTATGAATTAATTCTGTCTTGCTGGAGGCTCTGGGAAGCAGATTTATGTCTTTTCCCTCTCCACTCACAGTCATTATTTGTGGGGGGCTAATCTATCCTTTGGGGATTTTCTCTGAGGCAAGATAGCTCTCCTGCTTCTATCTTTAGGGGAAGTTAGATCTTAGGCTGTGACGAGGTGCCTAGGGAGAGTTAGGAGCATCCCACGGCTACTTCTAGTGTTGTGTTGAGCTTAGGGACTGCGGTCAGTACAGTTACCACGTCCTTCAGAGCTCGTTCCACGTTGCTCCTGGACCACCGTATCATAACAGTACAAGTGGCCAAAAATGAATTAAATGCATCTCAAAAGAAGGAAAAGAAAGTTCTGAACCATTTTTTTTCTGTGTTCTGGATTGTCTTTTTTTTCCTCTTGATATCTGGGTGGTTCAGGATATATGCTTTGGCATGGATGTTCAAGGTTTGTTTTCTCGTGTGGATCAACTTGCTGCAAGAATACAGAGTATCCAGGACTATGTTGTCCAGACTCCGGCTTTAGAGCCTAGAATTCCTACTCCTGATTTGTTTTTTGGGGACAGATCCAAGTCTTTGAACTTTAAAAATAACTGCAAATTGTTTTTTGCTTTGAAACCCCATTCTTCTGGTGATCCCATTCAGCAAGTAAAAATCATCATATCCTTGCTGCATGGTGACCCTCAAGACTGGGCTTTTTCTCTTGAAACAGGAGATCCGGCATTATTGAATGTAGATGCATTTTTTCAAGCACTCGGATTATTGTATGACGAACGTAATTCTGTAGATCATGCAGAAAAAAACCCTGTTGGCCTTGTGTCAAGGTCAGGAAGCGGCAAAGTTATACTGCCAGAAATTTAGAAAATGGTCTGTGCTCACTAAATGGAATGAAGAGGCTCTGGCTGCTATTTTCAGAAAAGGTCTTTCTGAAGCCTTTAAAGATGTTATGGTGGGTTTTCCTACGCCTGCCGATTTGAACGAATCTATGTCTCTAGCCATTCAGATTGATCGGCGTCTGCGCGAGCGCAAAGCTGTGCACCATATGGCAGTATCCTCTGAGCAGAGTCCTGAACCTATGCAATGAGATAGGATTTTGACTAGAACAGAACGGCAGGAATTCAGACGTCAGAATGGGCTGTGTTTTTACTGTGGTGATTCTTCTCATGCTATCTCTGATTGCCCTAAGCGTACTAAGAGAGTCGCTAGGTCTGTTACCATTAGTACTATACAGCCTAAATTTCTCTTATCTGTGACCCTGATTTGCTCATTGTCGTCTTTTTCTGTCATGGCATTTGTGGATTCAGGCGCTGCCCTGAACTTGAAGGACTTAGAGTTCGTCAGGCGCTGTGGTTTTTCCTTGCAGCCTTTGCAGAGCCCTATTCCTTTGAGGGGTATTGATGCTACACCCAAGGATAAACCTCAGTACTGGACACAGATGACTATGTACATGGCTCCAGCACATCAGGAAGATTGCCGTTTTCTGGTGTTGCATAACCTGCATGATGTTGTTGTACTGGGTTTTCCATGGTTACAGGAACATAATCCGGTGCTGGATTGGAAAACTATGTCGGTGACTAGTTGGGGTTGTCAAGGGGTACATAGTGACGTTCCTTTGATGTCAATTTCCTCTTCCCCCTCTTCTGAGGTCCCTGAGTTTTTGTCGGATTTCCAGGATGTATTTGATGAGCCCAAGTCAAGTTCCCTTCCTCCGCAGAGGGACTTGATTCCTGGTTGCAAGTTCCCTAAGGGCCGACTTTTCAATTTGTCTGTGCCAGAGCATGCCACCATGCGGAGTTATGTTAAGGAGTCTTTGGAGAAGGGGCATATTCGGCCCTCTTCGTCACCATTGGGAGCGGGTTTCTTTTTTGTTGCTAAGAAGGATGGCTCCTTGAGACCCTGTATTGATTATCGTCTTCTTAATAAGATCACAGTCAAATTCAAATACCCCTTGCCTATGCTTACTGATTTGTTTGCTCAGATTAAGGGGCTAGTTGGTTTACTAAGATTGACCTCCGAGGGGCATATAATCTTTTTCGTATTAAACAGGGTGACGAATGGAAAACTGCATTTAATATGCCCGAAGGCCATTTTGAATACCTTGTGATGCCATTTGGGCTCTCTAATGCTCCATCTGTGTTCCAGTCTTTCATGCATGATATTTTCCGCAATTATCTTGATAAATTCATGGTCATATATTTGGATGATATTTTGATTTTTTCCGATGATTGGGAGTCTCATGTGAAGCAGGTCAGGATGGTGTTCCAGATCCTTCGTGATAATGCTTTATTTGTGAAGGGGTCTAAGTGCCTATTCGGAGTTCAGAAGGTCTCTTTTTTGGGTTTTATTTTTTCTCCCTCGTCTATAGAAATGGATCCTGTTAAGGTCCAAGCTATTCATGACTGGATCCAACCCACATCTGTGAAGGGCCTTCAAAAATTTTTGGGCTTTGCTAATTTCTATCGCCGTTTCATTGCCAACTTTTCCAGTGTGGTTAAGCCCCATACTGATTTGACGAAGAAAGGTGCTGATGTGACGAATTGGTCGTCTGCGGCTGTTGAGGCCTTTCGGGAGCTTAAACGCCGATTTCCTTCTGCCCCTGTGTTGCGTCAGCCGGATGTTTCTCTTCCTTTTCAGGTTGAGGTTGACGCTTCTGAGATTGGGGCAGGGGCCGTTTTGTCTCAGAGGGAGTCTGATGGTTCTTTGATGAAACCATGTGCTTTTTTTTCCAGAAAGTTTTCGCCTGCGGAACGCAATTATGATGTCGGCAATCGGGAGTTGTTGGCTATGAAGTGGGCATTTGAGGAGTGGCGACATTGGTTTGAGGGAGTTAAGCACCGCGTATTGGTCCAGACCGATCATAAGAATCTGATTTACCTCGAGTCGGCCAAGCGGCTGAATCCTAGATTGGCTCGATGGTCCCTGTTTTTCTCCCTTTTTGATTTTGTGGTCTCGTATCTTCCGGGATCTAAGAATGTTAAGGCTGATGCCCTCTCTAGGAGTTTTTCACCTGATTCTCCTGGAGTCCTTGAGCAGGTTGGCATTCTTAAGGAGGGGGTGATTCTTTCTGCTATCTCCCCTGATTTGCGGCGGGTGCTTCAGGAATTTCAGGCTGATAGGCCTGACCGCTGTCCAGTGGGAAAGCTGTTTGTTCCTGATAGATGGACAAGTAAGGTAATTTCTGAGGTTCATTGTTCAGTGTTGGCTGGTCATCCTGGGATTTTTGGTACCAGAGATTTGGTTGATAGGTCTTTCTGGTGGCCTTCCTTGTCACGCGATGTGCGTGCTTTTGTGCAGTCCTGTGGGGGTTGCTTTTGCCTTTGCCGGTCCCTGAGAGGCCCTGGACACATATTTCCATGGATTTTATTTCGGATCTTCCTGTTTCCCAGAAGATGTCTGTTATCTGGTTGTTTGTGACCGGTTCTCTAAAATGGTCCATCTGGTACCTTTGCCTAAGTTGCCTTCCTCCTCAGATCTTGTTCCATTGTTTTTTCAGCATGTGGTTCGTTTGCATGGCATTCCGGAGAATATTGTGTCTGACAGAGGTTCTCAGTTTGTCTCTAGATTTTGGCAGGCATTTGTGCTAGGATGGGCATTGATTTGTCTTTTTCTTCGGTGTATCATCCTCAGACTAATGGCCAAACTGAGCGAACTAATCAGACCTTGGAGACCTATTTGAGATGCTTTGTGTCTGCTGATCAGGATGATTGGGTGTCTTTCTTGCCGTTGGCCGAGTTTGCCCTTAATAATCGGGCTAGTTCGGCTACTTTGGTTTCACGTTTCTTTTGTAATTTTGGTTTTCATCCTCGTTTTTCTTCTGGGCAGGTTGAGCCTTCTGATTGTCCTGGTGTTGATTCTGTGGTGGACAGGCTGCAGCAGATTTGGACTCATGTGGTGGACAATTTGACGTTGTCTCAGGAAAGGGCTCAACGTTTTGCTAACCGCCGTCGGTGTGTTGGTCCCCGGCTTCGTGTGGGGGATTTGGTTTGGTTGTCTTCTCGTCATGTTCCTATGAAGGTTTCTTCCCCTAAGTTTAAGCCTCGGTTTATTGGTCCTCATAAAATTTCTGAAATTATTAATCCGGTGTCTTTTCGTTTGGCTCTTCCAGCCTCTTTTGCCATTCATAATGTTTTCCATAGATCTTTGTTGCGGAGATATGTGGTGCCCGTTGTTCCCTCGGTTGACCCTCCTGCTCCGGTGTTGGTTGAGGGAGAGTTGGAATATGAGGTTGAGAAGATTTTGGATTCTCGTTTTTCGAGGCGGAGGCTTCAGTATCTTGTCAAGTGGAAGGGTTATGGCCAGGAGGATAATTCTTGGGTTGTTGCCTCCGATGTCCATGCCGCCGATTTGGTTCCTGTTTTTCACTTGGCTCGTCCTGATTTGCCTGGGGGCTCTGGAGAGGGTTCGGTGACCCCTCCTCAAGGGGGGGGTACTGTTGTGAATTCCGCTCTTGGGCTCCCTCCGGTGGTTGTAAGTGGCACTTTTGTGAGTTCTGCTCTTGGGCTCCCTCTTGTGGTTTCGAGTGGTATGACTGCTCCTGGGAGTTGGCTGTCAGCAGCTGCCTCCACTGATCGTCTCTTCTGCTCGGCTATTTAGGCCTGGCTCTTTCCTTCAGCCAGTGCCACTTGTAAATCGTTCCTGGTTGGATTCACATCTCTTTGGATTTCCCTGTTATCCTGACCAGTTCAGCAAAGCTAAGTTTTTGCTTGCTCTTTTCTGTCCATAGTTTGTGGACTTATCCATTCTGTGCTTTCTATGTTTGTCCAGCTTATCAGTATGAATTAATTCTGTCTTGCTGGAAGCTCTGGGAAGCAGATTTACCCTCCACACCTTTAGTCAGGTGTGGAGATTTTTTGTAAACTCTGCGTGGATTTTTGTAGTGTTTTATACTGACCGCACAGTATTCCATCCTGTCCTATCTATTTAGTTAGACTGGCCTCCTGTGGTCATCCTGGTTTCATTCTGTGTATGTCTTTTCCCTCTCCACTCACAGTCATTATTTGTGGGGGGCTAATCTATCCTTTGGGGATTTTCTATGAGGCAAGATAGCTCTCCTGCTTCTATCTTTAGGGGTAGTTAGATCTTAGGCTGTGACGAGGTGCCTAGGGAGAGTTAGGAGCATCCCACGGCTACTTCTAGTGTTGTGTTGAGCTTAGGGACTGCGGTCAGTACAGTTACCACGTCCTTCAGAGCTCGTTCCATGTTGCTCCTGGACCACCGTATCATAACAGGTTACTAAGCGCGGCCCTGCGCTTAGTAACCCGATATTTACCCTGGTTACCAGTGAACACATCGCTGGATCGGCGTCACACATGCCGATTCAGCAATGACAGCGAGTGATCAGCGACCAAAAAAAGGTCCTGATCATTCCCAGCGACCAACGATCTCCCAGCAGGGGCCTGATCGTTGGTCGCTGTCACGCATAACGATTTTGTTAAGATATCGTTGCTACGTCACAAAAAGCAACGATATCGTTAACGATATCGTTATGTGTGAAGGTACCTTAAATCTTGGACTCCTATTTTAACCAATTTCAGCCTTCTGCAAGACTATAATGATAAAGGAGTATTCCCACAATCTGAAACATATCGCTAGCTAGTATTAAAAAAAGAAGTTATGATTGTAAATACATGAATGTTTGTTAAAAATATATTTCCTAGTATTTCCAATGGCATCAGGATATTTCGGCCTTGTTTACACCTGCCAGTAGTTATTTTCACTATTTGTGCATATGTAGTGAGATCCTTTATGTTTTTATAGCGGATCTCTCTTGCTGCGCAATGAGCAGGTGCATGCAGGGTTTCAACGGTCTTACTGCATAAGGCTAGGTTCACATTGCGTTAGTGCAATCCGTTTAGTGCATACGCTAACGTAATGCAATGTTCAAAAAGGGATTGCGTTTAGCGATCCCGCTAGCGCAGATGACCGATCTGCGCTAACGAGAAACGGACCTCGAATGCTGCAAGCAGCATTCGCGGTCCATCAGAAAATAACGGAACATCGCTAGCGCATGCCAAAAATGGCATATGTTAGCGATGCGTTCGATACATTGTGCTCAATGGGTGCGCTAACGGATCCGTTACAAAGCGTTAATTGCGTCATGTAACGGATTCCGTCAGCGGACACCCACTAACGCAATGTGAACCCAGCCTAAGGCATGTGAAGCGAGCTCTACTTCAATTCAGCTCCACCTGCAGTAGACACCACTTACCTGGTTTTACAGCTACCGTATCTCAACGTGTTCGCTATACATACAACACCTAAACAAACGATAAACCCCTTCAGATAAATTAAAAAAATGAATATATGCAAAACTATAGATGTCAAGACTAGAGATAAGCAAATTTGTTCGGATCCCTCCTTATTCAGCAAGCTATAGTAATTACCAAATAAGCTGCAGGGGGAACACAGCTTTCTGGATCGTTCCGGCTGATCAGTTGTCTGGCGCAGCAGCTGCGTGTGTCGCAGCTGTTTCACTGTCACAACATATTCAACAAACAGGCTCTCTATGCATGTGTTGTGACCAGGGCTGCCACTAGGAATTTTGGGGCCCCACACCGGCTAAAATTTTTGGGCCCCCTTGAACCTCCACCCAGGCTCCACCCTAGTGCCGTCGCCACCCCTCAAACCTTCCACAGTCCCACCACCCTCTCTTGGAAAAACTCAACTTCTGCACCATGTCCTCACCAATCACACATTAACAGTTCCCATCACCAGATCACATACATAGTCAGCAGCTTTTGATTTAGCCAAAAGATTTTTTAATCCGCCACCACTACAAGATAGACTCTTTTGGCCGGCCTCTACTGTACTGTAACTTATTAAACATTTGTTAAAATATGCATTACAATTTTAGGTATATATTTATTTATTTTTCAATTTTTAAAATGACCAATAATATCACACACAAGGGACAAATACCACCGCAGCATGACTGAATCACATATTACCACCACACGGTGAACAATAATACCATGTACAAAGAGCAAATACCACCGCACCATAACCAGATCACATATTACCACCACAAAGTGACTGATCACTACAATACTAATAATTAATAAAAACGCACAATGCTAATGCCATTATACACAGGAAATCTGAAATTAGTATACAGTGTCCATGTACAGGTAATATAGTGATCACCGGTGACATTATGCACAGGAGCTCTGCACATAGCGTCAGTGTACAGGTAATACAGGGATCCCCAGTGACATTATACACAGGAGCTCTGTATTTTAGTGTCAGTGTACAAGTAATACAGTGATCACTAGTGATATCATGCACAGGAGCTCTGTGTATAGTGTCAGTATACAGGTAATACCTTGATCCCTAGTGACATTATACACAGGAGCTCTGTATATAGTATACTGTATAGATTGTAAGTGTACAGGTAACACATTGACTCACCAGTGACAGCTCTAGTTGAAGTCCTTCATCTTCACTTTTCTTCTTCATCCAGTTCAGACCACCATCACTTCTTCCAGCCAGGACTCCTCACTGCAGAAAATAACACAGTTATCTAGAGAACATTCCCCAACCTCTATACTACGCCAGATGAAGAAATAAACGACCATGTCGCCCTGCACAGTAGCAGGACCTCTCCCCCCACACTGAAAACAGCATCCTCAAAAATTATATCCTTTAATTAGCCCCTACAGTAATAATTAGTGATGAGCGAATATACTAGTTACTTGAGATTTCTCAAGCATGCTCGGGGTTCCTCCGAGTATTTTTTAGTGCTCGGAGATTTAGTTTTTCTTGCCGCAGCTGAATGATTTACATCTGTTAACCAGCATAAGTACATGTGGAGATTCCCTAGAAACCAGGCAACCTCCACATGTACTTATGCTGGCTAACAGATGTAAATCATTCTGCTGCGGCAAGAAAAACTAAATCTCTGAGCACTAAAAAAATACTCGGAGGACCCCGAGCATGCTCGAGAAATCTCGAGTAATGAGTATATTCGCTCATCACTAGTAATAATATCTCACATTCTGGACCTAACGTGTACTCCCATTCTGCCTCATGTGTCTCCATAAGGCCCCCATGTCTCTCTATATTACACCATGGTAATCCATAATAGTATATTGCATCCCATAGTCATATATAGTGGCATAATGCAGCCCCATAGCAGTATAATGCTGCTCCATAGCAGTATAATGCACCCTCACAGCAGTATAATGCACCCTACAGTAGTATAATGCACTTTATAGTAGTATAATGCAGCCTCATAGTGGTATAATGAAACCCCATAGTGGTATAATGCACCCCCATAGTATAATGCAGCCCCATAGTAGTTTAATGCAGCCACATAATATAATGCACCACCCTAATGGTATAATGCACCCTCATAGTATAATGCAGCGCCATAGGAGTTTAATGCACCCCATTGTATAATGCATGCCCATAACAGTATAATGCACCCTCATAGTAGTATAATGCAATCCCATAGTATAATGCAGCCACACAGCAGTATAATGCACCTCATAGTATAATGCACCCCCATAACAGTATAATGCACCCCCATAGTATAATGCAGTCCCATAGTGTTAAGGCTGGCGGAATGCACCAAATATATATATGTTATTAAAGGTGCGTTCGCAGCCCGGAGTCCACCGTGCAGGAAAGGAACCTGCTGCTAGCAATTGGTGGCACTATATGACGGTATAAGCGAACTCTGTTACTTCACAGAGTCACCTAGATAGGAAAACGCTGTGCCCTGTTAAACTCACAGAGGATCACAGCTACCAAACAGAGCAGAAAGCAATTAGTGGTCATGCAGTCAGCTTATCACACAAACAACTCCTCTCCCTTGGAGCCAGAATTCTAGTGGCTATACGCCTGCCCTGAATTCAAACACACAAAACTCCTCACTGGAGGTGCCGGTATTCTACGGGCTTATTTCAGCCGATCCTGTCCACAAGCAGACATGACCACCCAAATAGCAAAGCTCATAACATAAGCTGATACTAGCACATGGCCGTGCAGCCATGCGAACCTTTTATAGCTGCAGCAGACAAGGACCTTCCTAGAGGACCAATGGGAGATGCTACAGGACCTGAGCGTGTGACCCCGACCTCCAATGAGAAGTCTTGCTCAGAAGTGGAAAAGCAGTCCTGTGGGGAAGCTGTTTGTTCCTGATGGATGGACAAGTAAGGTGATTTCTGAGGTTCATTGTTCAGTGTTGGCTGGTCATCTTGGGATTTTTGGTACCAGAGATATGGTTGGTAGGTCCTTTTGGTGGCCTTCCTTGTCACGCGATGTCCGTGCTTTTGTGCAGTCCTGTGGGACTTGCGCCCGAGCCAAGCCTTGCTGTTCCCGCGCTAATGGGTTGCTTTTGCCTTTGCCGGTCCCTGAGAGGCCCTGGATGCATATTTCCATGGATTTTATTTCGGATCTTCCTGTTTCCCAGAAGATGTCTGTTATCTGGGTTGTTTGTGACCGATTCTCTAAAATGGTCCATCTGGTACCTTTGCCTAAGTTGCCTTCCTCCTCAGATCTGGTTCCATTGTTTTTTCAGCATGTGGTTCGTTTGCATGGCATTCCGGAGAATATTGTGTCTGACAGAGGTTCTCAGTTTGTCTCTAGGTTTTGGCGGGCCTTTTGTGCTAGGATGGGCATTGATTTGTCTTTTTCTTCGGCGTTTCATCCTCAGACTAATGGCCAAACTGAGCGAACTAATCAGACCTTGGAGACCTATTTGAGATGCTTTGTGTCTGCTGATCAGGATGATTGGGTGTCTTTCTTGCCGTTGGCCGAGTTTGCCCTTAATAATCGGGCTAGTTCGGCTACTTTGGTTTCACCTTTCTTTTGTAATTTTGGTTTTCATCCTCGTTTTTCTTCTGGGCAGGTTGAGCCTTCTGATTGTCCTGGTGTTGATTCTGTGGTGGACAGGCTGCAGCAGATTTGGACTCATGTGGTGGACAATTTGACGTCTCAGGAAAGGGCTCAATGTTTTGCTAACCGCCGTCGGTGTGTTGGTCCCCGGCTTCGTGTGGGGGATTTGGTTTGGTTGTCTTCTCGTCATGTTCCTATGAAGGTTTCTTCCCCTAAGTTTAAGCCTCGGTTTATTGGTCCTTATAAAATTTCTGAAATTATTAATCCGGTGTCTTTTTGTTTGGCTCTTCCAGCCTCTTTTGCCATTCATAATGTTTTCCATAGATCTTTGTTGCGGAGATATGTGGTGCCCGTTGTTCCCTCGGTTAACCCTCCTGCCCCGGTGTTGGTTGAGGGAGAGTTGGAATATGAGGTTGAGAAGATTTTGGATTCTCGTTTTCGAGGCGGAACCTTCAGTATCTTGTCAAGTGGAAGGGTTATGGCCAGGAGGATAATTCTTGGATTGTTGCCTCCGATGTCCATGCCACCGATTTGGTTCGTGCTTTTCACCTGGCTCGTCCTGATCGGCCTGGGGGCTCTGGTGAGGGTTCGGTGACCCCTCCTCAAGGGGGGGTACTGTTGTGAATTCCGCTCTTGGGCTCCCTCCGGTGGTTGTAAGTGGCACTTTTGTGAGTTTTGCTCTTGGGCTCCCTCTTGTGGTTTCAAGTGGTATGGCTGCTCCTTGGATTTAGCTGTCAGCAGCTGCTTCCACTCATTGTCTTTTCTGCTCGGCTATTTATGTCTGCCTCTTTCCTTCAACCAGTGCCACTTGTAAATGGTTCCTGGTTGGATTCAGATCTCTTTGGATTTCCCTGTTATCCTGACCAGTTCAGCAAAGCTAAGTTCTTGCTTGCTCTTTTCTGTCCGCAGATTGTGGACTTATCCGTTCTGTGCTTTCTATGTTTGTCCAGCTTATCAGTATGAATTAATTCTGTCTTGCTGGAAGCTCTGGGAAGCAGATTTACCCTCCACACCTTTAGTCAGGTGTGGAGATTTTTTGTAAACTCTGCGTGGATTTTTGTAGTGTTTTATACTGACCGCACAGTATTCCATCCTGTCCTTTCTATCAAGCTAGACTGGCCTCCTGTGATCATCCTGGTTTCATTCTGTGTATGTCTTTTCCCTCTCCACTCACAGTCATTATTTGTGGGGGGCTAATCTATCCTTTGTGGATTTTCTCTGAGGCAAGATAGTTTTCCTGCTTCTATCTTTAGGGGTAGTTAGCTCTAAGGCTGTGACGAGGTGCCTAGGGAGAGTTAGGAGCATCCCACGGCTACTTCTAGTGTGGTGTTGAGCTTAGGGACTGCGGTCAGTACAGATACCACTTCCTTCAGAGCTCGTTCCATGTTGCTCCTAAACCACCACACCATAACACATCCCCTTAGTATAATGCATCCCCATAGTGTATAATGCAGCCCCATAGTATAATGCACCCCACAGTATTATGCAGCCGTATAGTAGTATAATGCTTTCCCATAGTGTTTAATGCAACCCTATAGTATAATGCACCCCCATAGTGTATAATGCACACCCATAGTCTATAATGCAGCCCCATAGCATAATGCACCCCATAGTACAAAGCAACCCCATAGTATAATGCACCCCCATAGTATATAATGCAGCCTCATAGTATAAAGCACTACCATAGTGTATAATGCACCCATTTCTATGTAATATACCGTATTTTTGGATTATAAGACGCACTTTTGTTCCCCCAAATTTTGGGGGATATGCCCCCGGTTACTTTATAAGCCCCCTGCTGGCACGCACATGAACCCCCATCACTATATGCCCCCCTGCTGGCACGCACATGGCCCTCCAGTCACTATATACCCCTGCTGGCATGCACATGATAAAATAAACACTTAACTCACTTTCTGATGATGGCTCGGTGCTCCCTGTTCCCCCCGTCGCTCTTCCTGTGTCTGTCCCGACATCCAATCATGTGATCAGCACAGCACAGTCATGTCCTCACTGTTAGCCCAGATCACATGATCTGATGCCCGGGAAACAGGAAGCGTAGCCGAGGAGCTGGGAGCTGGGAGCACAGAGCCACCATCAGAAGGTGAGTTAAGTGTTTGTTATTTTATCATGTGTGTGCCAGCAAGGGGGCATATAATGACAGGGGGGCCATGTGCGTGCCAGCAGGGGAACATATAGTGACCGGGAGGCCATGTGCGTGTCAGCAGGGGGCATATAGTGACCTGGGGGCCATATCCAAGATGGAATGGGGGGCTATGTGCCATCACAAGAGGGCAGTGTGCCAGTACCACAGGGGGTCAGTGTGCCAGCAGCACCAGGGGGGCAATGTGCCAGCACAAAGGGGCAATATGCCAGTGTGCCAGCAGCACAGGAGAGCTGTGTGCAAGCGTGCCAGCACAAGGGGGCAATGGGGCAATGTGACAGCACAAGGGGGCCATGTGCCAGGATGGGGGTTATATAGATACCAGAATGAGGGACATATATATGATTTGTAAGACAGACACTGGCATTATAAGACAGACCCCCATTTAACTTAAAAAAAAATGTTTTCTCTTTTTCTTCACCAAATTTGGGGGTGCGTCTTATAATCTGTATGTCTTATAAAGCGAAACTGGGACAGTGCGCTTTGTCCTAAAGTTCTTATTATTTAAGGCACCTCCATCAGGTGGGAGGTACCTGTTGCAATGTTGTAACTGTGTTTCTAACAACCTTATCAGTACCTTATGATGCACCAGCACTCATATTCCTGAATACCAGCCTGTCTATCAGCCGTGCCTGCTAGTCTGTATTTCAATCATGCCGGCCAACCTATCAGCCGTGCTCACCAATCTGTGTTCCAGCCGTGACCACTAGCCTGTCTATCGACCATTCCAGCCCACACCTGCAAGAGCTTATCCTCTGATCTGCTGGTCCCATCTATTAGTCTATTAGACTTTCCCTCGGGCCGCCCCAGCACCCATTCCTAGAGGGTCAGCTGTCGTCTACCCAAGATCAGTCCTGGAGTAGCACCTGGACCACCTCCCTTGTCTCATCGGATCTTGGTGTCATATGCTGCTTCATATCAGTGGTCAGATTGGGTGAGGCTCCTAGTTACGCCCCTCCAGACTCTCCTTGGGCTCAGACACAGTGATTCCACCACACAGCCCTGTTACATGTTACCTGGTAAGTTTAGAAAGCACTCTAAATTTCTACATTTAGAAAATTCTATTCCCAACTATATGTGGCATACCATCTCAGGTGTTTCATTGGCACCACATGTGTCAAGCTGCTGCAGTGCAGTACAGCGCAAGCTCCACCAGGGGGAGCTTAAGACTGCACACATAGGGCAGCAGAACAGACGCCTCCAAGTGGCAAGAGAGTGGTCAGACAAACCGAGTCAAAAACACGAGATAGCACGACAGCATAAAAGGATTAGACAGACGGATAGTCAGGACATAGCAAGAGATCAGTAAACCAGAACGGGCAATATACAGTACAATAGGGATAAACAGTAACAGAGTCAATAGCCAAGCCAGGAGGTCAGAACCGGAGAATCAAACAGATAAACAGACAAACAGAGAAACGCTGGTAGTAGGGCAGACAGAGGGCATTAACAGACACAGGACAAGTCAGGGTTCACAGCAAGACAAATCAAGAGCTACCAGGATGGCCAGGTTCACACGCCAAAGGCAGAACTATAGCTGACACTGGCAGCAAGATTCATGGGAGCTAAATAGCAAACCTGAACCCAGAATGAGGCAGAGCAAAGTTAACCCTTGACATGTTCCGTCCAAAAAAGGGCAGACTAATAAACCCTGAAATGGATCATGACTACATGTTACAGTGAACACCTTATTACTTTTGTTTTTAATCAATTTGTACACAATTGATCATCATGATATACTGTATTTTGCGGACTATAAAATGCACCAAACTGGAAGATGTGCCGCAAATTTTGGGATGGAAAATAGTAAAAATAATGTTAAAAAATCTTATAATCTTATAGTCCGTTTTAACAGTAGCTTGCCGTGGTGAAGGCGGAGATGGATAGGGGTCACAGGAGGCAGGTTCGCTGCTTTAGGAGGACGGCGTCAGGAATGGGGCTATGCAGCATTGCTGGGACACTCAATAGATTTCGGCGCCGGCGAGCAGAGTCTCATTTCCCATTCAGTTCTCTGCGGTGGGCTTTGGGAAAGTGATACTTGAAGCAAGAAAGAAAAGACATGCTATGACCTGGGACCACCAAAATATACACAATAATAGAGTTTATTGAAAACTATAAAAACACCCAAAAGTTAAAAACATTTAAAAACAGATATACTGTACATCCCCATTATAGGGTCAAACCTCAGCCATGAACACAAATGCACAACAATACACTGCATCAATGGTATGACATCAACAATAATATAGCAAAGCTGACCTATGATTAGAGGAAAAATTGGAAGGTGCTATACTTCACAGCCACAAAAGGAGCTAAAGATCCTGAGACAAAACCAAAAGAAAAAAGTAGAACGCACAATCAGCTCCTGTGCACCTGTTACACCTCCTTCGGACCAGTCAGCGTTATTAAAGCCACAACGGAATACAGGTGCTCATTGAAAAGAGAAAATGCTTGCGACAATAAAACTGTAAGAAAAACGAGTACTCACCATCCGTACAAAATGTCCTTTCTTTATTGAGGCTTCATGTTAAAATAGCAGAATGTAGCAGGGAGAACCTGTGGTTCCAAGTGACGACGGCCATTTCGCGCTCCTGCGCTTCTACGGGTCCGGTAGAAGCGCAGGAGTGCGAAACGGCCGTTGTCACTTGGAACCACAGATTCTCCCTGCTACATTCTGCTATTTTAACATGAAGCCTCAATAAAGAAAGGACATTTTGTACGGATGGTGAGTGCTCGTTTTTCTTACAGTTTTATTGATCCTGAGACAAAACTCACATTAAAAATATCAACTATGTCTAAGTGATCGGCTACAAAAAGTATCCATATAGTAGTTCAAACTCTGGCATAATAGCATAATGAAATAAAAATATATGCTTTAGATGACATTCAGATATGTTTAGATACAATGCCAGGTGCAGTATGTAGAATAAAGGGAGGTGTCATGAAACCTGCTCACATATCTGTGAGTAGCACAAAAGGGAGTGGGTGTAACGATGTGGACGAATACAACAAATATAAATAGCATACCTAAGTAGCTAGAACCGCAAACAGCTGCACAGGCCGGCGTCCCAGACCCAAGAGTCACGTGATGTCAAGATCAAGTGCTGCCGAGGTCAAAGGAGGTGTATGCACAGTGCTGCTGAGAGAAGCAAGATGGCTGAACAGCAATTTATGGCGCATGCGCAAGTGAGGTGCTGGATAGATCAAACAAGGGCATCATGGAGTCAGAAGTGACTAACCTCCGGGGCAAACGTGTACTAGAAGCATTGCTGGGGGGAGCAAGATGGCGGCGAGTATGTGAGCGTTGGCTTTGTGAAAGTTGTTTCTGGAGGCGGGGCATGCGCAGATTGAAATCTCAGGAAACGATAATATTTTATATTCAATTATTTTGATATAAAGTCAGCAGGATCTAGGAGCAACATGGCAGATGTGACAACCTACATGGTGAGCTGCAGCATGTGCTACATGTTCACAGATCGACCAGAAGAAGAATCCAATTTCACCTGTCAGAAGTGTAGACTAGTGGCCCTTTTAGAAGAAAAGGTGCGGGGTCTGGAAGAAAGAATAGCAACTTTGAAACTCATCAAAGAGAATGAAGACTTTCTAGACAGAACAGAAGCATCTCTACTGGTCACAGAAGGTGAAAAAAGTGTCAGAGAACCTCCAAAAGCAGATGAGTGGAAGCATGTGACCAAAAGAAGCAAGAAGACCATGGAGAAATCACCAACCATACAACTGAAGAACCGATATCAAATCTTTGTAGAGGATGAAGATGGCACACCTAAGGATGAAGCAATACCAGCAAGCAAAATAGAAAAGGGCACACAGCAACAAGTGACAGCAAAAAGTACAGCCAAGAAGCAACGAAGAGTGGTGGTGGTGGGAGACTCACTACTGAGAGGCACAGAAGACACAAAAGAGAAGGGTAAAATCAAAAACACTCAGTTTGAAAAAATGTTTGCAGTAATCCGCAAGTGCTAGTAAAAGATGTAAATAACAGGGTATTTGGTTGATACGTTTTTTGCAAAAAATGTATACTAAGCTGCTCTACCAATCTTCACGGTATACCCATATCAGAGCAGTCCTAACTAATGTATGCAATCCCTATCTGATGTATTTAAAAACCTGATCATCTGTATATTACCTGTGTGAACAGGGTTCAGAGAGGAAAAATCCATGTGTGCATACAGGGCAGAACAGCTTTTGTGCAGCTAGCCCAAGAGGAGTGGTGGAACTCCCCAGTCTTGTAGACACAAGAGAACAATCATGGAAACAGGAACACATGGGCTACTTGCACAGTGAACAAGTCTGTATGATCATGTTCACACACCACCAAGAAACCTGAAGACACAAAAGAGAATAGTAAAACCAAAAACACTCAGTTTGAAAAAATGTTGTTCACTGTGCAAGTAGCCCATGTGTTCCTGTTTCCATGATTGTTCTCTTGTGTCTACAAGACTGGGGAGTTCCACCACTCCTCTTGGGCTAGCTGCACAAAAGCTGTTCTGCCCTGTATGCACACATGGATTTTTCCTCTCTGAACCCTGTTCACACAGGTAATATACAGATGATCAGGTTTTTAAATACATCAGATAGGGATTGCATACATTAGTTAGGACTGCTCTGATATGGGTATACCGTGAAGATTGGTAGAGCAGCTTAATATACATTTTTTGCAAAAAACGTATCAACCAAATACCCTGTTATTTACATCTTTTACTAGCACTTGCGGATTACTGCAAACATTTTTTCAAACTGAGTGTTTTTGGTTTTACCCTTCTCTTTTGTGTCTTCAGGTTTCTTGGTGGTGTGTGAACATGTTCTTACAGACTTGTTCACTGTGCAAGTAGCCCATGTGTTCCTGTTTCCATGATTGTTCTCTTGTGTCTACAAGACTGGGGAGTTCCACCACTCCTCTTGGGCTAGCTGCACAAAAGCTGTTCTGCCCTGTATGCACACATGGATTTTTCCTCTCTGAACCCTGTTCACACAGGTAATATACAGATGATCAGGTTTTTAAATACATCAGATAGGGATTGCATACATTAGTTAGGACTGCTCTGATATGGGTATACCGTGAAGATTGGTAGAGCAGCTTAGTATACATTTTTTGCAAAAAACGTATCAACCAAATACCCTGTTATTTACATCTTTTACTAGCACTTGCGGATTACTGCAAACATTTTTTCAAACTGAGTGTTTTTGGTTTTACCCTTCTCTTTTGTGTCTTCAGGTTTCTTGGTGGTGTGTGAACATGTTCTTACAGACTTGTTCACTGTGCAAGTAGCCCATGTGTTCCTGTTTCCATGATTGTTCTCTTGTGTCTACAAGACTGGGGAGTTCCACCACTCCTCTTGGGCTAGCTGCACAAAAGCTGTTCTGCCCTGTATGCACACATGGATTTTTCCTCTCTGAACCCTGTTCACACAGGTAATATACAGATGATCAGGTTTTTAAATCCATCAGATAGGGATTGCATACATTAGTTAGGACTGCTCTGATATGGGTATACCGTGAAGATTGGTAGAGCAGCTTAGTATACATTTTTTGCAAAAAACGTATCAACCAAATACCCTGTTATTTACATCTTTTACTAGCACTTGCGGATTACTGCAAACATTTTTTCAAACTGAGTGTTTTTGGTTTTACCCTTCTCTTTTGTGTCTTCAGGTTTCTTGGTGGTGTGTGAACATGTTCTTACAGACTTGTTCACTGTGCAAGTAGCCCATGTGTTCCTGTTTCCATGATTGTTCTCTTGTGTCTACAAGACTGGGGAGTTCCACCACTCCTCTTGGGCTAGCTGCACAAAAGCTGTTCTGCCCTGTATGCACACATGGATTTTTCCTCTCTGAACCCTGTTCACACAGGTAATATACAGATGATCAGGTTTTTAAATACATCAGATAGGGATTGCATACATTAGTTAGGACTGCTCTGATATGGGTATACCGTGAAGATTGGTAGAGCAGCTTAGTATACATTTTTTGCAAAAAACGTATCAACCAAATACCCTGTTATTTACATCTTTTACTAGCACTTGCGGATTACTGCAAACATTTTTTCAAACTGAGTGTTTTTGGTTTTACCCTTCTCTTTTGTGTCTTCAGGTCTCTTGGTGGTGTGTGAACATGTTCTTACAGACTTGTTCACTGTGCAAGTAGCCCATGTGTTCCTGTTTCCATGATTGTTCTCTTGTGTCTACAAGACTGGGGAGTTCCACCACTCCTCTTGGGCTAGCTGCACAAAAGCTGTTCTGCCCTGTATGCACACATGGATTTTTCCTCTCTGAACCCTGTTCACACAGGTAATATACAGATGATCAGGTTTTTAAATACATCAGATAGGGATTGCATACATTAGTTAGGACTGCTCTGATATGGGTATACCGTGAAGATTGGTAGAGCAGCTTAGTATACATTTTTTGCAAAAAACGTATCAACCAAATACCCTGTTATTTACATCTTTTACTAGCACTTGCGGATTACTGCAAACATTTTTTCAAACTGAGTGTTTTTGGTTTTACCCTTCTCTTTTGTGTCTTCAGGTTTCTTGGTGGTGTGTGAACATGTTCTTACAGACTTGTTCACTGTGCAAGTAGCCCATGTGTTCCTGTTTCCATGAGAGGCACAGAAGCAGCCATCTGCAGACCGGACATAACTGCAAGAGAAGTATGCTGCCTTCCAGGTGCGATGATCAAGGATGTGACCGATAGGATACCAAAGCTCTTCAGCTCCAAGGACATCCACCCATTTCTTCTGATACATGTTGGCACCAATGACAAGGCAAGGAAGGACCTACCAACAATCTGCAAAGACTTTGAAGAGTTGGGGAAGAAAGTAAAGGAACTGGATGCACAGGTAGTTTTTTCTTCTATCCTTCCAATAGACAGGCATGGCACCATGAGATGGAACAGGATCCTTGATGCAAACAACTGGCTAAGACGATGGTGCAGACAACAAGGATTCGGATTCCTGGACCACGGTGTGAATTACTTGTACGATGGACTCCTCGCCAGAGACGGACTACACCTCAACAAACCTGGGAAACACACATTCGCCAGAAGACTCGCTACATTCATCAGGATGGCGTTAAACTAGAAGAAGAGGGGACGGGAAGAAAAACATTAGACTTGAACAAAGAAGACCCAGGAAAACATACTCAGAAGGGAGGTAAGAACATTTCTAAAACAATCCACAGCGAGGATATTGGAACAAAACAAAATCCTCTAAACTGCATGCTCGCAAACGCCAGAAGCCTGACAAACAAGATGGAAGAACTAGAAGCAGAAATATCTACAGGTAACTTTGACATAGTGGGAATAACCGAGACATGGTTAGATGAAAGCTATGACTGGGCAGTTAACTTACAGGGTTACAGTCTGTTTAGAAAGGATCGTAAAAATCGGAGAGGAGGAGGGGTTTGTCTCTATGTAAAGTCTTGTCTAAAGTCCACTTTAAGGGAGGATATTAGCGAAGGGAATGAGGATGTCGAGTCCATATGGGTCGAAATCCATGGAGGGAAAAATGGTAACAAAATTCTCATTGGGGTCTGTTACAAACCCCCAAATATAACAGAAACCATGGAAAGTCTACTTCTAAAGCAGATAGATGAAGCTGCAACCCATAATGAGGTCCTGGTTATGGGGGACTTTAACTACCCAGATATTAACTGGGAAACAGAAACCTGTGAAACCCATAAAGGCAACAGGTTTCTGCTAATAACCAAGAAAAATTATCTTTCACAATTGGTGCAGAATCCAACCAGAGGAGCAGCACTTTTAGACCTAATACTATCTAATAGACCTGACAGAATAACAAATCTGCAGGTGGTCGGGCATCTAGGAAATAGCGACCACAATATTGTACAGTTTCACCTGTCTTTCACTAAGGGGACTTGTCAGGGAGTCACAAAAACACTGAACTTTAGGAAGGCAAAGTTTGACCAGCTTAGAGATGCCCTTAATCTGGTAGACTGGGACAATATCCTCAGAACTAATAATACAGATAATAAATGGGAAATGTTTAAGAACATCCTAAATAGGCAGTGTAAGCGGTTTATACCTTGTGGGAATAAAAGGACTAGAAATAGGAAAAACCCAATGTGGCTAAACAAAGAAGTAAGACAGGCAATTAACAGTAAAAAGAAAGCATTTGCACTACTAAAGCAGAATGGCACCATTGAAGCTCTAAAAAACTATAGGGAGAAAAATACTTTATCTAAAAAACTAATTAAAGCTGCCAAAAAGGAAACAGAGAAGCACATTGCTAAGGAGAGTAAAACTAATCCCAAACTGTTCTTCAACTATATCAATAGTAAAAGAATAAAAACTGAAAATGTAGGCCCCTTAAAAAATAGTGAGGAAAGAATGGTTGTAGATGACGAGGAAAAAGCTAACATATTAAACACCTTCTTCTCCACGGTATTCACGGTGGAAAATGAAATGCTAGGTGAAATCCCAAGAAACAATGAAAACCCTATATTAAGGGTCACCAATCTAACCCAAGAAGAGGTGCGAAACCGGCTAAATAAGATTAAAATAGATAAATCTCCGGGTCCGGATGGCATACACCCACGAGTACTAAGAGAACTAAGTAATGTAATAGATAAACCATTATTTCTTATTTTTAGGGACTCTATAGCGACAGGGTCTGTTCCGCAGGACTGGCGCATAGCAAATGTGGTGCCAATATTCAAAAAGGGCTCTAAAAGTGAACCTGGAAATTATAGGCCAGTAAGTCTAACCTCTATTGTTGGTAAAATATTTGAAGGGTTTCTGAGGGATGTTATTCTGGATTATCTCAATGAGAATAACTGTTTAACTCCATATCAGCATGGGTTTATGAGAAATCGCTCCTGTCAAACCAATCTAATCAGTTTTTATGAAGAGGTAAGCTATAGGCTGGACCACGGTGAGTCATTGGACGTGGTATATCTCGATTTTTCCAAAGCGTTTGATACCGTGCCGCACAAGAGGTTGGTACACAAAATGAGAATGCTTGGTCTGGGGGAAAATGTGTGTAAATGGGTTAGTAACTGGCTTAGTGATAGAAAGCAGAGGGTGGTTATAAATGGTATAGTCTCTAACTGGGTCGCTGTGACCAGTGGGGTACCGCAGGGGTCGGTATTGGGACCTGTTCTCTTCAACATATTCATTAATGATCTGGTAGAAGGTTTACACAGTAAAATATCGATATTTGCAGATGATACAAAACTATGTAAAGCAGTTAATACAAGAGAAGATAGTATTCTGCTACAGATGGATCTGGATAAGTTGGAAACTTGGGCTGAAAGGTGGCAGATGAGGTTCAACAATGATAAATGTAAGGTTATACACATGGGAAGAAGGAATCAATGTCACCATTACACACTGAATGGGAAACCACTGGGTAAATCTGACAGGGAGAAGGACTTGGGGATCCTAGTTAATGATAAACTTACCTGGAGCAGCTAGTGCCAGGCAGCAGCTGCCAAGGCAAACAGGATCATGGGGTGCATTAAAAGAGGTCTGGATACACATGATGAGAGCATTATACTGCCTCTGTACAAATCCCTAGTTAGACCGCACATGGAGTACTGTGTCCAGTTTTGGGCACCGGTGCTCAGGAAGGATATAATGGAACTAGAGAGAGTACAAAGGAGGGCAACAAAATTAATAAAGGGGATGGGAGAACTACAATACCCAGATAGATTAGCGAAATTAGGTTTATTTAGTCTAGAAAAAAGACGACTGAGGGGCGATCTAATAACCATGTATAAGTATATAAGGGGACAATACAAATATCTCGCTGAGGATCTGTTTATACCAAGGAAGGTGACGGGCACAAGGGGGCATTCTTTGCGTCTGGAGGAGAGAAGGTTTTTCCACCAACATAGAAGAGGATTCTTTACTGTTAGGGCAGTGAGAATCTGGAATTGCTTGCCTGAGGAGGTGGTGATGGAGAACTCAGTCGAGGGGTTCAAGAGAGGCCTGGATGTCTTCCTGGAGCAGAACAATATTGTATCATACAATTATTAGGTTCTGTAGAAGGACGTAGATCTGGGGATTTATTATGATGGAATATAGGCTGAACTGGATGGACAAATGTCTTTTTTCGGCCTTACTAACTATGTTACTATGTTACTATGATATCATGCTGTTAGGGGTGGCAGAACACACCAAATAAATATAAAGATAGTAAAAGTTGCATTCGCAGCTCGGGGTCCACTGTGCAGAGATGGAACGTGCTGCTAGGTAATGGCAGCACTATATGGCAGTACTATGCCATAATAAACACGGGTTCCGTCACCCGGTCTGAACTGATGTAAACTCTGTTGCTTCACAGAGTCACAAGGAAATGCTGTGCCCTGTTAGCAGTCACAGGGTGCAGCAGATGAACGCTGTTGGGATCCCTGAAACTCACCCCCACTATGCTGGTGATTGATCTCGCTCTGACCCTCTGTGGCTTTTGAGCTTGCGCTTGAGGACGCTGTTGTGAATTCTGTGACAGAGCTCCCTCCTGTGGTCACAAGTGGTACTTCGGCTGATTCTCTCTGTGAGCTTCTGTTGGTGGAGGGAAGTGGTACTGCGGCTTCTGAGTTTCCTCCCTCAGGTGATCTGGTGAGGTCGTTAGGTGCTTCTCTACTTAACTCCACCTAATGCTTTGTTCCTGGCTTCCTGTCAATGTTCCAGTGTTGGACTTGCTTTTCCCTGGATCATTCCTGTGGCCTGCTGCTCTGCATAGCTAAGTTCTTCTTTGCTATTTGTTTGCTATTTTTTCTGTCCAGCTTGTCTAATTTGTTGCTGGAAGCTCTGGGACGCAAAGGGTGTACCTCCGTGCCGTTAGTTCGGTACGGAGGGTCTTTTTGCCCCCTTTGCGTGGTTTTCTTTAGGTTTTTGTGTAGACCGCAAAGTTACCTTTTCTATCCTCGATCTGTTAAAAAAGTCGGGCCTCACTTTGCTGAATCTATTTCATCTCTACGTTTGTCTTTTCATCTTAACTCACAGTCATTATATGTGGGGGGCTGCCTTTTCCTTTGGGGTTTTTCTCTGAGGCAAGGTAGGCATATTTTCTATCTTCAGGCTAGTTAGTTTCTCAGGCTGTGCCGAGTTGCATAGGCAGAGTTAGGCGCAATCCACGGCTGCCTCTAGTGTTGTTTGGAGAGGATTAGGGATTGCGGTCTGCAGAGTTCCCACGTCTCAGAGCTCGTTCTATGATTTTGGGTTATTGTCAGATCACTGTATGTGCTCTGACCGCTATGTCCATTGTAGTACTGAATTGCCTTTCATAACAGGACTCCCTGAGTCAGATGCTGAGATCAAGCAGGAGTTCCCACCCTACACTGACCGGTTGTCAGGACTGATTAAAGATTGCTGCACAGAGTGCGTACAGCGCCGCTCTGGCGGACGCCACGAACCACTCTAACTAGGGCTAGGAAAGCGCACTGATTGCGCACTGCACCGCACTTGCGGTCGCTGCTGGTTTGACGCAGTAGGATTGTGCACTTGTGTCTAGGATAGCACTGTCAGGTGCTAGGGAGCTCCAACATTCGCGAGCATTCAACAACACTAGGAATGGGAATGATTAAGGAGCAATCACCAGAAATTATGGCTAGTCTTATTTCATTTATATTTCATGTCATTTCCATCCCTTCTAATGCGTTCTTGGTGTTCTTGATAGAATAGTCCACTTTGTAAATAATGTTTTTATCCGTACTTAATGTTGATACCAATAAAGATATGAATTTATTACCTTTTGTGTGTAGTCATTTTGTAGGTTTGGATTACAGTAGTTATGTTCATGAGATCGGACCCATGGATGTTCGACTTCGAACGACTGTAGTTCAAAGTTTGGTTCGGCATTTGAACTTACCCCGAATTTGAGCCTGAACTCGAACCCAATAGAAGTCAATGGGTATTCTAAGTTTGGTGCTTTAAATTGGCTGAAAATTGGTCATAGTAAGGGCTAGGGGGCTGCAAAAGTAAGCAAAATGGGGGTAATAACACGACAATTGCCATGCAAACAAATGTGTATAGGGAAGTGTCTTAAAATAACATAGAATAATGACATTTTAAAATAAAGATCTTGAACCAAAACAAGGCGGTCCAAGTGAAAGAGGAGGTGGGGGTGGACATTGCGGGGTAGTTTTAAGAGGCGGAGAAGGAGGCAGCAAACACACACTGTTCTTCTGTTTTGCATTTTTATTTTTTTTAGGGGAAGTTCTTTCAAAACAGAGCATAAATTAGGGGACATGGCCATGTTGCTGCTGCTGATGGTGTAGCTGCTGCACAGAGGAAGAGGAGAGGACAGGGTCGATCTGTGCCTGATATGTGCCCAAATGGTACACTTTCCTCTGGTGCACAAATTTGATGGGACTTTCTGCATAATTTTGTAAACACAAATACCACTGGATGAATGGTGAGGCCAGAACATGTAGAGGTAATTTTAGATTAGATGACTGAGAGTGCCTTCTGTTCCTCCGCTTTGTTTTCCACCTTCTCCCCTGCTGAAAGTGTGGTCCATGGGCATGGGAATCAAGCAAGCAGTCTGAGCCTCAAATCAGGCAGCAGTCATTTCAGCTGCTTGTGGTTCCATGGGCCATCCACCTGGCCCTGCCCAACAAATGGAAGAGATTGAGTCCACTGATGCCCAACACAGTCAAAGTGGGCAAACTCGCATTCATTAAAATGAACCAGGCGTAGCTCCCACATAGACTCATGGAGACAGACAAAGTCTTTTTGGCTCAGTACTCCAGTACGCAGCACTAGTGTGGAGTAGAACACTTTGTTTTTACTCACACTACTCCCACAGACATGGCTGCAGAGTAGAAAAAATTGTTTTTACACACACTATTTCCTCATATACTACTGCCATAGAAACGAGGACAAAATATAAAAAAATGTTTTGGGCATACAACTACCACAGACACGGGTGCAGAGGCTTTTGACACGGTATTCCAACAGATGAGGGTGCAGAGTACACATACAGAGGCTTTTTTGGAAAACTGAGCAAACACAAAACTTAATACAGTCCCTGACTCCAGCTGCATACTTGCCCTATTACTGGAAGTGCTGAAGATTTCTCACATACATCTTCTGCACATTCGATCATATGCAGTGCACCTCTAAAGCCAGGAAGCATACATCCGGCTTCAGATGTGAAAATACCCTGCCAAATAAGAGCCATGCTCATATGAAAGATTTGCAGGGAGCTGGCGATGACGCTGGTTCTTTCAAATCATGTGAGATAACACGCAAAGAGCTGACTAGTCTGGGAAAACTAGCCAAAGGTCTAATTATCATAAGAAAAATGGATCTTATAAATCCTGTTCTTAACCCCTTCGCGCCATGCGCCGTACTAGTACTGCGCTGCCGGCACTGCATTAGTGCCAGCAGCAGTACTAGTACGGCGCACCGATCACTGCGGTCTCGCGCTGAGCGCCGCGGTGATCGGGTGCGGGTGTCAGCTGTATATGACAGCTGACACCCCGCAGCAATGCCCACGATCGGCGCTATCGCCGATCGCGGGCATTTAACCCCTCTGATGCCGCTGTCAGTAGTGACAGCGGCATAGAGGGGGATCGCGCAGGGACGGGGGCTCCCTGCGCTCTCCCACCGGAGCAACGCAATGAGATCGTGTTGCTCCGGTGACCCGGAAGGAGTCCCCGGATCCAAGATGGCTGCCGGACTCCTTCCGGGTCATGAAGTGACCTGGCTAGCCGGCGCCTGCTGAGAGCAGGCGCTGGAGAGCCAACTAAACTGCATGTCAGATCGTTGATCTGACAGTGTGCTATGCACAGTGTCAGATCAACGATCTGATCTAATACAGAGATGTCCCACCCTGGGACAATGTTAGAAAGTTAAAAAAATATATATATATAATGTGTAAAAAAAAAAAAAAAATCCCCAAATAAAAAAAAAACACATTTCCCAATAAATCCATTTATGTATGTAAATTTAAAAAAAACAATAAATGTACACATATTTGGTATCGCCGCGTCGGTAATGACCCGCTCTATAAAACTATCCCACTAGTTAACCCCTTCAGTGAACACCGCAAAAAAATAAAATAAAAAACAAGGCAAAAAACATTGCTTTATTATCATACAGGCGAACAAAAAGTGGAATAACACACGATCAAAACGACGGATATAAATAACCATGGTACCGCTGAAAACGTCATCTTGTCCCGCAAAAAAAAAGCCTCCATACAGCATCATCAGCAGAAAAATTAAAAAGTTATAGCTCTCAGAATAATGCGATGCAAAAACAATTATTTTTTTATATAAAATAGTTTTTATTGTGTAAAAGAGCCAAAACATAAAAAAAATTACATAAATGAGGTATCGCTGTAATCGTACTGACCTGAAGAATAAAACTGCATTATCATTTTACCACATGTGGAACGGTATCAACGCCCCCCCTAAAAGAAATTCAGGAATTGCTGGTTTTTGTTCATTCCGCCTCCCAAAAATCGGAATAAAAAGCGATCAAAAAATGTCATCTGCCCGAAAATGTTACCAATAAAAACGTCAACTCGTCCCGCAAAAAACAAGATCTCACATGACTCTGTGGGCCAAAATATGGATAAATTATAGCTCTCAAAATGTGGTGATGCAAAAACTATTTTTTGCAATAAAAAGCGTCTTTTAGTGTGTGACAGCTGCCAATCATAAAAATCCACCAAAAAACGCTATAAAAGTAAATCAAACCCCCCTTCATCACCAGCTTAGTTAGGGAAAAATAATAAAATGTAAAAAAATGTATTTATTTCCATTTTCCCATTAGGGCTAGGGTTAGGGCTAGGGTTAGGGCTAGGGTTAGGGCTAGGGTTGGGGTTAGGGTTTCAGTTATAATTGGGGGTTTCCACTGTTTAGGCACATCAGGGGCTCTCCAAACGCTGCATGGCGTCCGATCTCAATTCCAGCCAATTCTGCTTTGAAAAAGTAAAACAGTGCTACTTCCCTTCCTAGTTCTCCTGTGTACCCAAACAGTGGTTCCCCCCAACATATGGGGTATCAGCGTTCTCAGGACAAGTTGGACAACAACTTTTGGGGTCTAATTTGTCCTGTTACCCTTGGGAAAATAAAAACGTGGGGGCTAAAATATCATTTTCGTGGAAAAAAAATATTTTTTATTTTCACGGCTCTGCGTTATAAACTGTAGTGAAACACTTGTTGGTTCAAAGCTCTCACAACACATCTAAATAAGTTCCTTTGGGGGTCTAGTTTCCAATATGGGGTCACTTGTGGGAGGTTTCTACTGTTTAGGTACATCAGGGGCTCTGCAAATGCAACATGACGCCTGCAGACCAATCCATCTAATTCTGCATTTCAAATGGCGCTCCTTCCCTTCCGAGCTCTGCCGTGCACCCAAGCAGTGGTTCCCCCCAACATATGGGGTATCAGCATTCTCAGGACAAGTTGGACAACAACTTTTGGGGTCTAATTTGTCCTGTTACCCTTGGGAAAATAAAAACATAGGGGATAAAATATCATTTTCGTGGAAAAAAAATATTTTTTATTTTCACGGCTCTGCGTTATAAACTGTAGTGAAACACTTGTTGGTTCAAAGCACTCACAACACATCTAGATAGGTTCCTTGGGGGGTCTAGTTTCCAATATGGAGTCACTTGTGGGGGGTTTCTACTGTTTAGGTACATCAGGGGCTCTGCAAATGCAACATGACGCCTGCAGACCAATCCATCTAATTCTGCATTTCAAATGGCGCTCCTTCCCTTCCGAGCTCTGCCGTGCACCCAAACAGTGGTTCCCCCCAACATATGGGGTATCAGCATTCTCAGGACAAGTTGGACAACAACTTTTGGGGTCTAATTTGTCCTGTTACCCTTGGGAAAATAAAAACATAGGGGATAAAATATCATTTTCGTGGAAAAAAAATATTTTTTATTTTCACGGCTCTGCGTTATAAACTGTAGTGAAACACTTGTTGGTTCAAAGCTCTCACAACACATCTAGATAGGTTCCTTGGGGGGTCTAGTTTCCAATATGTGGTCACTTGTGGGGGGTTTCTACTGTTTAGGTACATCAGGGGCTCTGCAAATGCAACATGACGCCTGCAGACCAATCCATCTAATTCTGCATTTCAAATGGCGCTCCTTCCCTTCCGAGCTCTGCCGTGCACCCAAACAGTGGTTCCCCCCAACATATGGGGTATCAGCGTTCTCAGGACAAGTTGGACAACAACTTTTGGGGTCCAATTTCTCCTGTTACCCTTGGGAAAAAAAAATTGCGGGCTAAAACATAATTTTGTGGAAAGGAAAAATGATTTTTTTAATTTTCACAATGCTACATTCTAAACTTTAGTGAAACAATTGGGGGTTAAAAGTGCTCACCACACATCTAGATAAGTTCCTTAGAGGATCTTCTTTCCAAAATGGGGTCACTTGTGGGGGGTTTCCACTGTTAAGGCACGTCAGGGGCTCTCCAAATGCGACATGGCGTCCGATCTCAATTCCAGCCAATTTTGCATTGAAAAGTCAAATGGCACTCCTTCCCTTCCGACCTCTGCCATGCGCTCAAACAGTGGTTTATCCCCATATATGAAGTATCGGCGTACTCAGGACAAATTGCACAACAACTTTTGGTGTCCAATTTATCCTGTTACCCTTGGGAAAATAAAAAATTTGGGGCAAAAAGATCATTTTTTGTGAAAATTAATATAATTTTTTTTTTACGGCTCTACATTATAAACTTCTGTGAAGCACTTGGAGGTTCAAAGTGCTCACCACACATCTAGATTAGTTCCTTAGGGGGTCTACTTTCCAAAATGGTGTCACTTGTGGGGGTTTCCACTGTTTAGGCACATCAGGGGCTCTGCAATCGTGACATGGGCTCCGATCTCAATTCCAGCAAATCTTACATTGAAAAGTCAAATGGCGCTCCTTCCCTTCCGAGCTCTGCCATGTGCCCAAACAGTGGTTTACCCCCACATATGGGGTATCGGCGTACTCAGGACAAATTGTACAACGACTTTTGTGGTCCAATTTCTCCTGTTACCCTTGGTAAAATCAAACAAATTTGACCTGAAGTAAAAATTTTGTGAAAAAAAAGTTAAATGTTCAATTTTTTTAAACATTCAAAAAATTCCTGTGAAGCACCTGAAGGGTTAATAAACTTTTTGAATGTGGTTTTGAGTACCTTGAGGGGTGCAGTTTTTAGAATGGTGTCACTTTGGGGCATTTTCTGTCATATAGACCCCTCAAAGTCACTTCAAGTGTGAGGTGGTCCGTTAAAAAAATGGTTTTGCAAATTTTGTTGCAAAAATGAGAAATCGCTGGTCAACTTTTAACCCTTATAACGTCCTAACAAAAAAAAATTATGTTTCCAAAATTGTGCTGATGTAAAGCAGACATGTGGGAAATGTTGTTTATTAACTATATTATGTGATATAACTCTCTAATTTAAGGGCATAGAAAACTAAGAGTTTGAAAATTGCTAAATTTTCATAATTTCCAACAAATTTTTGTTTTTTTCACAAATAAATACAAGTCATATCGAAGAAGTTTTACCACTATCTTGAAGTACAATATGTCACGAGAAAACAATGTCAGAATCACCAAGATCCGTTGAAGCGTTTCAGAGTTATGACCTCATAAAGTGACAGTGGTCAGAATTGTAAAAATTGGCCCTGTCACTTAGGTGAAAACAGGCTTTGGGGTGAAGGGGTTAAACATGGATTTAAGTGACTAACATTACAAAGGGCTGGTTAGGCAGTGAATTTAGTAATGTTTATACGAAAATGTTTTGTATGTACGCTGCCGCTAGGAATGGTGAGGGATGTTATAATTAAGATAAGTACCTCCCCTAGGTGAGTATAATATAACCTGTTTTTCTTACCTTTGATGTTACATCGGGGGCTTATCTACAGCATTACAGGATGCTGTAGGTAAGCCCCTGACTCCGGTGGCCTTAGCTCATATACGATTTTTGGGGTGACAGATTCCCTTTAATGTCCACAGGCATTTTTCAGAGCCAACCCATCGCAAAAACACATCACATGCACATATATTTAGTGTATTCACTCACCCATGCTACATAGGCTTAAAAAAACACCAAGTTTTGATATTTTACAAGGAAACATATACTGGAGGTAAATATACTGTGACATAATTTCTTAAATCTCTTTTAGAGTGCTGCCTTTTTCTTTTAATGACTATAGAAATATTTTACTTATAGAAGTTTTGACCTTTTCGCTACTTTACAGAATGTAAGTGTTTTAAAAAATAGTTTATAATAAAAACAATAATTTGAACTAATCAGACAAAACCATTAAACTGTATTCTGAAAATGCAAAGATCTTGCAATAATTATATGTAACTATGCTGATATTTTCATAGTGTCTACTGTTTATCAAAAACTAGATAACACTACAAAATGAATCTAATTTTTACTGTTGTAGTAGGATTCACTTAGTTTCCGAAATATGGAGAGGAAAAAAGTTTGAGAAAGTCTGCAAATATATTGGTGGACTTTTATTCAAGGCTCTCATAAGAAATTGTACACCCCATCATATTATCTTTGTTTTATTACTTCAATTTCTTTTACAAAGAAGACGTGAATTTCTGTCTCCCTGAATTTCCCTGATAAGGGAATATATGAAAATGAATACAATGAGCCCATTGTTGCAAATTACTGTGCCGATAATGTTGTATGACACTAAGTTCAATGGTGTTATTTCCAAGAGAGAAGTTAGTTAAATTTAAAGAAAAGATTGCTCATATAAGAGAGACCTTAAGTTACGGCAGAATAAGGAAGGTTGAATTTATAAATATGTTAATAGAACCATCTTTCAGAATAAATTAGTTTGTCATGCCTTGGAATAAAAAGAAAATATGTACAAGTAATTATTCTCAGAGTTACTCTATTAATAAATTTGAAATTGTATGCTGTCATAAAATATTGCATTATGATAACCTGACACATTTTGTAGCTCTCCTTTGTATACAGTATACTGAAACTTCAAAGTCCTTAACCATTCATTTCATACTTGACCATCTAAGGACCCATTGTATGAAAATCCATTATCTAACCTCGCTAATATGGCAGTCTCACTAACAGATTTTTTCTATTTTGAAATATCTTCAACTTTTTAAATCTATTTTCTTTTTTTATTGATAAGTTAACATTGATGTTAACATTGATTGTAGTGTTGGGAAAAATCTAATGCTGCCAAGAAAATCAATAAATCACATGAAAATCTTTACAAAGCTAATACTTTTCAAAGTTGAGAGTTTCCTACATTGGTGAAAATTTATCAAGGCCTATGTGGGAGTTTACTAGCATCAAGAAATCATAAACTTAGCTGCATGTCAAGTTTGGCCAAAAGACTTCTTACAATTTTAATAGATAAATAGGTGTAAGCCAAATAAGTGAATCCTGACTTTTCAAAAAGTTACCATACTCATTCCATCATGGGGGTGGTATAATATTTGGAAAAAACATCTCTAGACAGAAGTGTAATATCTCAAGTTATGCCAATTTTATTAAACACTGTGCAACATTTAAAAAAAATTGACATATAAATTCCACCTATAGTGAAATGTACCCATAGTATCTAGCATAGACAACTCTCAAATGTAAATGTGGTTTGTTAAAATGTTTCAGCATTCACTACAACTATTAGACTCGCAACTATTATACTTCTAGAGATTGGCAGATCGATTCACAGGACTGTTTTTTATCACCCTTTTAAGGCAATGAAGATATATTTTGATCGATTTGCTGGACTGGGGTCCATTGGACAGGTCAGTAGTCCCAGGATGCTGTGCAAGAGATTCGCAAGTCTCTTATCTTCTGGGATCCCCAGAAAAATCATGCAGAAGATTGCCAATCTCCTGTCCAGTGCCCAAAGACTAATGACCTAGCTGATGGACCAGAGTTTGGCAAATCAATCTGTCCATCTCTAACTCTCTAAAATAAAGTGTATTTTCATCGCCTTAAAAGGGTGATGAAAAAATTGCTAAATAAAAGGAGTTGTCCAATGAACAAAGTTGATTTTAATCAATAGATCTTGGAATCATAATAATTTCCCCAATTGAATGTGCTTTAAAAAAATGTTCCTGTGCTGAGATAATCTTATAAAAGTGTCCCTGCTGTGTTCTGTGTAATGGTCGTGTCTGACCGTACAGGGACATGGTCTGATCATACCACAGCTCCTGGGCAGGGGGGGAGCAAAAGAGAATAGGAGAGGAGAGAGAAGGGAGGATAGTCCATTCTGAATATCTTTTTCTTTAATGGCGTAGAAAACATATCTTGTGAAGATGATATATCATGTTGGATCAATACCACATCAATAGGATAGGGAACTAAAAAGAATTCCCTTTTCTCTCCTCTTCATGTTCCTCCTTTCCCTCCCCTTCCTATCTTTCTGTGATCATGCACTTTATTATTGTATAATTGTGGTTGTCTTTTATTACATATTACTATTTTATATATTATTTATTCATTTATGCTATTTTTTAATTGTTATATATATTTTTCTCATTGTTTTCACTTTTCATGTGTATATCAACGTATCTTATATAATATTTTACTGTTATATATTAATTATGTTTATTTATCTTTCACTGGTCACTTTGTTTTGCAATTATATAATTTTTACTTGTAATCCCCTTTCTTATCACTTTTCACATCTTGTGCACGGTAGTTAGGTTGTATTACCATGTAGGGCTGTTTTTAGAAATATGGGGGGCTATTGAATAGGACTGAGCAGGGTTATTATACTTGCCGTCACTTCAGTCACCTGTGCGCATGTCTTCGGCCACCGGTCCTCCGGGGTATTGCACACGGCGCCAAGTGGTGACGCATGCGGTCCAGTGACGTCACTGGAAGCCGGGGGTGATGCACTTCCTGGCGCGGTAGGCGGAACACATGCGCCGATTCCGGGGACTGATTAGGACGCATGGCGGCGGGTATTTAAACTGATTGTAGGACACACTGCAGCACCGCCCCCTGACGAAGCCAACGCAAAACGCGTGTTGGGGCTGCACGGTGGAGTGCCAGTGGTCACCACACGATGGGTAAGAGCTCTTTCATATGGAAGGTTATGGTATAGCTGGGCACTGATCCCCACACGACTACATATCTGCACTTTTTAGTGCATATGTTACCTTTCCTTCCTGACTACTTCTCTTCCCATATCAATAACATGGCACGTTGCACTTTATATTTTGAGATATGTGGTGATATCTGGCGCATCCACTGATCCTTTTTCCACCTGTTCCTTTCGGTTGAATCTCTATGACTATTGATATTTAGAATGTATTATTGTTCACTATGTAATTATACACAATATGGATTGTTGCAATAAAATTTTACCCTTTTAAAGAAATCTTTGGACTTGAACTCCACTTTCTCTCTTGGGTTATACAGCCATTACACAATACACATCAGGGGCACATGTATAAGATTATCTCAGCACAGGAACATTTTATTTAAATACATCCAATTGTGGAAATTATTATTATTATAAGATCTATTGATTAAATCATCTTTGAAATTAACTTTGCTTATGGGAAAACCCCTATAGCCCCTGCCCGACATGTGCCGTGTATGCCAGGAGAGCTGCGTTCTCACAAATCGCTGACGTATATGGTGCCATGATTTTGTGGGCTTACGCTGAGCACCGCAGCGATGTGTCAGCTCTATATGAAAGCTAACACCCTGCTGCAACGCCCAGGATTGATGCTAGCAGGATGAGCTACAGCTTGTACTAATTAGTTTCAGATCTCATTAGCAACAAGGCGGAGGGACATTGAGAAGCTCTCAACAAGACCAAATGTTTGGTATGTATTTTCTTTGAAAAAGTGACCTGTCCGGTGTAGAAACGCATAATAATGACTTTATTCACTTCTACATGCATGGAACTAGTGATTCCACTCAGCAGCCCCATCATCTAGTCGTCACTCATATTTCTACTCTTCAATCAGGCTAAATAGGCAGAGATCCAGCAACAAAGAAGAGGGACACTGATGAGCTATTCACTAGACTAAGTTTGTGGCGGTTTATCAGCAGCAACAGGGAGGAGGGAAATGACTAGCTGTCATTAAGGTTTGGTGGGTTCAGAATAAGTTTGGATTTTCAAAAAAGGATTATACAGCCATTCTGATGAAGATATCCAATTAAGTACTTCAGGCTCATTAGGTCACCATTTCAGGCTCTCTAATAGATATCCTAAAATACATCAATTATAGATATTGCTCTAAACAATCTAAAGGTACGGCAAGGAGGGAAGGTATTAAAAACTATTTTCATATTTTTATATGAATTGTCATTATATAAAACTTTGATTACTTTACTTTAATTCAGCTGTTTGTATATCACTGTCCATCTATGTGACCTCATATCTCCTTGCTGTCACAGTTGGTTTAGTGTCTGTAAACTGCATGATCTGGGGAAGTGCAAACTATCCAGTAGTCTGATAAAGAAAATGACATTCTCCAATTTGCTAAGCACTGACCTGCAATTAATTAAACTATCAACTTGAAGAATTTGAAGCTTTAAGGTACCTTCACACATAACGATATCGTTAAGGATATGGTTGCAACGTCACGCTTTTTGTGACGTAGCAATGATCCCGCTAATGATATCTTTATGTGTGACAGCGACCAACGACCAGGCCCCTGTTGGGAGATCGTTGGTCACTGGGAATGATCAGGACCTTTTTTTGGTCGCTGATCACCTGCTGTCATCGCTGGATCGGCGTGTGTGACGCCGATCTAGCGATGTGTTCACCTGTAACCAGGGTAAACATCGGGTTACTAAGTGCAGGGCCGCGCTTAGTAACCCGATATTTACCCTGGTTACCATTGTAATAGTAAAAAAAAAACTACATACTCATATTCCGACGTCTGTCACGTCCCGCGGCGTCAGCTTCCCTGCACTGTGTCAGCGCCCACCGGCCGTAAAGCAGAGCACAGCGGTGACATCACCGCTCTGCTTTACGGCCGGCGCTTACCCGATGTTTACCCTGGTTACCCGGGGACCTCGGCATCATTGAAGACAGTTTCAACGATGCCAAAGTTGTTCCCCTGATCGTTGGTCGCTGGAGAGAGCTGTCTGTGTGACAGCTCCCCAGCGACCACACAACGACTTACCAACGATCACGGACAGGTCGTATCGCTGGTCGTGATCATTGGTAAATCGTTTAGTGTAGCGGTACCTTAAGACATGAGTAGTAAATAAGAAATACTGTAACTTATGTCACTTTAACGAAAGCATTGTATGTATGTATGTGAAAAAGGTTATGCATTAGATATAAAGGAATGTATCCTTTGTACCAGAAAAGCTTCTCCAAAACATGAAACATTAGCATTAAATTGTCTAAGATCAAGTGTAGTAGGTTTTCTTATCAGTGGTTGAAGGGACATTGAGAGGACACTGAGACAGCTGACATCCTGTGGTATCAGCCTAGGCAGGTTTTGAAGCCAATCGGGGTCGATTAACCCCTTAAATACCGCTGTCAATTGCAACAGTGGCTATGGTGGCTATAAGCTGGGTCTCACAGGCTATGTCAGTGAAATACTGACAGTCTCATGCACTGCAGTACGATCCCAGAAATCAAAATTATACATGTCCTAAAGTGGGATTAAGTAAAAAAGTGTAAAAAGAGTTAAATAAAACATTTATAAAAGTAAAAAAACACACAAAAAGCGCACAGAAATCACGAAAAAGCTGTTTCGCCACTCAAAATGCAGCATTTGTGATAAAACAAAAATAAACAAAAAAACATACACATAATTATTACCCACTCTATAAAACTGGCATGTTATTTATTCTGTATAGTGAATGCCGTAAAAAATAAAAATAAAAAACATCAATAATATCGCTTTTTCATCATACTGAATCACAAAAAAGTGAATAAAAAGGTGAATGTCATATGCTTAAAAAAAAGGTAGAAATGAAAATGCCAAACTGTACTGCATAAAAAACCCTAATATGGCTTATTCGAAAAAAAATGAAAAAGTTACAGCTCTCAGAATATAACGTTGCAAACATAAATTCATTTTTGTAAAATATTGTTTTTAGTCTGTACAAGTAGCAAAACATTAAAAAACAATATAAATTTGGTATCTGGTATCGCTGTAATAGTACTGACCCAACAAACAAATCTGTCTTATCACTTTTACAACACCATGAATTGCATAAAAAACAACTGCAACTCGTCCCGCAAAAAAATAAGCCTTTAAAGAGCTCTGTTCACAAAAAATAAAAAAGTTACAGCTCTCAGAATATGGAGCTGAAAAAGCATGTTACTATGTGATAGCAACAAAACCTAAAGAAAAAACAATATATATCTGGTATCACTGTAATTGCACGAACCAGATGAATAAACCTGCCTTAGCACTGATTATGCACAGTGAACAGCTCAAAAATAAAAATAAGAACTCTTCTTGTACTGCTGTCTATTGTCCATTTTATCTCCCAAAACTTGGGACAAGAATCAGCTCACATTTATCCTGTACTCTCCGCTGAGCGCTTAAGTTTCCGAGTAAATTCCCCCACACCATGATTCAGACAAAATCCCAGATAAAACCATTCACTTATGAGGCAGATGGAGTCACTTCGTTCCGGCGGTGTCCCATCATTTTATGCATCTTTTTAGCAAACAAGTGTGGGCAACCACAGTTTTGTGCATGCCTAAATAAATGAATACCACCAGAGCAGATGCCAAATGTATTCCAAAGTGTCTCCATCTGCCTTATTGTGGTGAGTGGTTCTGTTGGAGGTTTTGTCTGAATCACATTTTTGTGGTATTTACATGGACACTCCGACGTAAGTGTTCAGCATAGAACATAATAATGTGATCAAGCCTTATACTGGAAGCAATCCAAAAATATTATGTACCCCATAATGTTATCAATAAAAACCATAATTTATCCCGCACAAAACCAGCCCTTACTCAGGTGTGTCATGCGTTCCTGGAAGTATGTGGGGTTCCCGCATTACTGGCAGAATAAAAGACTCTGGAAAAGCACCTGGGGGTTCAAAGTGTTTACCACACATCTAGATACATTCTTTGAGGGGTCTAGTTTCCAAAATAGGGTCACTTGTTGGCAGTTTCCACTGTTTAGGCACATCAGGGGCTTTCCAAACACATCATGGCATCCATTTTTGGCTTTGAAAAGTCAAGCGGTACTCCTTCCCTTTTGAGCCCTGCCGTGTGCCAAAACCGTCGTTTTCTACCACATATGGGATATCGGTGTACTCAGGAGAAATTACACAATAAATTTTGAGGTACATTTTCTCCTGTTACCCTTGTGAAAATAAAACATTAGGGGCTAAAATAAAATGTTTGTGAAAGCAAAATGTTCATTTTTTCCTTCTACATTGCTTTAATTCCTGTGAGGCAACTGAAGGGTTAATAAAGTTCCTGTACGTGCTTTTGAAGGGTGCAGATTTTATAATGGTGTCACCTTTGGGTATTTTATGTCACATAGGCCCCCAAAAGTCACTTCGAATGTTATGTACTCGGTAAAAAAAATGGTTTTGTAAACTTTGTTGGAAAAATGAGCATTTGCTCATAAACTTTTAACCTTTCTAAGTTCCTAACAAAAAATAATTATGTTTTAAAAATTATGTAGATGTAAAGTACACATATGAGAAATCTTATTTATTAACTATTTTGTGTGACATCACTCTCTAGTTTAAAGGCATACAAATTAAAAGTTTGAAAATTGCGAACTTTTCGCTAAATTTCAGATATTTTTACAAATAAACGTGAATAATATCAAGCGAATTTTAGCGCTATCATGAAGTGGAATATGTTGCAAAAAACAGTCTCAGAATCAGTGGGAAACGTTGAAGCGTTCCAGAGTTATTGCCTCATAAAATGACACTGGTCAGATATAAAAAATTTGGCCTAGTCATTAAGGTTAAAATTGGCTCGGTCACTTAGGGGTTAGTCACTTAACTTCTGCTGTGAAGGTGGTTTAAGGTGAAGAAAACTTACCTCTTTAGTGTCTCCTATTCTTCCTAGGATAAGTGCAAAAGACATGAAGATATGGCAACATTTTCTTCATTCATGATTTCTATACTCCAGATAGGCTTGTTTTGTTGAAAAATAACTTTTCTTTGAACCTGCCAAATTTAGTTGAACCTGGAGGTTTGCAAAATTTGATTTATAGCTTGAGTAATATAATAACAGACAAAAACATTTTAATTTATTAATGAAGTCTCCTCTTCTGCAAAAAGATTGAATAGTCAATTGAACAACAGTTCACTAAAATACATTAACATCGGGTCAACTGCTTTGCATTTCAAACAATATGTGCACATTTCCATGGAGGGTAATCTAAAACTGCATTTTTTACGAGCAGCCAGTGCATCTTTATCTTAAAATTCCAAATGTTTCAACAATGGAAAATTGTTAAGAACTAGACAATTATTTTTCAGCATCAATTGATTAATGACTTAGTCTTGACACAGAGAAAGTATAGAACAAAGAAATCCATTATAATAATGCATAGGCATAAACCATCTTCATTAATTGGGTCTTTTAGCATTAGGCTTCCCATAAAAGAGAATATGCTATAAAGAAGACGGACAAATATTAACTTTAACTGCATCCTAAGATGCCAGTGATGAAAGTGGAAAATAAATAAAGTGTTTGCACTCAATTAAAAACATTTTGCATGCATGGCTTATACTGTCAGTTCTAGGGGACACTGACAAATATAGTGTCAATGCTACTTGATTTTTTGAAAATTTTATGTAACAATTAACAAAGTGGATGATTCATTTAGTTTTGACCCCTAAACATGAACCGTCCCAGTTCTTTAAAGTGAATATACAGTATTTGTGTAATGTAGGACAGGGTAGATCCTAAGATCAGTAGCGTAGCTACCGGGGGCAGAGGAAGCCATCGCGCCGGGCCTGGTGCTCAGAGGGGGCCCACCCTGCGCATGCCGATACTCTTACCTTGAATCGATCTCCCTGCTCTGCCGTCCGCTATGGGGCCCCTGAGCAGGCCGGGGGGGGGGGTCGGTGCCAGTAGTTAGTGGCCCCCCACCCATCATCGCACTGATGAGAGAAGGATCGCTGCGCTGCGCTCCTTCTTCCACCATCCCCGTCAGCATCTGGCGTCACCGACTATCACGATTATCTGGACCAGCATGGAAATAGAGGAAGCTGTCCAAATTTTATAATGGAGCTCATTAGATTCTAGTTATGCCACTGAACATGTCTGCTCCATATTGAATGCACGCAAACTCTGATTAAAGTATAGGTGACAGGGTGATAACAGGTTAAAAGGTAAATAAAGACAAAATCATCTCAGTGGTCATAATACCTAAAATATCATCAGATCTTTTGAAATTTAAATTTGTCAACTTCTAAGAATTTTCTCCCAAAATTCGATTTACATATAAGAAAATTATTCATGTCTCCGTACTGGAAAGCTTGTTTTTTCTCATATAATATACATGGCGGAGAGCGAGGGAGAGGTCCCTGCTGACCATAAAAGCTTTTACTCTACAGAAGAGAGGCAGAGAACCCCGATAACCATAAGAGATTACACTCTGCAGGAGAGAGAGACTTATCCAGTGACTCTGGAAATGGATAATGACTTCACTGCATAAACTTTGCTCCACTGGGAATCACTGATCCATGATCACCCAGGTACTGACCACCATTGTACAAGATATGATAATCCATGAGATCTCATAGCTGGTCATGATGGGGAAGCAGTAGGGGTAAGTTTTTTTGGGGACCCGCAAATCCAATCTCAACATTTTCGAATTGACATGAAAATGCAAATTTCAGGAAATTCAGTGCAAACTAGATTACCTGTGGATTAATCTGCTCAATTCTAATCATAACAATAAGTGAGAAGATCACATTTGAGATTTTCAGCATTAATCTGACAATTAGTTGATAATCTTATCAACTGCATTGATGTATTCTTCTCACATGTATTGATGACATAACAGGATATCATTTTGAACAGAGCAGGGGAAATCTTAAGAAAAACTCCATAGAGAAAAAAAAATGGTATCCCTCTTGCCTAGGTATTGGCTTTCACTCCTGAGAAATATTGTATCATAGTCAGCATTAATATAACGCAAAATTGTCCCTCTTCTTCAGCTCATAGAAATGATATAACCAGACTCTAAATATGCCTTTATTATTATTATTATTATTATTATTATTATTATTATTAATAGTACTTTAATAATAATATAAATCATCAAGTATGCTATAATTTACTTACTTTACAAATTTTATCCTGAATATCTGCAACAAAATCTGTAAGAGCAGCTGTTAATTTTCCTCAAATTAGGTGTTTATAGAGAGGCTAGTTTACATAAGTCTTAAGCAATGTCATATACAGTATGTCACCTCACAGCATAGAGCATAGGCTAATAGGCTAATAAGACCCAAGTAACTAATAACAGCCAGCCAAGAAAGTATATTACATTATATCTCAATGACAAAATAATCCACTGCTCAAAAAAATAATAGAAACACTAAAATACCACACCTTAGATATAACTGAAATAAATATTCCAGTTGGAAATCTTTATTGATTACATAGTGGAATGCTATTAGAACAATAAAACATAAAAATGATCAATGTAAACAAAGATTAATATCTCATGAAGTTCTGGATTTGAAATTATACTCAAAATCAAAGTGGAAAATCAAATTACAGGCTGATCCAACTTCAGTGGAAATGCCTCAGGACAAGGAAATGATCCTCAGTGGTGTGTGTGGCCTCCTATTGCTTGTATGACATCCCTACAATGCCTGGGCACGGTCCTGATGAGGCAGTTGATGTTCTCCTGAGGAATTTCCTCCCAGACCTGGATTAAAGCATCAGTCAACTCCTCGACAGTCTGTGGTGCAACAAGGCGTTGGTTGATGGAACGAGACATGGCGCACCAGATGTGCTCAGTTGGAATCAGGTCTGGGGAATAGGCCAGTCCATAGCATCAAAGCATCAATGCCTTCATCATTAAGGGACTGCTGACACACTTCAGCCACATGAGGTCTAGCATTGTCATACATCAGAAAGAACCAAGGTCCCACTGTACCTGCATATGGTCTCACAATGGGTATGAGGATCTCATCCCGGTACCTAATGACAGTTAGGGTACATCTGGCTAGCACATGGAGAATTGCGTGGCCCTCCAAAGAAATGCCTCCCCACACCATCACGGACCCACTACCAACTGGTCATGCCAGAGGATGTTGCAGGCAGCAGAATGTTCTCAACGGCATCTCCAGACAATGTCACGTTTGTCACATGTACTCAATATGAACGTTCTCTCTCCATGAAAAGCACAGGGTGCCAATGTTGAATCTGCCAATCTTGGGGTTCTCTACCAAATGCCAATCACCCTGAACGGTGTTGGGCTGTAAGCACAACACCCACTTGTCCATAATGAATACTGTTTTTGATCATTTTGAGCAGACACATGGATGTTAGTGACCAGCTGGAGGTCATTTTGCAGGGCTCTGGCACTGCTCTTCCTGTTCCTCCTTGCACAAAGGAGGAGGTAGCGGTCCTGCTGCTGGGTTGTTGTTCTCCTACGGCCCCCTACACATTACCTGGTGTACTGGTATGTCTTCTGGTATCTGCTCCATGCTCTGAACACTGTGCTGTCAAACACAGCTACCCTTATTGCCACAGCTCACATTGATGTGCCATCCTGGATAAGCTGCACTACCTGAGCAACATCTGTGGGTTGTAGACACTGCCTCATGCTGCTGTAGAGTACCTCTAGGGGTGAGAGCAATGCCAACATGCAAAAGTGACCAAAACAACTGCCAAAATGAAAAAGAACAGAGAAATGGTCTGTGGTCTCCCCCTGCAGAACCACTCCTTTATAGGAGTTGTCTTGCCAATTTGCTATTTGCCTATCATTTCTACCTGTTGTCAGTTCCATTTGTACAACAGCAGGAGAAATTGATTCACAATCGGTGTTGCTTCGTAACTGGACAGGTTGATTTCACAGACGTGTGCTTGACTTGGAGTTACACTGTATTGTTTAAGTGTTCCCTTTATTTTTGAGCAGTGTACATTAGTGCAGATCAAAAGGAATACAGGGAAGAATTTCCTAGTACCACAAAAGTAAATAACTGGAAACTTCAGAATCATGTATTACACCAAACAACTAAGTCTAGGTCCACATTTGTACAACTGCAGTTGTATGACATATGCATCCGGCATATACTGTGACTATTCATTTTTGGACTCATGACAGTTTGGGGGGGCTTCAATTTAAATGTTGGTTTTTGTTTTCATGACAAGGGCTAATGTCAGTTCTCTTGCTGGAAGCTGCTTTGTTGATGGTCAGCTGATGTGGGTGGTGACCATTCCCACCATCCTTTAAATAGCCACATAACACATCAGCTGTCTGTTGGTAACAGAGTTTGTCTATGAAGACCAGCCTAGGAGTTTGGAGCTCTCTGGTGCCAGCGGTATGTCTGCTACTTCAGTGGAGTTCGGTTTCCATATTCTGTATCCTCTGCTGTGTGAAACTTGGCAGCAGAGGCTTGAGCTCAGTTTCATGTTCCCTTTCCTTGTCTGTCTCGTGCGTGACACTACCCCCTGTGTTTATACATTTGTAGTGGTGAGGCTAGCATCCTTGCCAGTCAGTGCACTAGCCAGGGTATTGTGAGGTGACAGCTAGGGACTAGGCACGTAATGGCAGCGGGGAAGAACCAGCATAGGGCATTAGAGGAGCTTAGGGATAGGCACAGGTTGTGGTTAGGAGGTGCCCCATCCCTCTCTCCCTACTGTTAGGGCCTTCCTCTCCCTTTTTCCATCCCCTTGTTTGTGTATGTTGTGCCATCTGCTGGTCTTATCAATCCCGGGTGTGACATGTACATCACAAATGTATGCAAGCATGGGCCCTACAACAAACTACGTGTCTGAATTTCAACAGATACAACATCTCTGCCCATGTATGTATATAATAATAATAATAATTTTATTTATATAGCGACAACATATTCCGCAGTGCTTTACAAATCATAGAGGGGACTTGTACAGACAATAGACATTACAGCATAACAGAAATCACAGTTTAAAATAGATACCAAGAGGAATGAGGGCCCTGCTCACAAGCTTACAAACTATGAGGAAAAGGGGAGACACGAGAGGTGGATGGTAACAATTGCTTTAGTTATGCGGACCAGCCATAGTGTAAGGCTCAGGTGTTCATGTAAAGCTGCATGAACCAGTTAACTGCCTAAGTATGTAGCAGTACAGACACAGAGGGCTAATACTGCATAAAGTGTATGAGAACATGATGCAATGAACCCAATTATGTTTTTTTTTTGAATGGGCCACACAGGGATAGTTAGGTTAATGCGTTGAGGCGGCAGGCCAATCTGAACAAATGAGTTTTTAGGGCACGCTTAAAACTGTGGGGATTGGATATATTTTTTTCTCAACTAGCAGTTATGGTAAAATCAGAGAAAAAAATATATGTTTTACGCATATTAAAATTCACTGCGAAAGTATATATATCAGTCTCCGAGTCTCCTTTTTGGTGTGTTTATACAGTATATATACAGCAGTTACATTGTTTTCTTTGTGATGAATACAGCAGTTTCATTTTCTTTTTAAGCATTGTATACAACATGATCTCAGTGTCTCCTTTGTGGTATATACAGTATACAACAGTCTCGGTGTCTGCTATGTGATGTTTACAGCAGTCTCAGCGTCTCATATGTGATGTAAATACAGCAGTCTCAGTGTCTCCTATGTGATGTATACAGCAGTTTTGGTGTCTCCTATGTATTCTATGTACAGTAGTCTTGGTGTATCCTAGCAGACCTACAGCAGACCTCCAAATGCTAGAGTTCTATGATACGTGAGCAGTGGAGAATTTCCCACGCAGTCTAATATACATTTGTGTTCAGTACATCTTACTGCTACAAATTCTTTGCACTTATCAAAAATTGTCAACTGCACTGAACACTCATGCAAACTTGGAAAAGCAGTTGTGAACAGCATCATCATCATCAGTCCCAACTAACATCACACCTCACCAGAGAGGAGCAGCTCTAGCCATTACATCGTTACATTAGGGGTAGTTAATTAAATGTTTGACCAAATATAGTAGAGTAATTTTTAAGCTGATAATTTTGTATGCCCCCTGAAGGATGGTATAAATATCTAAATGGCTCTTGGTAGAAAAAAAGCACCAATGCTATACAGAAAAAATGCATAAAAAAACGCTTGGTTCAACAGTGTCTTTATATGCACACTTAAAGTGAGTTTTTCACTAAATCACATCAACATTTCCTGGACAGTTACATTCAAATTTTCAGCACAAAAAGATGCAGTCAAAAAAATTCAGTATTTAATTTATGTGGAAACATAGCCTAAGGCTAGCGCTACAAGGTGACATGTGGTGTGACAAGATTGCTGGGGTAGAAAAAAAGAGTATTTTCACCAATGTCTTATTTATTCTTATTGCCCTCACAGGTCCGGCAGGTCTGATTTAGTCCAGTGCATCCCACGACATCCCCCAATCCGGCCCTGGTGACTATGAATAACAGTAACGTTAACCAGCCAGGCCCTTTATTTTTCGTCTGTAAACTGGGGTGTCTGTTCACATGGGATGCATTTAGATAGTGCTGGGCAGCCCGCCTGATCTAATAGTATGGGTGTCACTAATAGGCTGTAAACCAGATGCTGTGCATTACCTGTATGTGAACAGCGCCTTATACAAGCCTTTTTTGTGCAATCATTTACTAAGCAATCACCCCCTCCATGGAGTGATAGGCTGTGAGTGGTTGTATCATCAGTATTTTTCATCTGTGTTGCCACAATCTTTACTACAAGGGTCTGCTGCATCCTGCATTTGTTTGGAGACCTGGGCAGGTAAACATAGCTGCCCTTTTTCTGCTATATTAATTCTTGAATTTTTGAAGGTTTTTTAGTCCTCTTTTTGTGGCTTTGCTGTTTAGTTTAGGGAGCTGAAACTCAATGTGCTAACACATAAAAATATGGAGTAGATGGAACAGTGTATGTGACAACAATTGATCTCTTAATATCTAATGCTACAATAAGACAGAATAAAATGCAGATATGACACAGTATGTCAAATATACAAGTGCTTCTCAATAAATTACAATATCATCATGTGGAACCTACTGAAACAGGCCAAAGGACCTTTTTAAATGATTAGGAAGTCTTTGCAGATGTTGTTTGTTAATTATTCTTATTTATTGAGATAATGACTTTTGGGTGTTCATTGGCTGTAAGCCATAATCATCAACATTAACAGAAATAAACACTTGAAATAGATCACTCTGTTTGTAATGACTCTATACAATATATGAGTTTCACTTTTTGTATTGAAGAACTGAAATAGATAAACTTTTTGATGATATTCTAATTTGATGAAAAGCACTTGTATAGTATATACCATATTTCCAGTTCACCACCTGACAGCACACTGGAGGACGTCCTTCTTATCCTTGATGGGACAGGAAACACGAGAGGTTAAAAGGACCCTCCCCCTACCACCCTTCAGTGTTTTTCCTGTCCCATCATGGATAGGAACGGACGAGAGGAATCTACCATTCTGTGTGGGGGGATGTGGATCGGGGGGCTCTGCCTCACCCTTCCCTCCATGAGGCACCCGCTGGCTGACACCCGCCCGAGGGTCCCTCGGCCTAACAGTCTAGCTCTGCTCCTGGTATGGGGATCGCTTCTCCCTGGCGGGGGTTCTTGATCCTTCCGTCGCGTCCCCTGGTGCGGAGAAGGGGGAAGCAGATCCTCGCCGCACCATCCTCTCTTTCCGGCCGCGCGTCACTTCCGGTTTGCGGCTGAGGGGGACGGACAGCGTCTCTGCAACAGGAAGTGCAGAGGAGCGGTGGAGAGCGTGGGAGCGCTGAATTAAAGATGAAACAGAGGATCAGAAATAAAAGGTATGGTGCAGGGGGCAGTAGCGATCTGTAGAGCATCTTGGAGGACGCAGCTAGAGCAGAGGGGCAGGAGTCAACAGCGCTAGTAAGTAAGGAAGCCCTGGATATTAAAAAAAAAAAAGGGATGTTAGTGTTTGCTATATATTTTTTTATAGACAGCCTCCTTGTCCGAGAAATCAGTAAAAAAGCCTGGTAAAAATAAGAAGTGTCCTATCTGTGCAGTTAAACTGAAGGATACCTGGCAGAAACCCCTATGTGAAGCATGTACCTTCAGAATCATAGGAGAGGAAAAGGCTTCTCTTATGACGAATATGAGAGCCATGATAAAAGAGGAAGTTCAGGCTTCAGTTTCAAGTCTGGTACTCCCTCAAGCCTCACCTGCACCTTCAGAGAGGCCGAGAAAAAGGCCGAGGGTCGATTAATCTTCTGAAGACTCATCATCCTTTGGGTCAGAGGTAGAGGAGGAAGATGAGAGTAAAGATCCTCCGGAGAAAGGGAGAAGATATTTTTTCTCCGCCGCAGACACAAGAGAACTGTTGGAGGCGGTTCGGCATACTATGCAGATCAAGGAGCCTCAGCTGTCTTGTTCTGTTCAGGATGAGATGTTCGGGGGCTTGTGCTCGCAGACCTCTAAAGTCTTCCCTGTAAACTCCCATATGAGATCCATGATTCTGGAGGAATGGGAGGAAGCGGAGAAAAACTGACTATCCCTAAGGACTTCAGACTTCGTTTGCCGTTTGATCCATACGAAGTCAAAAAGTGGGTTGATATACCTAAAATAGACATACCATTGGCTAAAGTATCCAAAAGGACTGCAATTCCTTTTGAGGACTCTTCCAATCTAAAAGTTCTTTGGCGATTATTGGAGCAAATATTGCAGCAACATCGGTGGCTCACTCCATGGACCTTTGGTTAGATGATCTTCAGGATCAACTAACAGCCAAAACTCCCAGGGAAACTATCCTGAAATCCCTACCTTTGCTAAAATTAGCAACCACCTTTTTGGCAGACGCATCCGCAGAGTCTGTTAGGTTCGCGGCTAGGGGTCAATCCCTATCTAATGCAGCCCGAAGAGCTATTTAGCTCAAAAGCTGGTCGGGTGACATGCATTTTAAGAACAAATTGTGTTCTATACCCTTTTCCGGGGGCAGGGTTTTCGGACCGGTCCTCGACGATATATTGGAAAAGGCCGCAGACGTAAAGAAAGGGTTCCCGGAAGAAAAACCTAAAAAGTTCCAGCCCTTTCGGAGACCCCGCTATAATCAAAAACCCGATTACAGGGGTAAGGGAATACAGGGTAGATGGAGTTACCAGAAAGGAGGGGATAGCAGGCCCAAAACCAAAGACGCGAGCTACTCGGGGTCAGGATCTAGCTACCGCAGGAAATGATGCCATCAGAGTAGGGGGTCATCTGGCTGGATTCCTGGGAGGATGGAGGGAGATTACAACAAGTCCGTGGGTCTTACAGATAGTGTCCCAGGGATACAAAATAGAATTTACATCCCTTCCTCCGAAAAGGTTCCTGGTGTCCAGCTCTCATCTAAAATCGTCATCCCCCATGTGGTCAGATATACAAGACCTCTTAAAAATGGCGGCTATTGTTCCGGTACCCCCTCGGGAAGAGTGCAGAGGTCACTACTCCAATCTCTTCTCAATAACAAAACCGTCGGGAGAATCAAAGACAATAATACATTTGAAACATCTAAACAATTGGGTCCTATACAAAAGATTCAAAATGGAGTCGATTCGGTCTACCATCCCTCTGTTGGGAAAAGGTATGGTAATGTGCACTCTAGATTTAAAAAGTGCATATTACCATGTACCCATTTACCTAAATCACCAGAGGTTCCTGCGGTTCGCGGTAAACATGGAAGGAAAGGTCTACCATTTCCAATTTCGCTACATGGAAGGAAAGGTCTACCATTTCCAATTTTGCTGTCTCCCCTTCGGCCTGGCATCCGCTCCCAGAGTTTTTACAAAACTTATGGTGGAGGTGGTCGCTTATCTGAGGAATCAGGATATAATGGTGATTCCCTATTTAGATGACTTTTTAGTAGCAGAAGACTCAGCAGTCCAGCTCAGGATCAACTGTCAGTCCCTCATTTCAACACTAGAGAATCTGGGATGGATTATAAATTGGGAAAAATCAGATTTAATTCCAAAATCCAGAATAAAATTCCTGGGGGTCATAATTGATTCACAAGCAAGAATGTCCTTTCTTCCAGAAGACAGGCTAAAGGGTATAATAGAGAAGATCCGTCACTTTTTTCGAGGCCGAAATATGATCAGAGACGGGATGAAAGTACTGGGATTAATGACGGCCTGCATCCCTTGTGTGAGATGAAGTCAATTTCATTCTCGACAGCTTCAGCAGGGAGTTCTGAGGAGCTGGAACAGAAAACAGAACTCACTAAACTGGACTCTGAATCTTACTTCTCAGGTCAAAAGATCCCAGGTGGGTGGACTCTCTCCAGAAATCTCCGACTGGGGGTGCCATTGCTTCAAACTCCGAGCATATTGGTTACGACAGATGCAAGTCAGCATGGTTGGGGAGGTCATGTCCAAGGAAGATATTTTCAAGGTCGCTGGGAAAGAAGAGACAGCAACAAGTCATCGAACCACAGAGAACTACATGCGGTTTGGAAGGTCTTAACGGTGGCGCAACATCTGCTGCAAAACTATCATGTAAAGGTCTTCTCAGACAACACAACAACTGTAGCCTTCCTGCGGCATCAAGGGGGCCCAAGACATATGGCATTACAGGATCTGGCGGAACAGATCTTCAGGTGGGCAGGAAGGTCGGTTCTGTCAATCTCGGCGGTACACCTGGAGGGTTCCAAGAACCAGTTGGCAGATTTCCTCAGGAGGAAAAGTGTATCCCCTACAGAGTGGGAACTGAACAGCGAGGTATTCAGAGATCTAAGGGACGCTATACTGGAGTATCTGAAGAGGAATAACCTCATGACCCAGTATCAGCACGGGTTTACTAGGGACCGTTCATGTCAGACTAATTTGATCAGTTTCTATGAAGAGGTAAGTTCCGGATTGGACCAAGGGAACCCAGTGGATGTAGTGTATATGGACTTTTCAAAAGCTTTTGATACGGTGCCACACAAAAGGTTGATACATAAAATGAGAATAATGGGGATAGGGGAAAATATGTGCAAGTGGGTTGAGAGCTGGCTCAGGGATAGGAAACAAAGGGTGGTTATTAATGGAGCACACTCGGACTGGGTAGCGGTTAGCAGTGGGGTACCACAGGGGTCAGTATTGGGCCCTCTTCTTTTTAACATATTTATTAATGACCTTGTAGGGGGCATTCAGAGTAGAATTTCAATATTTGCAGATGACACTAAACTCTGCAGGGTAATCAATACAGAGGAGGACAATTTTATATTACAGGATGATTTATGTAAACTAGAAGCTTGGGCTGATAAATGGCAAATGAGCTTTAATGGGGATAAATGTAAGGTCATGCACTTGGGTAGAAGTAATAAGATGTATAATTATGTGCTTAATTCTAAAACTCTGGGCAAAACCGTCAATGAAAAAGACCTGGGTGTATGGGTGGATGACAAACTTAAATTCAGTGGCCAGTGTCAGGCAGCTGCTACAAAGGCAAATAAAATAATGGGATGCATTAAAAGAGGCATAGATGCTCATGAGGAGAATATAATTTTACCTCTATACAAGTCACTAGTTCGACCACACTTAGAATACTGTGCACAGTTCTGGTCTCCGGTGTATAAGAAAGACATAGCTGAACTGGAGCGGGTGCAGAGAAGAGCGACCAAGGTTATTAGAGGACTGGGGGGTCTGCAATACCAAGATAGGTTATTACACTTGGGGCTATTTAGTTTGGAAAAACGAAGACTAAGGGGTGATCTCATTTTAATGTATAAATATATGAGGGGACAGTACAAAGACCTTTCTGATGATCTTTTTAATCATAGACCTGAAACAGGGACAAGGGGGCATCCTCTGCGGTTGGCGGAAAAAAGGTTTAAGCATAATAACAGACACGGATTCTTTACTGTAAGAGCAGTGAGACTATGGAACTCTCTGCCGTGTGATGTTGTAATGAGTGATTCATTACTTAAATTTAAGAGGGGACTGGATACCTTTCTGGAAAAGTATAATGTTACAGGGTATATACACTAGATTCCTTGATAGGGCGTTGATCCAGGGAACTAGTCTGATTGCCGTATGTGGAGTCGGGAAGGAATTTTTTTCCCCAATGTGGAGCTTACTCTTTGCACATGGGGTTTTTTTGCCTTCCTCTGGATCAACATGTTAGGGCATGTTAGGTTAGGCTATGGGTTGAACTAGATGGACATATAGTCTTCCTTCAACCTTAATAACTATGTAACTATGTAACTATCTGTGTCAACGTTGGGGGAAGCCGATGGTGGATCTATTTGCTACAAAAGAAAATGCAAAGGTCAAGATCTTCTACTCCCTAAACCCCTGGGAGAGCCCAGCCACAATCGATGCCTTCTCACAACCCTGGAACCACGGTCTTCTGTATGCATTTCCTCCTCTAGCGATGATCCCGAGAACACTCAGGAAAATCTGCGAGGACGAGGCCAAGGTCATCCTATAAGCTCCTCACTGGCCGAAATGAAGTTGGTTTCCTTTGTTAAGAAATCTGTCAGTAGAAAAACCCCTCCTGTTACCAGGAAGAGAGGATCTTCTTCTACAGGGTCCAGTTCTACACCAGAATCCAGAAGCACTTCAGTTGGCGGCCTGGATCCTGAACGGAAGGTCTTGAGGGCACAAGGGCTTTCAGATGACGTCATTTCTACCCTTCAAGCCAGCAAGAAGCCAGTGACATCAGCTATCTATACAAAAATATGGAAGCGATTTTGTGGGTTTTGCGGGGAGATGACAATTGATACTGACCATCCAAATATCCCCAAAATTCTTGACTTTTTGCAGTCAGGGTTTCAAAAAGGTCTTAGACCGAGTACATTAAGGGTCCAAATAGTGGCCCTGAGTTTTTTTTTTCGATTCTTCCCTATCTGCCCATCCCTGAATTAGTAGATTCTCTAGAGCAGTCCAGAGACTAAAACCATTGATTAGAACATTAGTCCCGCCGTGGGATCTGAACTTGGTTCTGAATTTCCTATGTGAACAGGCGTGGGATGTAACAGGGGATATAGAAATCAACAAACTCTCCCTTAAAACCGCATTTTTAGTTGCGATCACGTCGGCAAAAAGATTGGGGGAACTACAGGCTCTATCGGTACAGAATCCGTATTTACAAATCTTCGAGGATAACTTAGTACTAAGACTCGATCCAGCTTTTCTCCCCAAGGTCGTTTCAGATACTAATATGAATCAGGAGATTGTTTTACCGTCATTTTGCCAGTTCCCTAAAAACCAAAAGGAAAGATTTTTATAATAACCTAGACGTAAGAGACACGGTACTCAAATACCTAGATTTATCTAGACCCTGGAGACAGGACAACAATTTGTTTGTTCAGTTCAGGGGTCCAAATAAGGGGACAAAAGCGTCTAAAGCAACTATCGCACGGTGGATAAAATCCACAATCAGTTTAGCCTATAAAGCTAAAGGGCAGAATTCCCCGGTCAACATCAAAGCCCATTCATCTAGGGCCATGGCCACGTCATGGCAGAGAAAGGGGGGCTACGGCAGATCAGATCTGCAGGGCTGCATCATGGTCTAGCCTTAGTACCTTTTCTAAACACTATAAATTAGATGTAGTATCGCCTCAGCTGGCCTTCGGTAGAAAGGTACTTCAAGCAGTGGTCCTATCCTAAATACCATTCTCCTTTGGTATTTCTCCAGTGTGCTGTCAGGTGGTGACCTGGAAAACAGTAATTAGACCTACTGGTAATTGTATTTCCAGGAATCCATCCTGACAGCACTATTAGTTCCCTCCCTATTGTATGATCTTTATACTCATGTGATGTAACATTTGTATGATTGATTATTTTGTTGGAATAAACCTTTGTTTTTGCATCCATCCAGATGTGTTACTTTGGAAAAGCACTGAAGGGTGGTAGGGGGAGGGTCCTTTTAACCTCTCGTGTTTCCTGTCCCATCAAGGATAAGAAGGACGTCCTCCAGTGTGCTGTCAGGATGGATTCCTGGAAATACAATTACCAGTAGGTCTAATTACTGTTTTTTAGGACTGGAAACGCACCAGACCATAAGACGCACCACAAATTTTATGAGGAAAATAAGAAAAAAAAGATTTTTATAGTCTGAATTTAAGGTATCTTACCTGGAGGGTGGCAGTGGTGGAGCGGGATCACAGGAGGCATGGTTCCTTCCTCAGGAAGCTGGCAGCGGCAGAAGTGGAGCAATGCTGCAGGCCCTGGGTGGGAGAAGTGGGTGACCCTGCGTTGCAATGCTGTGAGCCCAGTGTCAGTAATGAGGCAGATCTGAGTGCATTGATTTCCCAGAGGTCTTTTTCCTAAAGTTATCAGTTGACCGAAGTGCAAAATGGCATTTTTATCCAGCCGAGATCTCAATCTGTGCGAGCCCCACCTCTGGTGACCATCTTCCTGAAGCCCACGGCTGGCCGCTGGAGGCAGTGCTTTCTCAGATTGAGATCTCAGCCTGGGGACCCTGCCTGTTTTGATCCCGTCCACCACCTCTGCAAACCCCCAGTTAGCTACATTTGAACTATACGATGCACACTGCATCACCCCCCCAAATTTGGGGGATAAAAAGTGTGTCTTATAATCCAAAAAATACAGTAGTTCCAGTTGCCAGGATATCAAGTTTTGCAATCAAGTAGGGGTAAGATCTATGAGGTGCTTAAGTGAGGTGCAAGTGCAAGCCAGCATAGTGAAAAGTTCCAAGTGCAGTTATAGAGTTTACATTATAATTGACATTTTAGGTGCAGCAAAAAGGGTCACAAAAGCTTACAGTTTATCAGGGGATCATGTCCATATATTGTGTGTAGCAACCCACTTGATGATGCCGTTTCACCAGTACTTTTCCAAGAGCGCACTAATGATATGCCAGGACAAAAGTGTTAATCCAGTTTAAATGCTGTACTCTCTATAAGGCATTAGTGGTTGAGAAAGCTGTGTCTCCTGGGCACTGATGCATTCAAGTGCCTGTATTTGCCACGTCTAAGTTTGGCATTAAACTAACTGTGTGTGCATGCATGCTCCCACCATAATCCCTGCGGTGGGCCTGAGTTCAGGACTTACTGCCCTGTGCCTAGTTGCTGTATCATAGATGCATCTGCCCAGATGACGGCTGCATAGCTAAGGGATGGCGAATCTCTAACTGGTGTGAGGTACCACAGCTGCCTTGCTGGTAGGCCCTCTGGGTGCGTTGTTTATATCCAATTTAGGATTTCAGCTCCGATTCTTGGATGTCATCACTCCAAACTTCTCGCCTGCTGATGGAATTTGAACGTGATGTTATCTCTCTGCTACCCAATGCGGTCTTAAAACTTCTGGGACACTAGAGTCCGCAAATAGCGATGGATGGAGATGCAAAATGTCCTCTGACTTCCCGCTCTCACCTTCCTCTCCCAAGATGGCCACCGAACAAACCCCTTTGTGTGATGCACTTCCTTCTAATTGCTTGCACCGCCCCCCCAGCCTGGGGCTCCTCTGGTTCTGTCTAAAATACAGTTCAAACAAGCATAACGGAGTCCATTTAACATAGTACAAGTCACTGCCAACAGAGGAGCTGTTTCTATATCTCCTCACAGAACTGGGTAAAAGTATCTGAATAAATGTCCTGCGTACAAGTTTCAGCAGAATCACAGAGGAGTTACAGGGAAAGCAGTGGCTTCCAGTGGCTTGTGATTAGTACTGCACGCAACAATATTCACAATGTCCATGTACATTACTATTGAAACAGAACTGCAGCTGAAAATGACTGCAAATGGTTAACGGTGGATGACAGTCAGCGAGATATTCCCCATCACCACACAAGAATGACACATGATGGGGAGGCACATTCTTTATTAATAGCACATTTTTCTTCTGGTTATTAGATTACAAAATGTTAGATAATGGACGGCAGTCCTTTTCCTTTATTCTAGTTATACGACTGGAGGTTATCTAGATACAAACAGGTAGATCTCTCCATATGTACAATATATTACAATTAAATAACTACTTGGGATACATTTAACCATAGATATGGCCAATAAATAAGAGATTATAATTTTAATGTGCACTTTAACATATGACTTGCACTAATTATATTTTGAATTTAAAGAAGCACTCCTCCCATCAAAGTTTCTATCATCTTAAAATATTGAAACATCCTATTATTTAGCACTGTGTACTAACAATTGCTCATTTTGCCTTTCTATCCAGTTAATTCTTCTCTTTTCCAGTAGGTTTATGACATCACGTGATTAAGAACTGACTAGCTGAATTGTTCTAAGCTCTATGTAGATACAGGAAGTATCTATTCCCTGCATGAATCATAATTAGAACTATAATTCTACTTCTCTGTAAAGCCCCTTACAGTGGGAGAGAGGAGCAGCTTGGTTAGGAGTTGAAGAGGGGGTACAGCAGCTTAGCTGCTACGTACTTTGCAGTAAGGTAGAATTATAGTCCTAATGATGACTTTTGTATGGATAAGAGACTTGCTGTTTCTACATAGAGCAGAGAAAAGAGGAGAATTATCTAAGTAGAAAGGCAAAATGAGAAATTGTAATTGCACAGTGCTATATCATATGATGACTGCAATATATTAAGAGGATAAAAATTTTGACAGGTGTGCTTCTTTAATAACTAAATGTTATGTTTATTTTGGATTGATCAAAATAGGATTTTTCAGCCTTTGGCTATTGGATTTTAACCCCTTAACGACCAAAGGTATTTTCTTTTTTGAGTTTTCGTCTTTTGCTCCCTTTCCTCCCAGAAAATGGCCATGTGGGGGCTTGTTTTTTGCCAGACAAGTTGTACTTTTGAACGACACCATTGGTTTTAACATATTGTGTACTGGAAACTGAAAACAATTCCAAGTGCAGTAAAATTGCAAAAAAGTGCAACTCCACAGTTTTTTTTTACCATATTTACTAATTGCTAAAACTGACCTGCCATTATGATTCGACATGTCATTACGAGTTCATAGACACCAAACATGTCTAGGTTCTTTTTTATTTAAGTGGTGAAAATAAAATCCAAACTTTATTGGATAAAAAAGGCAACATTTTATGAGACACGTAGCATCTCCATTTTTTGTGATTTGGGGCTGGATGAGGGCTTACACTTTGCGTGATGAGCTGACATCTTTATTGATACCATTTTGGTGTAGATACGATCTTTTGATCGTCCGTTATTGCATTATATTGCAAAGTTGTGGCAACCAAAAAAACGTAATTCTGGCGTTTAGAATTTTTTTCTCGCTATGCCGTTTACTGATCGGATTCATTTTTTTTAGATTGATAGATCAGGCGATTCTGAACGCAGTGATACCAAATATGTGCATGTTTGATTTTTTTATTGTTTTATTTTGAATGGGGCAAAAGAGGGGTGATTTAAACTTTCATTTTTTTTTCATTTAATATTTTTAAAAACTTTTTGCATGCTTCAATAATCTCCATGGGAACCTAGGAGCTGCAGTTTTCCAATCACCTCTGCTATACACAGGCAATGATCAGATCGCCTGTGTGTAGCAGAAATGCTCACTTGCTATGACCGCCAACCACAGGGCAGGGCTCATAGCAATTTGGCTATGACAACCATAGAGGTTTGCTGGAGACCTCTAGTTGTCATGCCACACCATGAGTGACCCGCGATCACGTGACAGGGTCACCGATGGGTGGGATTTCCATCTCGCTTCCGGTAAGCGATAGTTAAATGCCGCTATCAGAGATTGACAGCGGCATTTAACAAATTAACAGCCGTGTGTGGATCGCGATTCCACCCGTGGCTGTTAGAAGCACATGTCAGCAGTTCAAAACAGCTGACATGTGCAGGGATTCCGACGTGGGTGTATTATTACGCCCAACGTCGGAAAGGGGTTAAACAACTATGGACATGCCATAAAACAAATAGTGTTTGACCTGAACTTGAAACAGACGTGTAATTTGAAGTTCTTGCAGAAGAGTTCAAAATTTACATTGGGTCTTTTATGATACTAATGGTTTCTTATGTGGCAAATAATTTTTTGACTCGCTTAGAACACAGAGCTTCCATACTAAGCTGAAATCCACCACTAAGCTGAAAATTGTATTGATTGCAGCCCCGCTTTGATATATAATATGCAGTGTACAGTATATGTTCTTTGTGAAGGATGAATTTATGAACTTCTGTCACAACTCGTTCAATGTTATTAAAAGCCAACCAAAGGGGAAGCTGGACAGAAATATTTTATTTTAAAATATTATTCTAAATGTTCTGTTCTCGTATTAATGAAGTACAGTTTCAACAATGCTCCTGACAAGTCCCTTTCATGGATAATAAATGGTGTCAAGCAGAAAATGCAGAGTATGACATTAAAGCAAATTATACTTTATTGATTTCACATAAGATTGATGGCAGAATATGCTTCTTATACAGTTTGTACCAAATGAAAATATTCCAGCCTTTCCGTCCCATTTTCTCCCAATGCAGTCTTTTAAAGTGAAAATTACAATAACCTTAAAACTAGGTATGCGCATTTACTGTATATTTAGATAACCTTCAAGCAATGCCATTACTACTGGACTAATTCAGGCCAATACTGAAGGGTTATCAAAATGTTCACATTTCACTACACCCCAACCTCCCCCACATTGTAACCTTCAGTTGTACATTTCCTAACATGCAGGTGCTCAAGGAAGGATTTTTTAAGCTTAATATAATTTTATATAGAAATTGATTTTTTTGCTATTTTAGAAAAAAATGGGTGAGCACTGGGTAAAGTAAAGTAACAGTCTTTCCTTTATGCATTTTTCTTTAGGAGCCATATCTGATGGCTACGCTACAGTTTGCTCCCACATTATATTTTTGAAGCATTTTTTTACTGCTTTTTTTAAAACAAATTTAAAGCTGTTTTCTTTCAATACCAACAAAGTTTTCAGAAATCTCATGCAAACGCTTGTTTCTTTTTTCTGACTAAATTGGAAAACTGCTTAGGTTTTGAAAACTTCAGCTTGTCACTTCTTTTAGCGTTTTTACAGCATTTTTTCACTCATAGAAAGCATTGGAGTTAAGGTACCTTCACACTGAACAACTTTCCAACGAGAACGACAGTGATCCGTGACGTTGCAGCGTCCTGGATAGCGATCTCGTTGTGTTTGACACGCAGCAGCGATCTGGATCCCGCTGTGACATCACTGGTCGTCGCTGAAAGTCCGGAACTTTATTTGGTCGTCAGGTCGGCGTGTATCGTCATGTTTGACAGCAAAAGCAACAATGCCTGCAATGTTTTTTCATAGAGCAACAACCAGCGAGAACGATAAGTACGTCACTGAATCGCTCCTGCATTGTTCTGCTGTTGGCGGTGTTTGATGTCTCCTAGCGACCTAAACAGCGACGCTGCAGCGATCGGCTCGTTGTCTATATCGCTGCAGCGTCGCTTAGTGTGACGGTACCTTAAGAGTAAAAATGAAGTAAAAACACTATTGTCAGTTTTTGGTGAAAAAATGCATGTATAAAGGGATATGGAACCCATTTATTTTTGTGATTTTCCCAAGTATAAACCATAATGTCTTGGTGTCCTCATATGAGCAAGAATGTTATTTTTTTTAGTTGTAAAGTAATTTGCACATTCATTATTTTTAAAGCAATCCTTTTGTTTCAGACCACTCCAAGTATAATTTAATTAAATTAGTGATAATTAAATTAACTTACCAAATTGTAATGAGTATAAGGATTCAAAAGTTAGTCTTAAGGTACCGTCACATTAAGTGACGCTGCAGCGATATAGGCAATGATGCCGATTGCTGCAGCATTACTGTTTCGTCGCTGTGTGGTCGCTTGAGAGCTGTCACACAGACAGCTCTCCAGCGACCAACGATGCCGAAGTCCCCTGGTAACCAGGTTAAACATTGGGTTACTAAGCGCCGGGCCGCGCTTAGTAACCCGATGTTTACCCTGGTTACCATTGTAAATGTAAAAAAAAAACAAACACTACATACTTACATTCCGGTGTCTGTCCCCTCGCTGTCAGCTTCCGGCACTGTCAGCGCCGGCCGGCCGTAAAGCAGAGCGGTGATGTCACCGCTGTGCTTTACGGCCGGCGCTCACAGTCAGTGCGGGAAGCTGACAGCGAGGCCCGGCACTGTCTAACTTGGGACACAGATGCCAGCAAGATGACGCATGCGCAGTTGTGCTCGCTTTGGGCTCTATATGTGGTTATACGCTGTTATACTTGTGTGACTGAGTATCTATTTTTTGTAGAGGTGCACGTATTTTGGGCATTATCAATTTACAATCTTTTACTTGTAAACGTTCGAAGCATCAGTATAGCATGCTGTGCTCTTCATACTGTTAAAATGTCAGAAAAGTACAAATCCAACAAACCCCATTACAAGACAATATACTCCATTGTGTAGTAACCAAAAACAATACATACAGGGTATAATTCGGAGGTATAACCAGAAATCTGAAAAAAACCCTTTAAAATATAACTTTTAATAAATACTGAGTAAAAGTACCCATAAAACCAGGTCAGGAGACAGTAACACCTTAATCTATCTTAACACAAACAATATATGAAAGGATAGAGACTAAATGGTGGGGGGGGGCGGCAGCATATGGATGAGTACATCCTTGATTTTTGACCATTGTTTCATTATTTGAGAGGTGCTAGTGTTTGACATGTTGGCATAAGATTGTCTCTGTAGTACATTTATCTGCTAACATAAGGTATACTCCTGTGAATACACCGTGCTTATGACTAGGGTATACCATGAGGTGTTGACAAAAGGCTTATGATTATTGTATATCGCAACTGATTATTTTACCTCTATATATTAGACACCTTGTACACCTTTCTTATATAAAGATCAATAGAAGGGTAACAGTCTACATGACCCTCTTCTTGTGGAAACTATCCCACATTAGATCTTTAAAACTATTTCTTTACACCTTATAAGTATTTGTACACTTTATATTAAGTTATGGTGTGGTGGTGGTTTCATTTTTGATAAGATCCTGTAGGGTCACAAGGGAGAGCCGTCGACGAGTGGGGGCGCAACATCGATTTTAGGGTGCCAACCTCCGCGTGAGGTAGGGTGAGTGAGGGAAAGATCACGCCCCCCCCCCCCCACCGTTTAGTCTCTATCCTTTCATATATTGTTTGTGTTAAGATAGATTAAGGTGTTACTGTCTCCTGACCTGGTTTTATGGGTATTTTTACTCAGTATTTATTAAAAGTTATATTTTAAAGGTTTTTTTTTCAGATTTCTGGTTATACTCCATTGTGTACCATTGGTGTCCTTGGTACGATATAACCAGCTGTCCATCGTATTCTGTTTTCAGCTCCAATGAAAGCTGTAAATGACAAAGCAGATGTGTACTCAGTCTTTCAGGTTCTCCTAGGATGGTGTGAGAATAATTAGGAATTTCAGGCACACCACATGGGCTAAAGACTTTATAAGACCCACAATTTTATGAACTAAAGACCATAAATGTACATATTCTGACTCCATAACTAGGCTGCAAGTGTGGGGCTTTTGAAACAGCGCTTCCATAGATGTCTGAATTGAACCAGTACTCACAACAAGTACTTTGTCAGAAAGTGTTAACTCGATTGCAGAGGCATGTATGAAGATTCCAGAAGAAGTTTATTCTCAGGCTGAATTGTGTATTATGCACAATGGTAACAGCGGTAGCTGCAACAGCTGTAGCAGCTGTAACAACAGCAATAGGTAAAAAGGCAATTCTGAACCAGGGATGTGCAAAGTTTAACCCTGAATGATAGCTGACAAACTGGTGAAGAAGGGGGGAGTTACACACATCAGAGTTGGGCTACAGGGAGAGAGACAAGACAAAATTCTAAAAGCAAACCTGATAGTATCTATATATATAATTGCCTAAGGGTTTTTCCGTCTGTCTGTCTGTCTGTCTTTCTGTCTGTCTGTCTGTCTTTCTGTCTGTCTGTCTGTCTGTCTGTCCTGGAAATCCCGGCTCTCTGATTTGTCGAGGCCGCCAGGCCTCGACCAATCAGAGACCGGCACAGCATCGACGTAGAAATCCCGCGTCTCTGATTGGTCAAGGCCGCCAGGCCTCGACCAATCAGCAACAGGCACAGCGACGATGATGTCATAAAGGACGTAGACATCTCACGTTTCTGATTCAGCGACGGGCACAGTATCGACGTAGATGTCATAATGGTTGCCATGGCGACGATGATGTCATAAAGGTTGCCTCGACCAATCAGCGACGGGCACAGTGTGCCGCGAATTCTGGAATCATCATTGTCCATATACTACGGGGACATGCATATTCTAGAATACCCGATGCGACCTCGACCAATCAGCAACGGGCACAGCGACGATGATGTCATAAAGGACGTAGACATCCCGCGTCTGTGATTGGTCGATGTAGAAATCCCACGGGCACAGTATCGACGTAGATGTCATAATGGTTGCCATGGCGACGATGATGTCATAAAGGTTGCCTCAACCAATCAGCGACGGGCACAGTCTGCCGCGAATTCTGGAATCATCATTGTCCATATACTACGGGGACATGCATATTCTAGAATACCCGATGCGTTAGAATTGGGCCACAATCTAGTCTATATATATAATTGCCTAAGGGTTTTTCCGTCTGTCTGTCTTTCTGTCTGTCCTGGAAATCCCGCATCTCTGATTGGTCGAGCCGCCAGGCCTCGACCAATCAGCGACGGGCACAGCGACGATGATGTCATAAAGGACGTAGACATCCCGCTGCTGATTGGTCGAGGCCTGGCGGCCTCGACCAATCAGCAACGGGCACAGTATCGACGTAGATGTCATAATGGTTGCCATAGCGACGATGATGTCATAAAGGTTGCCTCGGCCAATCAGCGACGGGCACAGTCTGCCGCGAATTCTGGAATCATCATTGTCCATAGACTACGGGGACATGCATATTCTAGAATTCTCGATACGTTAGAATCGGGCCACAATCTAGTAGCAGCATAATAACAACAATACAGGGTGTCCCTAGAGTCTGGACACGTAGAAATTCTCAATAACTATAATTTTAATTAATTCCATTAATTATTATATAATTTTGCAAGGCGCATCAACCTTTGCATCGCAAATTATGAAAATCATATTGCAGAAGTTATTTACTCTTCCAATTGAATAAAATGTTGTTAGTAAATTAAATTTCTTGAAAATATGTATTTTTGCCTATGAGTCCAGATTTTAGGGCCACCCTGTACAATGATAATGCAATACTGTCTGATTTCCAAGTCGTAGAACATGTCAATACCTCACAGTTGTGGACAAAAGATTGTATCATTAGACCATATATGAACTAAAAACTATATAAAGTATGTATATCGCAGTTTGGTAATAAACACTGTGTAAAGACCGCATTGTATGCAGACCAAAGTACTTAAAACTAAAGACCATATATATATAGACCACAGTGATATGAACTAAATGCTGCATATATAGATGACAATTGTGTGAACTAAAGGCCATATGTTGTATGTAGACCACGGCACTCTGAACTAAAGGTTTGTAGACCACAGTATGAGAAACTAAAGACCACATGTGTAGACCACAGTTGTATGAACTAAAGATCACATATGAAAACCACAGTTTGCTAACTAATATACATACATATATAGACAATAACTGTATTAAGTAAAGAACATACTGTATATCAGAAACAATAATATGAACTAAAGATCTCATACAGTATGTAGACTATAGTATTATGAACTAAACAATGGAAATAGCATGCAGATGGCATTACTATAAACTTAAGACCACATACAGTTAGGGCCAGAAATATTTGGACAGTGACACAAGTTTTGTTATTTTAGCTGTTTACAAAAACATGTTCAGAAATACAATTATATATATAATATGGGCTGAAAGTGCACACTCCCAGCTGCAATATGATAGTTTCCACATCGAAATCGGAGAAAGGGTTTAGGAATCATAGCTCTGTAATGCATAGCGTCCTCTTCTTCAAGGGACCAAAAGTAATTGGACAATGGACTCTAAGGGCTGCAATTAACTCTGAAGGCGTCTCCCTTGTTAACCTGTAATCAATGAAGTAGTTAAAAGGTCAGGGGTGGATTCCAGGTGTGTGGTTTTGCATTTGGAAGCTGTTGCTGTGAGCAGACAACATGCGGTCAAAGGAACTCTCAATTGAGGTGAAGCAGAACATCCTGAGGCTGAAAAAAAAGAAAAAATCCATCAGAGAGATAGCAGACATGCTTGGAGTAGCAAAATCAACAGTTGGGTACATTCTGAGAGAAAAGGAATTGACTGGTGAGCTTGGGAACTCAAAAAGGCCTGGGCGTCCACGGATGACAACAGTGGTGGATGATCGCCGCATACTTAATTTGGTGAAGAAGAACCCGTTCACAACATCAACTGAAGTCCAGAACACTCTCAGTGAAGTAGGTGTATCTGTCTCTAAGTCAACAGTAAAGAGAAGACTCCATGACAGTAAATACAAAGGGTTCACATCTAGATGCAAACCATTCATCAATAACAAAAATAGACAGGCCAGAGTTAAATTTGCAGAAAAACACCTCAAGAAGCCAGCTCAGTTCTGGAAAAGTATTCTATGGACAGATGAGACAAAGATCAACCTGTACCAGAATGATGGGAAGAAAAAAGTTTGGAGAAGAAAGGGAACGGCACATGATCCAAGGCACACCACATCCTCTGTAAAACATGGTGGAGGCAACGTGATGGCATGGGCATGCATGGCTTTCAATGGCACTGGGTCACTTGTGTTTATTGATGACATAAGAGCAGACAAGAGTAGCCGGATGAATTCTGAAGTGTACCGGGATATACTTTCAGCCCAGATTCAGCCAAATGCTGCAAAGTTGATTGGACGGCGCTTCATAGTACAGATGGACAATGACCCCAAGCATACAGCCAAAGCTACCCAGGAGTTCATGAGTGCCAAAAAGTGGAACATTCTGCAATGGCCAAGTCAATCTCCAGATCTAAACCCAATTGAGCATGCATTTCACTTGCTCAAATCCAGACTTAAAACGGAAAGACCCACAAACAAGCAAGACCTGAAGGCTGCGGCTGTAAAGGCCTGGCAAAGCATTAAGAAGGAGGAAACCCAGCGTTTGGTGATGTCCATGGGTTCCAGACTTAAGGCAGTGATTGCCTCCAAAGGATTTGCAACAAAATATTGAAAATAAAAATATTTTGTTTGGGTTATGTTTATTTGTCCAATTACTTTTGACCTCCTAAAATGTGGAGTGTTTGTAAAGAAATGTGTACAATTCCTACATTTTCTATCAGATATTTTTGTTCAACCCTTCAAATTAAACGTTACAATCTGCACTTGAATTCTGTTGTAGAGGTTTCATTTCAAATCCAATGTGGTGGCATGCAGAGCCCAACTCGCGAAAATTGTGTCACTGTCCAAATATTTCTGGCCCTAACTGTATGTAGGCCACCGTCTTATAAAATAAGGACTACATATGTAGATCACAGTTCTACAAAATAAAGACTCCAGATGATTGAGCTAAAGACCACATATACAGTAGGGAAAAACAGTATTTAGTCAGCCACCAATTGTGCAAGTTCTCCCACTTAAAAAAATGAGAAAGGCCTGTAATTGACATCATAGGTAGACCACAACTATGAGAGTCAAAATTGGGAAAACATATCCAGAAAATCACCTTGTTTGATTTGGCAAGATTTATTTTGCAAATTATGGTGGAAAATAAGTATTTGGTCATTAACAAAAGTTTATGTCAACATTGTGTTATATATCCTTTGTTGGCAATGACAGAGAGGTCAAACATTTTCTGTAAGTCTTCGCAAGGTTGGCAAACATTGTTGGTGGTATGTTGACCCATTCCTCCATGCAGATCTCCTCTAAAGCAGTGATGTTTTGGGCCTGTCGATGGGCAACACGGACTTTTAATTCCCTCCAAAGGTTTTCTATGGGGTTGAGATCTGGAGACTGGCTAGGCCACTCCAGGACTTTCATTTGCTTCTTACGAAGCCACTCCTTCATTGCCCTGGCGGTGTGCTTGGGATCATTATCATGCTGAAAGACCCATCCACATTTCATCTTCAATGCCCTTGCTGATGGAAGGATGTTTGCACTCAAATTCTCAAGATACACGGCCCCATTCATCCTTTCATGTACTCGAATGAGTCATCCTGGTCCCTTTGCAGAGAAACAGCCTCAAAGCATGATGTTGCCACCTCCATGCTTCACAATAGGTATGGTGTTCTTTGGATGCAACTCAGCATTCTGTCTCCTCCAAACACGACGAGTTTTGTTTCAACCAAACAGTTCTACTTTAGTTTCATCAGACCATATGACATTCTCCCAATACTCTTCTGGATAATCCAAATGCTCTTTAGAAAATTTTAGATGGGCCTGGACATGTACTGGCTTAAGCAGGGGTACCTGTCTGTCACTGCAGGATCTGAGTCCCTGGCAGCGTAGTGTGATACTGATGGTAGCATTTGTTATGATGGTCCCAGCTCTATGCAGGTCACTGACTAGGTCCCAATGTGTGGTTCTGTGATTTTTGCTCACCCTTCTTGTGATCAATTTGACCCCATGGGTGTGATCTTGTGTGGAGACCTACATTAAGGGAGAATATCAGTGGTCTTGCATTTCTTCCATTTTCTTATTATTGCTCCCACAGTTGATTTCATCACACCAAGCTGCTTGCCTATTACAGATTCAGTATTCCCAGCCTGGTGCACAGCTACAATTTTGTTTCTAGTGTCCTTCGACAGCTCTTTGTTAGTGTTGAGCGATACCGTCCGATACTTGAAAGTATCGGTATCGGATAGTATCGGCCGATACCCGAAAAATATCGGATATCGCCGATACCGATATCCGATACCAATACAAGTCAATGGGACACCAAGTATCGGAAGGTATCCTGATTAGCGTTGAGCATTCCGATACCGCAAGTATCGGGTATCGGCCGATACTTGCGGTATCAGAATTCCGATACCGAGATCCGATATTTTTGTGGTATCGGGTATCGGTATCGGAGGTGTAAAATAAAGAATTAAAATAAAAAATATTGTTATATTCACCTCTCCGGCGGCCCCTGAAACATCACCGCGAGTCACCGGCGTCCGGCAGGCTTCTTTGTTCAAAATGAGCGCCTTTAGGACCTGCGGAATGACGTCGCGGCTTCTGATTGGTCGCGTGCCGCCCATGTGACCGCCACACGACCAATCAGAAGCCGCGACGTCATTCCTCAGATAAATTCCTAGAATGAGCGCCTTTAGGACCTGTGGAATGACGTCGCGGCTTCTGATAGGTCGCGTGGCGGTCACATGGGCGGCACGTGACCAATCAGAAGCCGCGACGTCATTCCGCAGGTCCTAAAAGGCGCTCATTTTGAACAAAGAAGCCTGCCGGACGCCGGTTCCTCACGGTGTTGTTCCAGGGGCCGCCGGAGAGGTGAATATAACAATATCTTTTATTTTAATTCTTTATTTTACACCTCACTATGGATCCCAGGGCCTGAAGGAGACTTTCCTCTCTTCAGACCCTGGGATCCATCAGGATACCTTCCGATACTTGGTGTCCCATTGACTTGTATTGGTATCGGATATCGGTATCGGCGATATCTGATACTTTTCGGGTATCGGCCGATACTATCCGATACCGATACTTTCAAGTATCGGACGGTATCGCTCAACACTAATCCTGATGGTTCCCAGGGTCTGAAGGAGAGGAAACTCTCCTTCAGGCCCTGGGATCCATATTAATGTGTAAAATAAAGAATTAAAATAAAAAATATTGATATATTCACCTCTCCGGCGGCCCCTGGACATCACGCTGGTAACTGGAAGGCTTCTTTGTTTAAAATGAGCGCCTTTAGGACCTACGAATGACGTCGCGGCTTCTGATTGGTCGCGTGCCGCTCATGTGACCGCCACGCGACCAATCAGAAGCCGCGACGTCATTCGCAGGTCCTTAATTCCTAGAATTAGGAGTTTAGTGAATGAGAATGACGTCGCGGCTTCTGATTGGTCGCGTGGCGGTCACATGAGCGGCACGCGACCAATCAGAAGCCGCGACGTCATTCGCAGGTCCTAAAGGCGCTCATTTTAAACAAAGAAGCCTGCCGGTTACCAGCGTGATGTCCAGGGGCCGCCGGAGAGGTGAATATATCAATATTTTTTATTTTAATTCTTTATTTTACACATCCCTATGGATCCGATACCGATACCGGATACCACAAAAGTATCGGATTTCGGTATCGGAATTCCGATACCGCAAGTATCGGCTGATACTCGATACTTGCGGTATCGGAATGCTCAACACTACTCTTTGTTCTTCACCATAGTGGAGTTTGCAGTGTAACTGAGGTTGTGGACAAGTGTCTTTTATACTGATAACAAGTTCAAACAGGTGCCATTACTACAGGTAATGAGTAGAGAAAAGAGGAGCCTCTTAAAGAAGAAGTTACAGGTCTGTGAGAACCAGAAATCTTGCATATTTTTACGTGACAAAATACTTATTTTCCACCATAATTTGCAAAATAAATCTTGCCAAATCAAACAAGGTGATTTTCTGGATTAGTTTTCTCATTTTGACTCTCATAGTTGTGGTCTACCTATGATGTGAATTACAGGCCTCTATCATCTTTTTAAGTGTGTGAACTTGCACAATTGGTACACAAGAATGAATGGCCCCAAAGTGCACATGGAGGACCGCATATAGATAAGTAGAACGAAAGAGACAAAGTCCTCCAATACCAGTAAACTTTAAATATAAGAAAATTTTTATTCAAATACAAAAAACAATTTTTAAGAACAGTCAAACGTAGGAAATGCCGGTAAACCATACATGTGATGGAAAAAACGCAAACGCTGGACGTTTAAGTAATCAGATTATGCCGTAAATAGGACAATGTATATATATATATATATGGTATGCCATATATACGAAACCACAGATCATTCTAAGTCAAGTACTAGATAAATCAAATAAAACTAAGTACAAAATATAAAGTGCATAATGCAGAAATAACTGAATTAATTCATGTGGCTATAATGTATCTAAAGGCATAACGCAATACACATTAAGTCAATATCATTATGACTGAAATATCAGGCTACCATAGTACTAATGTGCACACCAGAGGTGTCAAACTGCATTCCTCGAGGGCCGCAAACAGGTCATGTTTTCAGGATTTCCTTGTATTGCACAGGTGGTAATTTAATCACCTGCAGAGAATGATTCCAGCACCTTGTGCAATGCTAAGGAAATCTTGAAAACACGCACGGTTTGAGGCCCTCGAGGAATGCAGTTTGACACCTCTGGTGCACACCATAACTTTGAAGTACCCAAATATAAGAATGGAAGTGTCAGGCATAAAATATACAAAGTTATTGTGATTACTGTTATGATGAGGTAATTCAGTACCACAATGGACATAGAAGTCAGAGCACATACAGTGATCTGACAATAACCCGAAAACATAGAACGAGCTCTGAGACGTGGGAACTCTGCTGACCGCAATCCCTAATCCTCTCAAACCACACTAGATGCAGCCGTGGATTGCGCCTAACGCTCCCTATGCAACTCGGCACAGCCTGAGAAACTAGCTAGCCTGAAGATAGAAAATAAGCCTACCTTGCCTCAGAGAAATACCCCAAAGGAAAAGGCAGCCCCCACATATAATGACTGTGAGTTAAGATGAAAATACAAACGTAGAGATGAAATAGATTTAGCAAAGTGAGGCCCGACTTACTAAACAGAGCGAGGATAAGAAAGGTAACTTTGCGGTCAACACAAAACCCTACAAACAACCACGCAAAGGGGCAAAAAGACCCTCCGTACCGAACTAACGGCACGGAGGTACACCCTCTGCGTCCCAGAGCTTCTAGCAAGCATGAAAAAAACAAATAAGCAAGCTGGACAGAAAAAAGCAGCAAACAACATAACAAAGCGGAACTTAAGCTATGCAGAGCAGCAGGCCACAGGAACGATCCAGGAGGAAACAGGTCCAATACTAGAACATTGACTGGAGGCCAGGATCAAAGCACTAGGTGGAGTTAAATAGAGCAGCACCTAATGACTTCACCACATCACCTGAGGAAGGAAACTCAGAAGCCGCAGTACCACTCTCCTCCACCAACGGAAGCTCACAGAGAGAATCAGCCGAAGTACCACTTGTGACCACAGGAGGGAGCTCTGCCACAGAATTCACAACAGTACCCCCCCTTGAGGAGGGGTCACCGAACCCTCACCAGAGCCCCCAGGACAACCAGGATGAGCCATATGAAAGGCACGAACAAGATCGGGAGCATGGACATCAGAGGCAAAGACCCAGGAATTATCTTCCTGAGCATAACCCTTCCACTTAACCAGATACTGGAGTTTCCGTCCTGAAACACGAGAATCCAAAATCTTCTCCACAATATACTCCAACTCCCCCTCCACCAAAACCGGGGCAGGAGGATCAACAGATGGAACCATAGGTGCCACGTATCTCCGCAACAATGACCTATGGAATACGTATGGAAAAAGAATCTGGAAGGGTCAGACGAAAAGACACAGGATTAAGAACCTCAGAAATCATATACGGACCAATGAAACGAGATTTAAACTTAGGAGAGGAAACCTTCATAGGAATATGACGAGAAGATAACCAAACCAAATCCCCAAAACGAAGTCAGGGACCCACACAGCGTCTGCGATTGGCGAAACGTTGAGCCTTCTCCTGGGACAAGGTCAAATTGTCCACTACATAAGTCCAAATCTGCTGCAACCTGTCCACCACAGTATCCACACCAGGACAGTCCGAAGACTCAACCTGCCCTGAAGAGAAACGAGGATGGAACCCAGAGTTGCAGAAAAACGGCGAAACCAAGGTAGCCGAGCTGGCCCGATTATTAAGGGCGAACTCAGCCAAAGGCAAAAAGGACACCCAGTCATCCTGATCAGCAGAAACAAAGCATCTCAGATATGTTTCCAAGGTCTGATTGGTTCGTTCGGTCTGGCCATTAGTCTGAGGATGGAAAGCCGAGGAAAAAGACAAGTCAATGCCCATCCTAGCACAAAAGGCTCGCCAAAACCTCGAAACAAACTGGGAACCTCTGTCAGAAACGATATTCTCTGGAATGCCATGTAAACGAACCACATGCTGGAAGAACAATGGCACCAAATCAGAGGAGGAAGGTAATTTAGACAAGGGTACCAAATGGACCATCTTAGAGAAGCGATCACAAACCACCCAAATGACTGACATTTTTTGAGAGACGGGAAGATCAGAAATAAAATCCATAGAGATATGTGTCCAAGGCCTCTTCGGGACTGGCAAGGGCAAAAGCAACCCACTGGCACGAGAACAGCAGGGCTTAGCCCGAGCACAAATCCCACAGGACTGCACAAAAGAACGCACATCCCGCGACAGAGATGGCCACCAAAAGGATCTAGCCACTAACTCTCTGGTACCAAAGATTCCAGGATGACCAGCCAACACTGAACAATGAACCTCAGAAATAACTTTATTCGTCCACCTATCAGGGACAAACAGTTTCTCCGCTGGGCAACGATCAGGTTTTTTAGCCTGAAATTTTTGCAGCACCCGCCACAAATCAGGGGAGATGGCAGACACAATTACTCCCTCTTTGAGAATACCCGCCGGCTCAGATAAACACGGAGAGTCGGGCACAAAACTCCTAGACAGAGCATCCGCCTTCACATTTTTAGAGCCCGGAAGGTACGAAATCACAAAGTCAAAACGGGCAAAAAACAGCGACCAACGAGCCTGTCTAGGATTCAACCGCTTGGCAGACTCGAGATAAGTCAAGTTCTTATGATCAGTCAAGACCACCACGCGATGCTTAGCTCCTTCAAGCCAATGACGCCACTCCTCGAATGCCCACTTCATGGCCAGCAACTCACGATTGCTAACATCATAATTTCGCTCAGCAGGCGAAAACTTCCTGGAAAAGAAGGCGCATGGTTTCATCACCGAGCAATCAGAACTTCTCTGCGACAAAACAGCCCCTGCTCCAATCTCAGAAGCATCAACCTCGACCTGGAATGGAAGCGAAACATCTGGTTGACACAACACAGGGGCAGAAGAAAAACGACGCTTCAACTCTTGAAAAGCTTCCACAGCAGCAGAAGACCAATTGACTACATCAGCACCCTTCTTGGTCAAATCGGTCAATGGTTTAGCAATACTAGAAAAATTGCAGATGAAGCGACGATAAAAATTAGCAAAACCCAGGAACTTTTGCAGACTTTTCAGAGATGTCGGCTGAGTCCAATCATGGATGGCTTGGACCTTAGCAGGGTCCATCTCGATAGTAGAAGGGGAAAAGATGAACCCCAAAAATGAAACCTTCTGAACACCAAAGATACACTTTGATCCCTTCACAAACAAAGAATTAGCACGCAGGACCTGAAACATCGTTCTGACCTGCTTCACATGAGACTCCCAATCATCCGAGAAGATCAAAATGTCATCCAAGTACACAATCAGGAATTTATCCAGGTACTCTCGGAAGATGTCATGCATAAAGGACAGAAACACTGATGGAGCATTGGCAAGTCCGAATGGCATTACTAGATACTCAAAATGGCCCTCGGGCGTATTAAATGCAGTTTTCCATTCATGGCCTCGCTTAATACGCACAAGATTATACGCACCACGAAGATCTATCTTGGTGAACCAACTAGCCCCCTTAATCCGAGCAAACAAGTCAGATAACAATGACAAGGGGTACTGAAATTTAACCGTGATCTTATTTAGAAGGCGGTAATCTATACAAGGTCTCAGCGAACCATCCTTCTTGGCCACAAAAAAGAACCCTGCTCCTAATGGCGACGATGACGGGTGAATATGCCCCTTCTCCAAGGACTCCTTCACGTAACTCCACATAGCGGCGATCTCAGGCACAGATAAATTAAACAGTCGACCTTTTGGGAATTTACTACCAGGAATCAAATCGATAGCACAATCACAATCCCTATGCGGAGGTAGGGTATCGGACTTGGGCTCATCAAATACATCACGGTAATCAGACAAGAACTCTGGAACCTCAGAAGGGGTAGATGACGAAATAGTCAGAAATGGGACATCACCATGTACCCCCTGACAACCCCAGCTGGACACAGACATGGATTTCCAATCTAATACTGGATTATGGACTTGTAGCCACAGCAACCCCAACACGACCACATCATGCAGATTATGCAACACCAGAAAGCGAATAACCTCCTGATGTGCAGGAGCCATGCACATGGTCAGCTGGGTCCAGTACTGAGGCTTATTCTTGGCCAAAGGCGTAGCATCAATTCCTCTCAATGGAATAGGACACTGCAAGGGCTCCAAGAAAAACCCACAACGCCTAGCATACTCCAAGTCCATCAAATTCAGGGCAGCGGCTGAATCCACAAATGCCATGACAGAATAAGATGACAAAGAGCAGATCAAGGTAACGGACAAAAGAAATTTTGACTGTACCGTACCAATGGTGGCAGACCTAGCGAACCGCTTAGTGCGCTTAGGACAATCAGAGATAGCATGAGTGGAATCACCACAGTAGAAACATAGCCCATTCTGACGTCTGTGTTCTTGCCGTTCAACTCTGGTCAAAGTCCTATCGCACTGCATAGGCTCAGGTTTATGCTCAGATAATAACGCCAAATGGTGCACAGATTTACGCTCACGCAAGCGTCGACCGATCTGAATAGCTAAAGACATAGACTCATTCAGACCAGCAGGCATAGGAAATCCCACCATGACATCCTTAAGGGCTTCAGAGAGACCCTTTCTGAAAATAGCTGAGAGCGCACCTTCATTCCACTGAGTGAGTACGGACCACTTTCTAAATTTCTGACAATATACCTCTATATCATCCTGAGCCTGACACAGAGCCAGCAAATTCTTCTCTGCCTGATCCACTGAATTAGGTTCATCGTACAGCAATCCGAGCGCCAGGAAAAACGCATCGATATTACTTAATGCAGGATCTCCTGGCGCAAGAGAAAATGCCCAGTCCTGAGGGTCGCCACGTAAAAAAGAAATAATGATCAAAACTTGTTGAACTGGGTCACCAGAGGAGCGAGGTTTCAAGGCCAGAAATAGTTTACAATTATTTTTGAAACTCAGAAATTTAGTTCTATCTCCAAAAAACAAATCAGGAATAGGAATTCTTGGTTCTAACATAGATTTCTGATCAATAGTGTCTTGAATCTATTGTACTCTTGCCGAGAGCTGATCCACACATGAAGACAGACGTTTAATGTCCATCGCTACACCTGTGTACTGAACCACCCAAATGTCTAGGGGAAAAAAAAGGCAAAACACAGTGCAGAGAAAAAAAAATGGTCTCAGAACTTATTTTTTCCCTCTATTGAAAATCATTAGTACTTTTGGCCTCCAGTACTGTTATGATGAGGTAATTCAGTACCACAATGGACATAGAAGTCAGAGCACATACAGTGATCTGACAATAACCCGAAAACATAGAACGAGCTCTGAGACGTGGGAACTCTGCTGACCGCAATCCCTAATCCTCTCAAACCACACTTGAGGCAGCCGTGGATTGCGCCTAACGCTCCCTATGCAACTCGGCACAGCCTGAGAAACTAGCTAGCCTGAAGATAGAAAATAAGCCTACCTTGCCTCAGAGAAATACCCCAAAGGAAAAGGCAGCCCCCACATATAATGACTGTGAGTTAAGATGAAAAGACAAACGTAGAGATGAAATAGATTTAGCAAAGTGAGGCCCGACTTACTAAACAGAGCGAGGATAGGAAAGGTAACTTTGCGGTCAACACAAAACCCTACAAACAACCACGCAAAGGGGCAAAAAGACCCTCCGTACCGAACTAACGGCATGGAGGTACACCCTCTGCGTCCCAGAGCTTCCAGCAAGCAAGAAAAAAACAAATAAGCAAGCTGGACAGAAATAAGCAGCAAACAAAATAACAAAGCGGAACTTAGCTATGCAGAGCAGCAGGCCACAGGAACGATCCAGGAGGAAACAGGTCCAATACTAGAACATTGACTGGAGGCCAGGATCAAAGCACTAGGTGGAGTTAAATAGAGCAGCACCTAATGACTTCACCACATCACCTGAGGAAGGAAACTCAGAAGCCGCAGTACCACTCTCCTCCACCAACGGAAGCTCACAGAGAGAATCAGCCGAAGTACCACTTGTGACCACAGGAGGGAACTCTGCCACAGAATTCACAACAGATTACCTTTTAAAAGTGCAAATCCAGCGTACCCCTTAACGCTCGTTTCGATTTTATATCTAGGTTTCCCTGTGGGGTAGACCCTCTATTTATACCATGATCTATGTGCCCATTAACAAGACACCTGTATGACGCCAAGCTCCATGTGGACCAGAAGTCACATGCGCCATCTGAGGTTAGTATGTCCCGGTAGTGCTCGTCATGCTATATTGTCATAGCAACATATATACATAGAGTGGCATACCTAAATACTCCTCTATCCTCATCGCTAGCATAATCAGTGTGCATGGTATTATTCAAGCGCCTCCCATAATATATGTCACATGATCGCAATTAGATGGATGTCATATGTCCGAGGATTCATCTGATCACAGCAATATTGCCATGACAATCCAAAATGATCAGTGCGCATGACAATGCCAAAGCGCCTCCCATATACGTCACATGATCGCAACTAAATGGGCTCAATGCGTTTGAGAATTCTCTTGATCACAACAATGTTGTCATGACACTCCATGCTATTTAAAGCACTCTGTCAAGGCAGCATAGGACCGCATAGCTGGAAACTCCTATCTGCAGCATACATATTACTAATAATGTCAGTGCAGATCGCGCAACTGAAGCACCTCCCATCTATATCACATGGTCTCCCATAGTGCACCGCAGTATACCCGAACATTCATTTGACCATAGTACTATGTTGCCATAGTGATAAGTGCAAGGAGCACCATCAGAGCACCTCCTATCTCTATCGCAACGTCATAAACAAAATATGCATGCTCATGACAATGTGGTTTAGATAATGTCATATAAAATGCACGCAATCCAGGGCTAAATAAGATGGAAATCGCTGCCGGAATGTGCAGCCAATAAGTTCTCACTTGCTCAAAAAAAACGTGCCCTGCGATAAAAGACATTTAATGTATAGTAATGCAAGATCAAAATATATAGTACAAATGACTGTCAAACCATATTGTCAGAGCATTAAGTGAGTCGATATATCAAGAATAAGTCCAATTGCACAACAATTGGTGACTGACTAAATACTTTTTTTCCCCACTGTATAAATATAACACTATGAGCTAAATTTTCGCATATGTAGTCCAGAATACTGTAAACTAAAGATAACATCTGTAGATCTAAGTTGCATATTGCTTGCAATACTCGCAATTGTGGGAAACCTAGATTTCCTTCCAATACCGCTGCATTTAATCTAAGATCTTGCTCTGTCTCGGCACAGCAAAACAAGACTTAAAATATAGCTCAGCTACAGCATAACAATTTCATTGCCATGACCCCCGGAGTCTTACAAAATGCAGTGGAACCGTAATTGTCAATTTTTTCTATGCTATGTGTTATAGCTGACAGAGGTCACTATTAGCTACATGACCTTTGGCTGGTACTCAAGGAGGTAATATTTCTTCTCTAGTTCACTGGACAAAATGTTAAATGAAATCGATGCTAGCCATGCTTTGGCAAAAATAAAATAATAAAAAAAAATACAAAACTTTACTCCTACCTTATAATTAATCACATTTATAGCAATTAACCAAATAATTAATTCATTTTTTATGCTATATAGATAAACATTACATAAGGTTATATAAATAATGTTAACTTTGCTAGCTCTGTTGGCTGCTATTGGTAGTAGATATGTTCTTTGTACACGGATTATATTTTGCCTGCAAAGTAATAGAATCATATTACATAACAGGCATAATAGTAAACTATTCAATAACAAATGAATGTTGTACATAAACATCTTGAATGCAAATCATATTATCACCAGGAGTAGTGCTTCAGTCCTTGCGAACTGACTTTGGAGTAGTGTGCTGCTAAATCGATGTCAGAAGCAGCAAGGCAACCAGCTATGTACAGTTATGACACAGACTCTACAACACCAAAATAGTAGAACATTCTCAATAAAGAGTCTTTAAAATTGTTTAGTGTTGCAATATGAGAGCATATAAACATTATGAAAATGTTTAGCACAAAGGTGTCTATTGCCTTTGAAAGAGAATATGTTGGCTGCCAGTAGCTTTCACTAGTGTGAGCCTAATGCATACTGCCTTACTATTGAGTTTATTGTATCAAGTACAGTAAATGCTTCATCTTCCTCTAGTGCTGGCTGCAATCAACCAGCATATTATCTTATATCCTATATGTATCTCGGGAGATGAGATCTCATGACCAAAATCTCCATCTGCGCATGCGCCGCCCCTGGCGGCCATTTTCCCAGAGTCCACTGCAAAGTAAACTATGGAAGTACGGGGGCGCTGGGCTTTCACAAAATGTTGGCAGAGCCCCCACACCACTGAACACCCACAGTATCACACAACTGAACACCCCTTTCTCCCAGTCTGGGATCCGCAGCATCGCCCCACTCCTGCCTCCACCAGCATCGACCCTGGGACCCCACTTCACCACAGCCACCACCCCAGTAAGCAATGACCTCTTAACCGCCAAGAGCAAGCAACACTACTCTGTCCTCCTCCTCCTCGACCTGTCGGCTGCCTTTGACACAGTGGACCACTCCCTATTATCACAGACCCTCTCATCCCTTGGCATCACAGACTTGGCCCTATCCTGGATCTGATAATACCTAACAGACCGGACATTCAGCGTCTCCCACTCACACACAACCTCCTCACCTCGCCCCCTGTCAGAGTCCCACAAGGTTCAGTCCTGGGGCACCTGCTCTTCTCCATTTACACCTTTGGCCTGGGACAGCTCATAGAATCTCATGGCTTTCAGTATCACCTCTATGCTGATGACACACAGATCTACATCTCTGGACCAGATATCACATCCCTACTAACCAGAATCCCTCAATGTCTGTCCACTATTTCATCCTTCTTCTCTGCTAGATTTCTCAAACTTAACATGGGCAAAACAGAATTCATCATCTTTCCCCATCTCACGCGACCCCCCCAACGAACCTAACCATTACAGTAAATGGCTGCCCACTCTCCCCAGTCCCACAAGCTCGCTGCCTCGGGGTAATCCTTGACGCTGATTTCTCCTTCAAACCACATATCCAAGCCCTTTCCACTTCCTGCCGACTTCAACTCAAAAATATTTCACGGATCCGTTCATTCCTCAACCAAGAATCTGCAAAAACCCTAGTCCATGCCCTCATCATCTCTCGCCTTGACTACCGCAACCTCCTGCTCTGTGGCCTCCCCTCGAACACTCTCGCACCCCTCCAATCTATTTTAAACTTTGCTGCCCGACTAATCCACCTGTCCCCCCGCTATTCCCCGGCCTCTCCCCTCTGTCAATCCCTTCACTGGCTCCCCATTGCCCAGAGACTCCAGTACAAAACCCTAACCATGGTGTACAAAGCCATCCACAACCTGTCTCCTCCATACATCTGTGACCTCGTCTCCCGGTACTTACCTTCACGCAACCTCTGATCGTCACAAGATCTCCTTCTCTACTCCCCTCTTATCTCCTCTTCCCACAATCGTATACAAGATTTCTCTCGCCTCCCTACTCTGGAACCCTCTACCACAACACATCAGACTCTCGCCTACCATCGAAACCTTCAAAAAGAACCTGAAGACCCACCTCTTCCGACAAGCTTACAACCTGCAGTAACCACCGATCGACCAAACCGCTGCATGACCAGCTCTATCCTCACCTACTGTATTCTCACCTATCCCTTGTAGATTGTGAGCCTTTGCGGGCAGGGTCCTCACTCCTCCTGTACCAGTTATGACTTTTATTGTTTAAGATTATTGTACTTGTTTTTATTATGTATACCCCTCCTCACATGTAAAGCGCCATGGAATAAATGGCGCTATAACATAGTTACATAGTTACATAGTTATTAAGGTTGAAGGAAGACTATATGTCCATCTAGTTCAACCCATAGCCTAACCTAACATGCCCTAACATAATAATAATAATAATAATAATAATAATACATGGATTGTAAGAAGCACCACCATTTTATTAAAAACAATTTTTTTTTTCTATTTTTCTCCTCAAAATTTGGGATGCGTCTTATAATCCGGTGTGTCTTGTAAACTGCAAAATATGGTAATTAAGAAGAAATTGTTACGGATCTGCAACACAGGACTAAGGTAGAAGGGGGAAAACTGACCCTGCACTATGACTAGGCTGAAACCCTACGATAGAGTGAGCGACTTATTCCTTGCAAATAGACCCACCGATGATCCTAGGTTAATCTCAAGCGAAGACCTATAGATCAGGGGAAGGGTTCCCTAAAAGTACTAAGGACCGGGTACAAAAACGGGTCACATCCTAATAGAAAACAAAGAGTAGGCTGCAGAAACCAATAGAAAACAGAAACTAAGGCAAGCAGAACCAGAGATACCAGCACTGCACAAATAACAGCAGACAAAGCAAAGGACCATGCTAGAGCTCAAGCAGATAAACACTAATGTCCATCAACGACTGGTAGGCAGGTGCTGGTTAGTAAAGAGTGAAACAAACACCTGACCCAGCACCAGAGGAAAAAGACCAGCAGTCAGAACTCCACAACAAAATGTTGGATAGTCACAAACTAAACAGATACTAACAGAAATGCTGTGTCGTCACAGCTCCTATTTAGTATGCATGCAATACCAAAATTACAGCAGCGTTAGTACCTGTTCAGCAGATAGAGACAAAAATTCCACTATTTGTCTAAGTTTAGATTTATGCAAAAAGTTTATCTATTTGTGCTTCAGTGTGCGCATTATAGTACAATAAGTGACTGCTTGTGAAATCTATGTAAAAGGATTAACTCACTGCCATGCATCATCCTTAATGAAGGAATACAGAGTTTCTTAAACACGTTGGAAATAATGTTGATTCATTCACTGATTTGTGCCAACACAGACACTGAGATTGTGAAGTCACAGAAATATTCCTCCATTCAGGACTCCTATTAGCGAATCTACCTAGGAGCATTCCTCTGGGAGTGTGCTGCCGGCTGGGACAACCCTCAACTGGACTCATCAAGTAAAGACTTTCTCCATATGAGTTCCGGCTTGGAATCTAGACAACGAGGTACCTCGTCAAATATATGCTTTTAACTGACTTTATGCTGTAATAGACTGCTACTTTTAATTTGTATGTCAAACATCTGAGTGTGATATAATAGATATTAATGTACTTTTCATAAAAAATTATTCTATATGACTTAGTGGATATTAACTAATGTGGTAGACTTGTAATTATGAGCTTTCTATTCAGTAAAGTAATTAAAAACGCACATTGTTGTATACATTTTTTTACTTAAGCACAAATAGATATTGTACACGCATACCAACTTATATTTCAGTTCATATTTTTCAGTTAAGTTTCAGATTTTTGCAGTTAGTGCAGGTAAGGGTGGAAAGTCCCTTTCTTTAAGCTGGACATAACATTTATATAGCTTCCCATTTTCCTGGGTTCTTATATTTGGGACCCGGTCCTGCTTGGCCCTTATTCACATTGACGTCACTCTGACACAAGGTAAGGTTTAAATGCTAGAAATTATTACCGAATTTGGAGACATCTTGATGCTGGTTGGATGACTTTTATTCTTTTTTAATCAAAAACGGTGTTTACTATATACCCTATGTTTATATGCGCCATTGCTTTTACTTATTTACTTACAGCAGTACATGTTTATTTTGTTTCTGTCTTAGATTTTGCTGGACTGTAAAGTGCTGTAATTTTGTGGTGCTAAATATGTAGCGCAAATCAGCAGCAGATTAATTATGTTTTGTCTCAAAGGAAGAAAAAAAATGAACTGCACCAGAGCCAAGTCTCATGCCTTTTAAAGGGAACCTGTCACCCCCAAAATGGAAGTTGAGCTAAGCCCACCGGGATCAGGGGCTTATCTACAGCATTCTGTAATACTGTAGATAAGCCCCCGATGTATCCTGAAAGATGAAAAAAAGAGGTTAGATTATACTCACCCAGGGGCGGTCTTGCTGCAGTCCGGTCCGATGCCTCCCATCTTCTTACGATGACGTCCTCTTCTTTTCCTCACACTGCGGCTCCGGCGCAGGCGTACTTTGTCTGCCCTGTTGAGGGCAGAACAAAGTACTGCACTGCGCAGGCGCCGGGCCTTTCTGACCTTTCCCGGCGCCTGTGCACTACAGTACTTTGCTCTGCCCTCAACATGGCAGACAAAGTATGCCTACCCCGAAGCTGTGGCGTGAAGATAAGAAGAGGACATGATCGTAAGAAGATGGGAGGCCCCGGACCGGACTGTGATGCCCCGGACTCTGATCTTTCCCGGCACCTGAGCACTGCAGTACTTCAATCTGCCCTCAACAGGGCAGAGAATTATACCTGCACATAAGCCGCCACAGAAGCAACGAAGAAGACATCATCGCATGAAGATGGGAGGCGCCGAACCCAGACCTACGACGCCCATCGGACCGCACCGAACCGCCCCTGGGTGAGTATAATCCAACCTTTATTTCTCATCTTTCAGGTTACATCAGGGCTTATCTACAGCATTCAAGAATGCTGTAGATAAGCCCCTGATGCTGTTGGGCTTAGCTCAACTTCCATTTTGGGGGTGACAGGTTCCCTTTAAGTAATGGTCCTCTATTTAACTGAATTCCTTCAGCACATGCAACAATATTATGGTGCTCAGCAATGAAATAAACATATCCTTGCAAATACTTAGAAGAAAAAATGGCGGTACTCACCACGTTACAGAAAGTCTCAAAAAATCCTTGGGAGGAATGCGGGGAGTGCAGGAATGGACAATGGCCCTTTCGCCTATTACCGCTTCAACTGAACCCTACACCCTAAAGGTGAAATAAAGGAGTTTTTGAGACATGGTGAGTGCCGCAATTTTTTTCTTCTAAGTATTTAATTATGTTTTTGCCCAGCCCTCAAGTCGCTCCTTACGGACTGCTACTAAAGTTTTTCTACATGTGTGCTTGAATTAAAGGAGGTTATCAATTAGGAACGGTCATGTAAAACATACTATATTTTATATACTATGTAATTCTTATTCTTGCTGCCCTGGTCACACAACACTTATCTATGCTGTTATTAAGTCCATTGTAACCCACCATTGTTTGCTCGACTTTAGGACTTTAGGTAAAATCAATAACTTTACTATTCGACTTGATCCAGCTTAATGACACTAAGACATCGATTGATACAATACATATGTCATTAAAGAAAATAATGCAATCTTCTTAGAAGCCATATGCAATGCCATATTCTGATGTTTATTGAGTGGACTATTCAGAATAAGCCATTGAAAACCAAATATTCACATCGTTTGCTGCCACACAATAGAAGTAAAAAGACAATTATATCATTTCACAGTGTTATTCTGACAGAGGGGTCAATACAGTAATATTTCTAAGGTTATTTGAGCAGTTAGGGCTTATTTTAGTCATTATGGTGCTTGCTTATGAAATTGCTTTGACTACACATTTCTTCTAGGACTAAATGAATTAACACAATGTTATAGAATTTAATTTCTGACATTTCTGTTAAAAATAATAAACTGCAAAACGTATTGATCGAAAATAATGAAATATCAACCCAGTCCACAAGGGCTTCTTGGAACCTCTTTTGTTATGACCATGCGCAAATGCTAAAGTTAATCTGTAAACCAATATGTGGAGCTCAAACAAAGATCATAAAGGCTTTGGGGTTTAGAAAATAATTGCAGACACTTAATTCAAATGCCAGAATAAAATTGCAGGAAAGAACTGAGTTTGCAAAGAAATAAAAGATCAATAGGTTCAGCTTTTTCATTGAAGAGTTTGTAATGATTCACAGGAAAGAGGAGAACATAAAAAAGAACAATATAATAGTGCTAAAAAAAATGCAGTCATATCGTTGGATATTATGTGTTTATTTTTTAATCAAAATGTAGCTGAGATGACTCCTAAATCTATATATTTGACAGATTGGGGATAGAAAAAAAAGGTGAAAATAAGTAACGTTGAACAAGTTTACTGAAGGACCGTGTACACTTTTCAGAAATACATAAAGTAAATAGCAACCATTTTCTATTTTTTAAGTCTAAAATAGACACAAAATTCTGTGCGGATTGACTTCAAAATATACATTTCTTGTACTATTTTATTATTACTATAACAGTTGAAATAAAAAAGCTAAAACACTTCCAAATCTTCAGCCAAATGTAGAATTGGGTGATAGTTCGGTCCGTCAGCAGTTACCCCTAGAAGTTTAGAGCATGATGCTTATTTATTGAAAACAAGGATGAAAATTATACACGAAGCTCCTACAATTCCCCCATGTGGTGTATCTAAATTGTATAATTTAAAGGGTACCACCTGTAATTCATGTTGCCTGAAACACAGGTGGCAAGAATGAGAGACTGGCTCCATTATTAAAAATACCCATGTTTCTTTCTGAAATGCTTTGATGTTTCAGAGAATGCAAATTTTAACCCCTTTAACACATTGGGATTTTCCATTTTTGCATTTTTTGTTTTTTGCTCCCCTTCTTCACAAAGCCATAACTTTTTTATTTTTTCTGTCAATATGGCCGTGTTAGGGCTTTTTTTTTGTGGGACAAGTTGTAATTTTGAACGACACCATTGATTTGACCATATTGTGTACTGGAAAATAGAAAAAAAACAAATCAAAGTGCAGTGAAATGGCAGAATATGTGGCATGGTTGTTTCCCATTAAATTACCCCATCCATTGCCACTCTTTCTTTTACCAGAAATTTATAAATGAGGTAGTAATAGGCATGCAACAGTTATTGAGAGCAATTATTCACAAAAAAACAGACTGAATCAGAATAAATGAAGAAATGGTGTTGAAATCCTATGACTTTGATACAGAACGTAAAGTAATGTTGGGTGCAGCAAAAGCAGAACTGCATAGGTGCATAAATGGGTTATGTGACTTATTATTACAGTCTAAACTAAAACAAAAGGTGGTGCTAGTGGTTTGACACAGAAAATACATCAAGATTAAATTGAAGAAGCTGACAAAAAAGTGCAAAAAATGAGTTTCCTGCTAAAAACTAGAGATGAGAGAATATGTTTGGGTTTCCTCTTATTTGACAAGCTATAGCACTTACCGAATAAGCTGCATTGGGACGCGGTTGCCTGGAGCGCTCCGGCTGATCAGCTGTCCCGCTCCCCAGCTGCAAGTGTTGCAGCTATGTGACAGTCATGACACATGCATGGAGAGCCCAACAAACAGATTTCAATTAACCTATCATCTCCCCAAATATTAATAACTTGCAAATATAGGGATAAACTACAAGTTAATAGCATTGCAATGCCGTCTGGCTGCCTTACGCAAATTGTGGCTACCTGGAAGAAATTATCTTTATTCCTCCGAGAGCCTTTTGACTTTCAGTCATAGAGGAATACTGGAGTAGCTTCAGTCAAAACTCAGTACTCAGTTAGTGTTGGCTGTAAATACACTCTATCATTTTGATTGACAGCTCACTGTGCATAGATGCGCTGCACGATCAGTTGTCAATCAAAGCACCAAAGTTCTATTCCTCTATGACTGAAAGCCAATGGATCGCAGGAGAAATAATATTCATTTTCTCCACTTTGTCAATAGGGCGGCTGGACAGCATTGGAGTGCTATTAACCAGCGGTCTAATTCTATATCTCCGAGTTAATAACATTTGGGAACATGACATGCTCCCTTTAAAATGATCAATTCCCTTCTCATCACAAACTAATTTTCACAAAGTGTACTTTATCTCTATGAATGAGCTCTGAGATTCTCTCTCCTATCCAGATTTTCTACAAAATTGCAGCAGCATCTCCTGCTTGGGCTTTCATACTGGCTATGAGTCATTATTTCCCTATGACCAACAGTTCCTCTGACTGGCTGTACTATAGGATGGGGTAGCTGCAACTTATTAAGAGAAAGTCTGCTGGACCACATCAAGGCCATGTGATACTTTTTCTTTGTCTCATGCAAAATTGATTCATTCATCTCTAGTAGAGATGAGCGAAGCTGAACTTAAAAGTTCGGAGTTTGTAAAAAAAAAGGAGAAAATGATATGTGGTTTATGTGGATCAGACGATAGGTGGTAGTGATCCCATACAAGAATATGTTGTATTTTGCAATATTTTGTTTAATATAAGGTGTAGTATCTATCTGTGTGGTACAACATCGTGGATTTTAACATGATGTCTCCAAAATATTAAAAATAACATCACTTTAAGTATATATGATGTTATCTGGAGACATCGGGGAAATTTACTAAGCGTAGCAGCCTTAGCATAGCTTATGATCAGGAAAAAGGGTTAAAAGTTACTAAAAGACATAGACATCTTAATAAATTTGGAAATTTGTGCTTGTTCCTGCTTCAGAATAGCAAATCTACATCGCATATGAGCAAGCATAGATTTCTGCTATGATTTACTCCAGGTCCTGACTTAAATATTTTTTTTTTTTGTAAATCAGTTAAAGGCCTTGCCATTTAGCCCCTTTCCTGACTAGGCAATTTTTTTGATTTTCCCATACTTGCGGTTTTAAGAGTTGTCAATTTTTTTCTCATTCAGATACTAAAGTACCGTATATACTCGAGTATAAGCCAACCCGAGTATGAGCCGACCCCCCTAATTTTGCCACAAAAAACTGGGAAAACTTAATGACTCGAGTATAAGCCTAGGGTGGGAAATGCAGCAGCTACCGGTAAATTTCAAAAGTAAAAATAGATACCAATAAAAGTAAAATTAATTGAGACATCAGTAGGTTAAGTGTTTTTGAATATCCATATTGAATCAGGAGCCCCATATAATGCTCCATAAAGTTTGATGGGCCCCATTAGATGCTCCATATTAAAATATGTCCCATATAATCCTGCATAAAGGGTAATAAGGGCCCCATAAGATGCTCCATAGAGATATTTGCCCCATATAGTGCTGCACAAGTGTTATGGCCCCATACAGATGCTCCGCACAGCCACTTGCCCCATATAATGCTGCACAAGTGTTATGGCCCCATACAGATTCTCCGCACAGCCACTTGCCCCATATAGTGCTGCACAAGTGTTATGGCCCCATAAGATGCTCTGCTGTTATGAACTGGTGGTTTAGAACCACAATGGACCTGGTGGTTAAGAGCACACAAAATGACCTGATAGTTACTAATAACATAGGACGAGCTCTGAGACGTGGGAACTCTGCTGACCGCAATCCCTAATCCTATAATACCACACTAGAAGTAGCCGTGGAGCGCTCCTAACCAGACCTAGGCGCCTCGGCACAGCCTAAGAAACTAGCTAGCCCTGAAGATAGAAAAATAAGCCTACCTTGCCTCAGAGAAATTCCCCAAAGGAAAAGGCAGCCCCCCACATATAATGACTGTGAGTAAAGATGAAAATACAAACACAGAGATGAAATAGATTTTAGCAAAGTGAGGCCCGACTTACTGAATAGGCCGAGGATAGGAAAGATAGCTTTGCGGTCAGCACAAAAACCTACAAACAACCACGCAGAGGGCGCAAAAAGATCCTCCGCACCAACTAACGGTATGGAGGTGCTCCCTCTGCGTCCCAGAGCTTCCAGCAAGCAAGACAAACCAAAATAGCAAGCTGGACAGAAAAAATAGCAAACAAAAGAAACACAAGCAGAACTTAGCTTATGCAGGGAATACAGGTCACAAGAACGATCCAGGAGAGAGCAAGACCAATACTGGAACATTGACTGGAGGCAAGAAACAAAGAACTAGGTGGAGTTAAATAGAGCAGCACCTAACGACTTAACCTCGTCACCTGAGGAAGGAAACTCAGAAGCCGCAGCCCCACTCACATCCACCAAAGGAAGCCCATGGACAGAACCAGCCGAAGTACCACTCATGACCACAGGAGGGAGCTTGACCACAGAATTCACAACACTCTGCATAGTCACTGCCCCTTATAATGCTGCACACGTATGGCCCCATAAGATGCTCTGCACAGCCACTTGCCCCTTATAATGCTGCACAAGCAAGGCCCCATAAGATGCTCTGCACAGTCACTGCCCCTTATAGTGCTGCACAAGTATGGCCCCATAAGATGCTCTGCACAGTCACTGCCCCTTATAGTGCTGCACAAGTATGGCCCCATAAGATGCTCTGCACAGTCACTGCCCCTTATAATGCTGCACAAGTGTTATGGCCCCATAAGATGCTCTGCACAGCCACTTGCCCTTTATAATGCTGCACAAGTATGGCCCCATAAGATGCTCTGCACATCCACTTGCCCCTTGTAATGCTGCACAAGTGTTATGGCCCCAAAAGATGCTCTGCACAGTCACTTGCCCCTTGTAATGCTGCACAAGTGTTATGGCCCCAAAAGATGCTCTGCACAGTCACTTTCCCCTTATAATGCTGCACAAGTATGGCCCCATAAGATGCTCCGCACAGTCACTTGCCCCATATGCTGTGGCTGCCATAAAAAAAAAATCACATACTCACCTCTCTTCGCTCAGGACCCCGGCACTTTTACATGCTCCTCCTGCGGCTCCGTCTTCGGTACTGACGTTCAGCAGAGGGCGCACACTAACCACGTCACCGTGTCCTCTGACCTGAGCGTCACTGCTGAAGACAGAGCGACACCCAGACCGAGGAGCAGGTGACTATCATGCAGCGCAGCGCTCCCCCTCCCCATATACTTACCTGGTCCTGGCACTGCATCTCTGCTTCTTCTCCGGCGCTGCATCTTCTTCCTGTATTGAGCGGGCAGCGTTACCGCTCATATACAGTAATGAATATGCGGTGAGAGCCTGATGTGCTGGGGTAGAGAGTTCCAGAGTATGGGCGAAGCACAGGAGAAGTCTTGGATGCGGTTGTGGGAGAAGAGATGAGAGAGGAGTAGAGAAGGAGATCATGAGATGATCGAAGGTTGCGTGTAGGTAGGTACCGGGAGATCATGCCACAGATGTATGGAGGAGTTAGGTTGGGAATGTCATATTTTTCGGATTATAAGATGCACCTCCACCACCCCCAAATTTGGAGAGAACTGGGGGTGCACCTTATAATCCGAATGTAATTTACCAGTGAGGGGCCCCCGAGATCTCAGCTCTCAAGATCTCAAACTGGGCATTCACCCTAAGTACACCTATTAGATGTTCAGATAGGAGAGTAACCAAAGTCAAGTTCAAGTGCAGTAGGCTGCTAGTGTCAGCAAGAAGCTATTTAGATTGTGAGCCCCATTGGGGACAGTGAAGATAATGTGTGCAAACTGTAAAGCGCTGCAGAATATGTTAGCGCTATATAAAAATAAAGATTATTATTATTATTATTGTGGGGCAGTAGAAGGCCTTATTAGAATCTCTTGCAGGCATTCCTGCAACAGTCGTAGCTCAAGGTTCAGTACAGGTACTGTGACGAATGCCTTATTCTCTGGCGTACAGGAGCAGATGAATGTAGCAGATGATAACAAGTGCAAACTGTAAAGTTTGGTTACTTTATACATATTGCGTTTATTCTTCCCTGGGCTCTGTAGAGAAAACAGTGTATAATAATTCTAATTTAGCTGCAAATTGAATTTTTCGGGAAAATCATCACACTATCAAGAATTTGACTTATGCCAGATCCACTCATCTCTAGTATATGGTAACCATGCAAAATACCATGTACAACTAAATGTACGTAAATAAAGTAAATACGGTACATGCTTGAAAATATACCACAAAAATGCACTAAGACAGACATGCCATTGAGATGCACTGAGATAGACATTCATTACCACCTCAGTGCACGGCGACAGGTGTACAATTGAGATGGTGTAATATACACACACAGTAATACTGTGATCTGCTGACATAGACATAGCTGTAGGGGATGCAGTTGTTGCAGTCACACCGTGAAGTCTCGGGGGATCCTAAAAACCCCTTTAACCTAAATGAGAAAGCAAATGCTTTTAAAGACCCATGATAATTGCACCATTAAGATGCACTGTCTCTGAGAGAGATGTACCATTGAACTACAGTACACTGAAATACCATCGAGATACGTGGAGTTGTGCTGATGCCACTTAAAAATAATAGAGCAAAAGAGTCCAATATCAGAAATGCAGAAACTATTGAGTTCACTATTCGTTATACTGGTCCGATAATATAGTAACCTATAATCTTCCAACCCATTGTTACATGGGTCATTTATCCTTCCACACATTCATTACATCTTTCCTCACCATTATTTACTGTCTGCCATATATTGATTATTTTCAAGCTGTCATTTACATGGATTTTTTCTCCTGCAGTACTAGAGGAAAAAACCTCTGAAGTCCAGACACTAGGTGATTTAGACAAAACAAAACTTGTGTCTCACAGCAAAGCCCTAAACAAGTAAGCGAAGATTGTCAAACTCGCTGCTGCTGTATGTTGCTCCTAAATGTCAAAGTGCCACTCACGTTCCTTCTGTATTGTATATTAATTGTGATGTTGCCAGGGGTCTTTTAAAAAGGAGCAAGGTGATCACAAAGACCTTTTTTCTGTCTTTCTTAATACCGTTGCTACAGTAACCTCCAGAAAGATTTTTTGACTGAAGCGTGAAGTGCTCCATTATTTCTACAATTTTGTAACAAAAATGAACATCTGTCCTCTGATTGGGAATAGACAGTAATGGATTGATAAGTAGATGAGAGGAAGAAAGATAGATCTATCTAGTTCACACGTCCTGATATTTCTGGTACTGGAAAAACCAGTACCAGTGCTATCCATGTCCGTGTGTAACATCTTTGTGGCATCCATGTGCACCATCAGTGTGACATGTACTGGTGACTGGGAAAAAACAGTACAGTTAGCACTGTTCCCAGGTGCCGGGTGCTTAATCCAGCTCTCATCATCGCCTGGTCTCCCTGATATCAGTGAGACCAGATGACCCTGTTGACAGTTGTAGTCAGCACCAGCCATCTGTGTATTGCACATATATACAGTATATATATATACATATATACATATATATATATACTAGATTGTGGCCCGATTCTAACGCATCGGGTATTCTAGAATATGCATGTCCCCGTAGTATATGGACCAATCAGAGGCGCAGAATTTCTACGTCGATACTGTGCCCGTCGCTGATTGGTCAAGGCCTGGCGGCCTCGACCAATCAGAGATGCGGGATTTCCAGGACAAACAGACAGACAGACGGAAAAACCCTTAGACAATTATATATATAGATATATATATATCTATATATATACTAGATTGTGGCCCGATTCTAACGCATCGGGTATTCTAGAATATGCATGTCCCCATAGTATATGGACAATGATGATTCCAGAATTCGCGGCAGACTGTGCCCGTCGCTGATTGGTTGAGGCAACCTTTATGACATCATCGTCGCCATGGCAACCTTTATGACATCTACGTTGATCCTGTGCCCGTCGCTGAATCAGAAACGTGGGATTTCTATGTCCTTTATGACATAGAAATGTCCTTTATGTCCTGGCGGCCTCGACCAATCAGAGACGCGGGATGTCTACGTCCTTTATGACATCATCGTCGCTGTGCCCGTCGCTGATTGGTCAAGGCCTGGCAGCCTCGACCAATCAGAGACGCGGGATTTCCAGGACAGACAGACAGAAAGACAGACAGACAGACAGACGGAAAAACCCTTAGGCAATTATTTATATAGACTAGATTGTGGCCCGATTCTAACGCATCGGGTATTCTAGAAAATTCATGTCCCCGTAGTATATGGACAATGATGATTCCAGAATTTGCGGCAGACTGTGCCCGTCGCTGATTGGTCGAGGCAACCTTTATGACATCATCGTCGCCATGGCAACCATTATGACATCTACGTCGATACTGTGCCCGTCGCTGAATCAGAAACGTGAGATGTCTACATCCTTTATGACATCATCGTCGCTGTGCCCGTTGCTGATTGGCGGCCTCGACCAATCAGCATCGTCGCTGTGCCTGGCGGCCTCGACCAATCAGAGACGCGGGATGTCTATGTCCTTTATGACATCATCGTCGCTGTGCCCATTGCTGATTGGTTGAGGCCTGGCGGCCTCGACCAGAGATGCGGGATTTCTACGTCGATGCTGTGCCGGTCTCTGATTGGTCGAGGCCTGGCGGCCTCGACCAATCAGAGACGCGGGATTTCCAGGACAGACAGACAGAAAGACAGACAGACAGAATGACAGACAGACGGAAAAACCCTTAGACAATTATATATATAGATTAATGGTGTGGGGTCCTCCTTATTTTTTCTAACCAGAAGAGGGAAAGCAGACAACTGGGGCTGTTATTATTCTGGGAAGGGGCCAATAGTATCAAGGTTCCCAGCCTAATAACAGCTCACAGCTGTAGTGGTCTGTTTAGCCTTTACTGGTTAGTAAAATGGGGGAAACCAAAAAAATTATGTGGGGTCCATCCATTAGATGCACCAATTCTGGCTCTTCCCACTTGCCCTGGTGTTTTGGCAAGTGGGGTAATAGTTTTGGGGTTAATGTCAGCTGTTTTAAGCTAGATAATAGACTGAGTACATGTGTTTATGCATACAATAGCTGAACATTTGGTCTTCTAGCATTGTGCTTCATGTCTTGCAGCATTTCTGTCATGTGCTTTATCACTGCACTTTATCACTTTATTCAGTGTAGTATGTAGATACTTTTCTACTGTAAGACATTAGTCATTGTGATTGCTATTATGTAATGACTTGGCTCCACCTATTTTTTATTTATGTTTTGTATGATGTATATACCCTATGTAAACCTGACAGAACTATAGGCGCCACATTTTGGCCTATTGACAAATATCACCCGCTCACCATTGCAATTCATTCTTATCGTTCTTTGCATCAATTAGAGCTGCTTTTAATACAGCGCTGTGTGCACATTGCCTTGTATATAATCTCCTGATTTCAGTGCATGTCCACACAGAATCCTTTGGTTGATTGCATGTAGAGCACCCACCAGCTCACATTTTCCACCACTTCTACACAAACTTCTTAGTACCATAGTGCTCCAGTGGTATCCTACACAGAACTAATAACTTGCTTTTGCCCCCCCCCCACAGTAACAGTATATGTCAATATAAAATACATTACAGTAGCGATGTCCCCTTTGTGCCCCCACACATATAAATATCCTCCTTTCAGTTCCTGATACAATAGTAATGCATGTGATCCCTTTGTGGCTCCAGCGTACAGGGATAGTAAAGACAGTGATGCCAGTCTGCAGAGTGCACCATACAAGTGCAACACAGAAGTTTTAAGCTATGAATTAACCCAGAATTTTATATGATGTAAACAGACTTTACACTGCCATATGCCACCATTGCACTGTAATCAGCATGCTCATTTATCAATTCTTCCAAAAAGTACATAATCCAACTTTAAACACTGATTTTCCCTACCTCTGCTACTTGCAACCGCTTGGTACATCATCCAGCTTTCCACACTGATTTTCTCTACCTCTGCTTCTTGGTACGTCATCCAGCTTTCCACATTGATTTTACCTACCTCTGTTTCTCAAGCTATGTTTTTCAACTATACCCTCAATATTATTTATGACCTCTTTGTTTATCCTAGCTTGAATCTCCTGCATCTCTCTGAGTTTTAATTATCTGACCAAGATGAGAGCAGACCTCTCCCCTCACCTCCACACCTGAATGCATTTCTAGCAAATACAGCTCTGGCAAAAATTCAGAGACCACCACATCAAGTCCCTGTCATGACCAGCCCAATCTCCAGACCTGATCCCCATTGACCAAACCTCTGGAATGTAATCAAGAGGATGATGGATCGTCACAAGCCATCAAACAAAGAAGAACTGCTTACAATTTTGCGCCAGAAGCCGTGTGAAAGACTGATGGAAAGCAGCCAAGACGCATGAAAGCTGTGATTAATAATCATGGTTATTCCACAAAATATTGATTTCTGAACTCTTCCTAAGATAAAACATTAGCATTGTTGTTTCTAAATGATTATGAACTTGTTTTCTATGCATTATTTGAGGTCTGAAAGCACTGTTTTGTTTTTTTAAAATTTTGACCATTTACCCTTTTCAGAAAAAAAAATACAAAATTTATTGCTTGGAAATTGGACATGTTGTCAGAAGTTTATAGAATAAACGAACAATTTACATTTTACTCAAAAATATACCTACAAAGAGAAAAATCAGACAAACTGAACATTTTGCAGTGGTCTCTTAATTTTTGCCAGAGCTGTATATTGCAAACCATACATCTGCAAGGACAACAGTCTGCATAGTGCATCATGGAAGTGTGGAGCTATGAATTAGCCCAGAATTGAACCAGAAGGGAACTGAAGGTTACTGGATACATATTTCAGCAAACAATGTTTCTGTTTGTTTTCACTCTCACCCCTATAATCCTTTACTTTCTACTAAGCCCCTTTATCCTTACACCTAGTAAGAAACTGGTCATCTCTCCCTCCATCCTCCCCATCCATCTCACCTCCTCCTCAGATCTGTTCCTCAACATACAATCCTGTTTCCAAATAGAGACAGCCACCTCATAGCCTTTCTTTCTCCCATCTGCTATCACTTTCTCTGCTTCTCCTCACTTCCGGTGATATTTCTCCAAATCCTGGTCTTCCTCAGTCATTTCTCCCTCCCATTCACAATCTATCACAACTTCCCATAACCTCTCTAACCTTATAACCATTCACTCAGGCCCCGCTTCCCCAGTCCCACTAACAGGAACTCTATGGAATGTTCGCTCTGTCTGCAACAAACTTTCCTACACCCATGGTCTTTTTATTACTAATAAACTTTCCTTCCTCGTCATCACAGAAACCTGGCTCACCCCCTCTGACATAGTCTCTCCAGCTGCACTTTTATATGGTGGATTCCACCTTTCCCACACCTCCCGCCCCAACAGCAAGCATGTCTACTTCATTTCCTCTCCACCGACATCCCCACTATCATCATGGGTAACTTCAACATGGGTACCTTATCGGTATTACTGCACCTGTGTATCTGCCATCTTAATTTGGGTCCGCTGCACCCTGGTTAGTGCAATTGTTTGGAGGCCCTGGACAGTTAAGCATCTCTGCCTGTGTACTGGTGTTTTTTTTGTCAAGAATAGTGGAGGTTTTTCCTCTTATTGTTTTTTTTTTGTTAGATTAGGACTGGCAATATGTAAGGACCCTTGACGTGGGTTACTTAAGTATTGTGGCCATAATATCAACCAATACCTTACATACATTGTTATGTTTTTGTGCACTTTATATATTTTTTCAGGGTGCAGCTGGGCCCTAGATGGCTCTGTAAACTGTGGCCTCTGCTCACACAGGATGCATTATAGTCAGCAATGGTTAGCCCGCTATATTGCGTCATTAATAGGCTTTGAGCCATATGCTCTGCATTTCTGTGTGAACATGCCTCATACAGATTATTTGTTTGCACTTGTGTACCAAGCGGCCAATTCCTGATTGTAGGCTGGCTGTCTTATCGGTATTATTGCACCTGTGTATCTGCCATCTTAATTTGGGTCCGCTGCACCTTGGTTAGTGCAATTGTTTGGAGGCCCCGGACTGGTAAGCATCTCTGCCTGTGTATTGGTGTTTTTTTTGTCAAGAATAGTGGAGGTTTTTCCTCTTATGGTGACTTCAACATCCCTATTGACACTTTCCTCTCAGCAGTAACTAAACTTCTATCTCTCACTTCCTCCTTCGGCCACACTCAATGGTCTTCTGCAGCTACTCACAAAGTTGGCCACACACGAGACCTTAACTTCACCCGCCTCTGTTCCCTATCTAGCCTCTCTAACTCACCACTCCCTCTTTCTGACAACGTACAGTACAACCTACAGTAATTACTTTCTCTTCCCTTTCCTCTCCAGCTCCACAATCCAAACTACACAAACTTGCACACCCTTGTTTAAATCTTGAACACCTTGATCCACACTCACTCCCTGAATCCCTTCTCCCTTTTACAGACATACATTCCTTACACAATGTGGATGCTGCTGCCGCTTTATATAACACCATAATAGCTGTCGCTCTTGAATCAGTTGCCCCTCTCACACATACCAAACATCACAAAATTATCAGACAACCCCGGCTAACCAGACTAACCAATGAACTGAAGCAAACTTCCAGGGTTTGCTCAGCAGAAATGGAAAAGATCACACTCCAATGAGCATTTCATCGCATTCAAACAGTCCCTCACAACTTTCAAGGCCACTCTCGTTGAACTAAAATCTACCTACTTCTCATCTCTCATATCCTGCCTGTCTCAGAACCCTAAATAGCTATTCAAAACTTTCAATTCTCTCCTCCATACCCCAGCACCTCCTCCCTCTCCACTCATCCCAGCTGAAGACTTTGCCTCATTCTTCAAGCAGAAGATTGATGACATCAGAGAAAGATTTGGTCTACAACCCCCACAAACCCTATTCCTAACTACTCTGTCAAAAACCAACTTCTCCACCATTACAGAAGATCAACTTTCCGCTCTACTCTCAAGATCATATCTCACCACCTATGCACTTGACCCGATCCCATCCAACTTTAACCCAACACTAACCCATTTCTTCAACCTATTATTAACAACTGGTGTTTTCTGTTCATGCTTCAAACATGCCTCAATCACACCCATCCTCAAAAAGCCCTCTCTTGACCCATTCTCTGTATCTAGCTATCGCACCATATCACTTCTCCCCTATGCCTCCAAACTACTGGAACAACACATCCATTTTGAACTGTCCTCTCACCTCTCTTCCAGCTTCCTCTTCGACCGCTTACAATCTGGCTTCTGACCGCATCACTCAACTGAAACTGCACTGACTAAAGTCACTAATGGCCTACTAACCACCAAAGCCAAGCGACACTACTCTGTCCTCCTCCTCTCATTTCTTGACATCACAGACAGGGCCTTATCTTGGATCTCACCATATCTAGCAGACCGGACATTCAGAGTCACCCACTCACACACCACCTCCTCCCCTCGCCCCTTGTCTGTCAAAGTCCCTACGATTCAGCCTTAAGGTACCGTTACACTCAGCAACTTTCCAACGATCACGACCAGAGATACGACCTGGCCGTGATCATTGGAAAGTCCTTGTGTGGTCGCTGGAGAGCTGTCACACAGACAGCTCTCCAGCGACCAACGATGCCGAAGTCCCCAGGTAACCAGGGTAAACATTGGGTTATTAAGCGCAGGGCCACGCTTAGTAACCCGATGTTTATCCTGGTTACCATTGTAAATGTAAAAAAAAACCACACACATACTTACATTCCGGTGTCTGTCACGTCCCCCGGCGTCCGCTTCCCTGCACTCCTCCTGCATCCTGTGTTAGCGCCGGTCGTAAAGCAGAGCGGTGACGTCACCGCTGTGCTCTGCTTTACGGCTGGCCGGCGCTGACACAGGATGCAGGAGGAGTGCAGGGAAGCAGACGCCGGGGGACGTGACAGGCACGGGAATGTGAGTATGTGTTTTTTTTTTTTTACATTTACAATGGTAACCAGGGTAAACATCGGGTTACTAAGCGCGGCCCTGCGCTCAGTAACCCGATATTTACCCTGGTTACCAGTGAACACATTGCTGGATCGGCGTCACACACGCCTTTTTGCTCCCCAAAGGAAATCAGGCAGGCTCTCATCGCTACAGAAATGCAAACATGTAGACACTAAATAGAGTTTAGGTACAATAAGGTTCAGAAGGGATGGGGCATTTGGATATGGGAGCACAGAATTCGAGAATTAGTTATAATTTTACTCAGCAACATCCACTGCAGCTTGTTTCTGGAAAACACTCATGAAATCAAAATCTTCACTTCATTTTTAGATACATTTCAAGAAATTATGTGACAAATTTTGGAGCCAATTTTACCCAATTCCTCTTGTGAAAATGTAAAATCTGGGACTAAAACAAAATTTTTGTGGTAAAAGCCTAAATATTTTTTCATCACTGCCCAATGGCATACCAATATGATGTCAATATGATCACTAGGGTTGAGCGAAATGGATCGGACAAATTCAAAAATCGCCAACTTTCGGCAAAGTCGGGTTTCATGAAACCCGACCCGATCCAAGTGTGGGATCGGCCATGAGGTCGGCGATCTTCACGCCAAAGTCGCGTTTCGTATGACGCGTTCAGCGCTATTTTTCAGCCAATGAAGGTGGACGCAGAGTGTGGACAGCGTGATGAAATAGGTCTCAGTCCCCACCATCTTAGAGAAGGGCATGACAGTGATTGGCTTGCTTTCTGCGGTGTCACAGGGGCTATAAAGGGGCGTGCAGGCCGACCGCCATCTTACTTCTGAAGATCGTAGCATAGGGAGAGGTTGCCGCAGCTTCATCAGAAGAAGGAATATAGTTAGGGAGGGAAGATTAAGCCCCGAAACTGCTTGTGCTGTAGCAATTTCCACTGTCCAACACTACCATTTGTTTGCAGTGACAGTGGAGGCTATATTTTTGTGCATCAGCTCTGTAGCTTATTAGGCTGCCTTAAAAGGCTCCCTGATAGCTGCATTGCTGTTTGCACGCCGCTGTGCAAACCAACTGCTTTTTTTAAAGCAAAAATCCTGTTGCTCCTTTCTGCACAGTTATCTTGTTTATTTGTCCACACTTTTGTGTGCCGCAGTCCTTTTTATTGCTGCCATGCTTGTCCTGAGATCATTGTAGGGAGATTGAAATTGTACTACAGTCCTTGTATTTTTTCATATATTTTTTCCAGCCACTTTCTGCCTCTTACATTGTGTTGTTTTATGCACAGGGCCTGAGGTTTGGTTTAATCTCCTCCCCCCCCCCCCAAAAAAAAAGTGAGATTCAAATTATCACAAAGTAGTTATATTTCAGTACTGTTAGTTTGTGGTATATCAGCCAGCCACTTTCTGCCACTTTCATTGTGTTGTTTTATGCACAGGGCCTGAGGCTTGGTGTAGTTTCCCCCCCAAAAAAGTGAGATTCAAATTATCACAAAGTGGAAATATTTCAGTCCTGTTAGTTTGTGGTATATCAGCCAGCCACTTTCTGCCACTTACATTGTGTTGTTTTATGCACAGGGCCTGAGGTTTGGTTTAGTCTTCCAGAAAAATAAGTAAGATTCAAATGATCACAAAGTGGATATACTGCAGTCCTGTTAGTTTGTGGTATATCAGCCAGCCACTTTCTGCCACTTACATTGTGTTGTTTTATGCACAGGGCCTGAGGTTTGGTTTAGTCTCCCCCCAAAAAAGTCAGATTCAAATTATCACAAAGTGGATATGTTTCAGTCCTGTTAGTTTGGTGTATATCAGCCAGCCACTTTCTGCCACTTACATTGTGTTGTTTTATGCACAGGGCCTGAGGTTTGGTTCAGTCTCCCCCCCAAAAAAGGGGAGATTCAAATTCTCACAAAGTGGATATACTTCTGTCCTGTTAGTTTGTCGTATATCAGCCAGCCACTTTCTGCCACTTACATTGTGTTGTTTTATGCACAGGGCCTGAGGTTTGGTTCAGTCTCCCCAAAAAAGGGGAGATTCAAATTATCACAAAGTGGATATACTTCTGTCCTGTTAGTTTGTCGTATATCAGCCAGCCACTTTCTGCCACTTAGATTGCGTTGTTATATACACTGGGCCTAAGTTGTGGTTCAGTCTCCCAAAAAAAGGGGAGATTCAAATTCTCACAAAGTGGATATACTTCTGTCCTGTTAGTTTGTTGCATATCAGCCAGCCACTTTCAGCCACTTACATTGTGTTGTTTTTGCACAGGGCCTGATTTTTTTGTTCCGTCTCCCCCCCAAAAAAGGGAGATTTAAAATCCCAACATGTTTATATACACCTTCTACCTTGTTTTACAGTACCATATAACGGTTGTTATTTTGGTTAGATTTTCCAAAAAATGAGGAAATCAGGTGGAAGAGGCCGTGGGCGGTGCTTGCGAGCTGGTACTGATGGTGGTGGTGGTGCATCTGGTGGTAGTGGCAAAAGCACAATAGCACCTAAGGCTGGAGGTGTTGAGCCAGCGTCATCGTCTGGCTACACAAGGCCTCGAAGGCTCCCTTATCTGGGAGTATGAAAATGGCTTTTAAAGCCGGAGCAGCAGGAAAAAGTTTTGGCTTTCCTTGCTGACTCAGCCTCTAGCTCTTTCGCCTCCTTTTCAGAAAGTTTCAAATATAAAAGCAGCGAGTCGTCAGTGGATGCTCCCGGTCAGGAACAAGATGTTTCCTTGTGTCCTTCACCAAAACCAAAAGTGAAGGATGCGTCAGGCGACACTACAGGTTACTCCATGGAGCTCTTTACACATACTGTGCCTGGGTTAGAACGGGAAATTGTTAACTGCCCATTACAAGATGAATCGGACATGGAGTGCACTGATGCACAGCCACAGCTAGATAATAATGCTGTTCCATTGACTCAGATCACTATATTGCCCTCGCAGTGTACTGAGCCAGAATCTGACCCTAATGAGACTATGGTGCCCGTCTCGAACGCTATAGCACCTAACACGGTGACACAGAGGAAGATGCACATGACATTGAAGAGGAGGTGATAGATGACCCAGTTGTTGACCCAGATTGGCAGCCATTGGGGGAAGAGGGTGCCGCTGCCAGTAGCTCAGAAGCGGAGGAGGATGATCCGCAGCAGCCATCTACATCGCAACAGCTGTCATCTGGCAGGCCCGTATCAGGCCAAAAATGTTTATCAAAAACAAAAGCAGTTTTAGGACAGCGTGGCCATCCGGTGAAAGTAGCACAGCGTGCAATGCCTGAAAAGGTATTCCATAGTAAGAAGAGTGCAGTGTGGCAATTTTTTAACCAAGATCCGAATGATCAGTCAAAAGTTATCTATAAGAAATGCTCAAAGACCTTTAGCAGAGGGAAGAATCTTCAAAATTTAAATACAACGTGCATGCTTAGACATTTAACCAGCATGCACTTGCAAGCCTGGACTAACTACCAAACGTCCCGTACCGTTGGTGCACCTGCTCAGAATGAATGTAGTAAGCAACGCTACATTGCTTCCCTCACTGTAAGCCCACCGGTTAGGACACCACCAGCAGCAAATGTGGAGGTATCGTCGCAAGGCCAAAGCAGTCAGGGAATCACAAGGTTATTGGTGGGAAACACTGTATGTAGGCCAACATCATCACTTGCAGTCCCCATCACCCCCACATCATCATTTGCAGTCACCATCACCCCCACATCATCATTTGCAGTCCCCATTAGCCCCACTTCATCATTTGCAGTCCCCATCACCCCCACATCATCATTTGCAGTCCCCATCACCCCCACATCATCATTTGCAGTCCCATCACCCCCACATCATCATTTGGAGTCACCATCACCCCCACATCATCATTTGCAGTCACCATCACCCCCACATCATTATTGCAGTCCCCATCACCCCCACATCATCATTTGCAGTCCCCTTCACCCCCACATCATCATTTGCAGTCCCCATCACCCCGACTTCATCATTTGCAGTCCTCCTTACTTTATCACTTAGTCCCCTATCCCCCCTTCACTTTATCTGCAGTCCCCCTTACTTCATCATTTGCAGCCCTGTTGTGAATTCTGTTGTCAAGCTCCCTCCTGTGGTCATGAATGGTACTTCGGCTGGTTCTGTCCATGGGCTTCCTCTGGTGGTTGTGAGTGGAGCTGCTGCTTCTGAGTTTGCTTCCACAGGTGACGAGGTTAATTCGTTAGCTGGCTGCTCTATTTAACTCCACTTAGATCTTTGCTCCATGCCACCTGTCAATGTTCCAGTATTGGTCTTGTTCTCTCCTGGATCGTTCTTGTGACCTGTCTTCCCAGCAGAAGCTAAGTTCCTGCTTGCTTTTCTCTGGTTTGCTATTTTTCTGTCCAGCTTGCTATTTTGATTTTGTCTTGCTTGCTGGAAGCTCTGGGACGCAGAGGGAGCGCCTCCGCACCGTGAGTCGGTGCGGAGGGTCTTTTTGCGCCCTCTGCGTGGTCTTTTTGTAGTAGTTTTTTGTGCTGACTGCATAGTTACCTTTCCTATCCTCTTTCTGTTCAGTAAGTCGGGCCTCACTTTGCTAAATCTATTTCATCTCTGTGTTTGTAATTTTCATCTTTACTCACAGTCATTATATGTGGGGGGCTGCCTTTTCCTTTGGGGAATTTCTCTGAGGCAAGGTAGGCTTTATTTTTCTATCTCTAGGGCTAGCTAGTTTCTTAGGCTGTGTCGAGTTGCATAGGGAGCGTTAGGAGCAATCCACGGCTATTTCTAGTGTGTGTGATAGGATTAGGGATTGCGGTCAGCAGAGTTCCCACGTCTCAGAGCTTGTCCTGTATTATTAGTAACTATCAGGTCATTCCGTGTGCTCTTAACCACTAGGTCCATTATTGTTCTAACCACCAGGTCATAACACAGCCCCCTATCATTTCATCATGTGTAGTACCCCCTCAAACACAATTCATCATCTGCAGTCTCCATCACTCCATCATCATTTGCAGTCCCCATCACCCCACTTCATCATATGCAGTCCCCATCACCCCACTTCATCATATGCAGTCCCCATCACCCCACTTCATCATTTGCAATCCCCATCACCCCCACATCATTTCCAGTCCCCATCACCCCTGCATCATTTGCAGTCCACATCACCCTACATCATCCTTTGCAGTCCCCATCACCTCCACTTCATCATTTGCAGTCCCCATCATCACTTGCAGTCCCCATCACACCTGCATCATCATTTGGAGTCCACATCACCCCTGCATCATTTGCAGTCCACATCACCCCTGCATCGTTTGCAGTCCACATCACCCCCTCATCATCATTTGCAGTCCCCATCACCTCCACTTCATCATTTAAAGTCCCCATCATCATTTGCAGTGTCCATCACCCCCACACCATCATTTGCAGTCCACATCACCCCCACATCATCACTTGCAGTCCCCATCACCCCCACATCATCATTTGCAGTCCCATATCCCCCTTCACTTCATCTGCAGTCCCCCTTACTTCATCATTTGCTGCCCACTATCATTTCATCATGTGCAGTACCTCCTCAAACACACTTCATCATTTGCAGCCCCCTATCATTTCATCATGTGCAGTACCCCCTCAAATACACTTCATAATTTGCAGCCCCCTATCATTTCATCATGTGCAGTACCCCCTCAAACACACTTCATCATCTGTAGTCTCACCCCCCTGCCTCACCCATTTAAAAAAACAAAAATGTTTTTTATACTTACCTCAGTCGTTCCCGGGCGTCTAGTGTTTCCAGCAGTGAAGCAGCAGCTAGAATGTATGGGCTGCTGAGAGGACCTGACAGGAGCCCCTACATTCTAGTACATTCACTACTGAGACTGCTAGAATGTATGGGCTGTAGTCAGGACCTGCAGGGAGCCCATACATTCTAGCTACAGCCGAGCAGGAGCTGCGCAGCCGACTAGGTAAGACGGCCTGCACAACTCCAAAAAGGCTCCCGGGCCCCAGCACTGATGTGTGCTCCACAGTACACAGTATTTTCGTGCACGATGGGGCCCGATCAGTAGAAGCACAACAGTTGCACCCGGATCTGAGGGCCCCTCTGTGTACTGCTGCTGACCGGGCTCCATACAGCAGTAAGGGCAGTAATGCCCTGATGGTGGCCCTGCCCATGAATGAAATAAAACAACATTGATCTTAAAAAGACAACTAACATTGACAAACTGGGAAAAAGATTTGAACTTTATTCAAGATTCAAAATGGGAAAAATCTATTAAAACATTGTATAAATCCAATACATGCTCTATGCTGCATGAAACTGTTTTTGTGCTGGATGGAATGCAGGAAAAAGGGAAACATCAAGCATATATGGAACAACTGTGGAACAACTGATACAACAGATTACACACTATAATATAAAATGCTTTCCCTTTGCAATGGGAGAATTAACAAACGCAAAAGAAATGTAGGCTTGGAATACAAGAATTTGTTTTATTAAGTATAGAATTATTAGAATTGTGCTGTGTTTGACCTGTCTTAATGCTGTATCATTGCAAAGTATGCATTAGCAGTTCAGGGATAGTAAAGAGTTAATATAGGGGGCTGGTCTTGCAGCCTTAAGAGAGCAGGAAGCTCCTGCTTCCTGGTCAGGCAGGACGGCCTGAGGCAGGGTGTGTGTCCCCATCTGGGGCACAGGTGTGTCCCTGATTGGGACAGAAGGAGCCCCCGTCTGGGACATAAGTAGGTCCCCGTCTGGGACAGAGGGAGCATCCATCTGGGGCATAAGTGGGTCCCTGTTTGGGACAGATGGTGCCCCCATCTGGGGCATAAGTGGACCCCCTTCTGGGACAGAGTGGATCCTCGTCTGGGACAGAAGGGACCCCCGGCTGGGGGGAATACTGGCTACCAGGACTGTCAGGCACCAGGATGGAATATGTGTGTGGCACCCCTAGGGGTATTTGCCACAAAAATAGTTACTGACAGTAAATGCAAATACTAAAATAGCAAGACTGCACTACCACCTCCGGCCAGAAGGGGGAGCTCCAGAGACTCCCCTTGATCCATTCTGGTCTGAGAGAAGAACTGGCAGTTGGGCTAAGGAGCTGATAGTGAGAGGTCATACAGTTGAATCTCTAACAGCCCTGTGACTGTTACCAGGCCTAAATCACCGGCCTGAGGAGAAGAGGGATAGAGAAAAAGGACATTGTGAGAACCGGGTAGCATTAATCACTACCCAGAACAGGCGCAAAGACGGATACCGGATCCATGGCTGTATTCATTACATATAATACAGCAACCGGAAAAACGTGAGGTGATATCAGCTTCACTAGGGTCGGACGCAGCAACAGACACAGAGTTCAGCGGTACTCCTGGAGGGGGTAAGCCGATAAAAGGACTCGGGTTGCCCGTCGAACCAGGACCCGGAGGGGACAGATTGGGCCAGCAGCCAGTTCACATACAGCAGCAGGGCCACACAGATATTGCGTACAATAAGAGGCGAAGACCCCGGCAGGGTCAAAGTAACTCAGAGTTCCCATACAGACTCCGGTGACAGGACTGGTTGTAAATCCTTTTTTGTTAAAGTAAACTGGTTAAACGTTTCAGTGCCTCAGCCTTTCATTTGGACAATAGCCATCTATCCAGGATTGGGATCATCACCGCTGGGAGAACCTGCTGCTGATCAAGTAAGTGCCTGTTCCCTCACGATACCCTTTACACTGTGCATTGCCTGAGGCCACAGCACCGGGTCAAGCCACCCGTGACACCCCCCTCAAGAGACAGACCCCATTGGTCCGGTGCTGGGTACCCCGGTCTCTTGGGCGTCACATGTGCCTCACCAGAGACTTTGAGCTCCAGAGAGCTTGCTGAGAGTCATGGACTTTGCTGCTGCAGCCGTTATTGTGTCTAGGGACAGAATAGGAATAATTTTTCTCTTGTTCATTTCTACACCTTTATTATTAAAATACAAGTTGCCACTGTTGGGCTCTATACAGTGTGAAGTGTGGTTCATCGGTCGGGAGGACGTCATCTCATGTTGGAGAACAGCTGCAGGATTGAGGTAACCCACTGTGACCCGGGCTGGGGCCCGAACTGTCATTTTATGTGCAAGGGGCCGGGGTGCTTCTGGACTGTTGCTTTGAGTTACTCGGTCATGACTACCACTCTGTGCCACCTTGTTACAACCAGACCTGTCCTTCAGCCTCCAAATAAAAGATAGCTTTGCCATGTGCCATGTTTATCAAAAGGAAAAAGCTAGGAAACTGTTGCACAGGCTTGGTGACTTGCTCCTCTGTCACCAACCTTTTTGTGAACAAGAGGATTGGAGCAGTCTTTGATGAATGTAACACAGGAGGGGAACCTGTAATTCTTCTATATTAGTGCCAGAACTGATATCTAAGACACATGTTAGAATGAAGATAAAAAAGACAACTCTTAAGAAATGGTAAAATTTAAGCATTGTGTCTGTCATGAACTCTCTCAAATTCATTACTTCGAATTTACACATCTTTCCATGTTAATGACGGGAAGGTCAGTGTTAATTTTTAGCAAAAAGGTCAAATCCCTCATCTTAGTCTGTGACCAGTTTTGCTTGAAATGTTATTTATGGCAGAAATGCAAACTGTTTTTGAATTCCTTTGTTTGCATTTACTAAATTGAATTTGACCTATCTCTCAAAGCCATCGGACCTTGTGCCCTTGATGTTTTTGGCTGCACATCTTGTGTTGAATATTTGGAGCAAATAATTTTTAGCTACATTATAATCCTGATTCTTTTTTTCCGGATGTACTACCTAAACATTCAGGGCTTTGCTCTTTATTCTGTTGGCACTTACTTTAGGTCTCATAATAGACCCACTGTTTGTCTTTCTGCCTGTTACGCTCCACTGCCTGCGCCTGCTTGTACAATAGGATTACTTACATTGGCAACTACAGCTTCCAGGTGAAATAACATAGTCCAAGTTAAGTGTCCTGTATATTTCTATATTGGCAGTATGAGAATACTCTTATATGACCAGCAATGTTATTGTACTGTCTTTTCCTCATATCCATTTTCAGCAGTAGGACAGTGATACACAGTAATGTAAACTGGAATGAAGTCCTAGAAGCCACCTTTTTATCCTACCACTGACCACTCAATAGGGGGCTCAATTTTTTCTTCAATTACTTCAGTTTTAGTATTAGAATATTGTAAATGTATATGTCCAGATTGTGGTTGCATCCAGAGGAAGAAGTTGTATTACTTTGAAACTTGTAGATTTATTAACCACAAAATGAAAACTGCTTCATAATTAACTCCATCTCTTGAGTCCGTTCATAGAATTTCACCAGCAGCTTAGGAAAACCTCTTTCTTCCATGTAGCTATCTTCTGGTCTTTGCCATGGTATGTAGCAGATAGGATACGCCTACAAACTGTTCAAATTGCAACATCATTAGATGGGCAAGCACCCTTTTTTATACACCATTGTTATCATGAATAAAACCATATTTGTGCTATTTTGCTCCCCAGTTTTTATTGTAAATCTGAAGTTAGTGATAGAATTAATGTTGTGGTTAAAATAAAAGGTACCATATTCTAAAGTATTTTTTATTACGTTTATTAGGTTTATAAAAAATGTAACTTGGATTTGCCCTTTTAGGTACTTCGCATGCAACTACCATATACAGTGCCTTGAAAAAATATTCATACCTCGTGAATTTTCCCCATTACACAATCTCAAATATAACTACCATATTTTTCAGACCATAAGACGCACCTCAAATTTTGGGTGGAAAATAGTATAAAATGATTTTTATAAAATGTGGGTCTGTCTTATTGTCCAAATTTAAGGTATCTTACCTGAGAGCCGGCGGTGGTACAGTGGGGTCAGAGAAAGCAGGGTCCCTTCGGCGGTGACAGAAGGGGGGCAATGCTGCAGTTCTGGGTGCAATGCTGCTTGACCAGTGTCTGTGGTGTGCCAGAGCTAGAGCAGAGTCCCATCCTCAGGATGCCGGCGGGGCAGTGAAGTGGCGATGCTGCGCCGGTGGGTGGTGTGAAGTGCACCTGAGCAGGGTCCCTTCTTCAGAATGCCTGTGGCAGAAATGTGGCAGCACCACGGCCCAGTGTCCACAGTGAGCAGAGTGCATCACCGGTTTCCCTGCGGCCATCTTCCTGAAGCCGTGGGTCGCCGGAGGCTTCAGGAAAATGGCCACTGAAGGTCGCGCGTGTGCAGATTGAGATCTCAGCGGCCATTTTCCTGAAGCCAAGTGCCACCGAGATTTCAATCTGTGCACACACAGCCTCTGGCGGCCATTTTCCTGAAGCATCCGGTGGCCCACGGTGCACTCCGAACTGCCCATTGCCGCAGCATCGCCACAAACCCTCTGGTAAACCTGCATTCGCACTTTAAGACACAACCCCCATTTTCCTCCCAAATTTGGGGGAAAAAAGGTGTGTTTTATAGTCCAAAAATATGGTATATATTTTATTGGGATATTATGTGATATATCATTTCATTTTTCTTTACTTAGCTGCTTTTTTCTTGCCATAATACAAATTCTAACAGTCTATTCAGTAGGACTATCAGCTGTGTATCCACCAGACTTCTACACAACACAACTGATGGTCTCAACCCCATTTCTAAGGCAAGAAATCCCACTTATTAAACCTGACAGGGCACACCTGTGAAGTGAAAACCATTCTCGATGACTACCTCTTGAAGCTCATCAAGAGAATGCCAAGAATATGCAAAGCAGTCATCAAAGCAAAAGGTGGCTACTTTGAAGAACCTAGAGTATAAGACATAATTTCAGTTGTTTCACACTTTTTTGTTAAGTATATAATTCCACATGTGTTAATTCATAGTTTTGATGCCTTCAGTGTGAATGTACAATTTTCATAATCATGAAAATGCAGATAAATCTTTTAATGAGAAGGTGTGTCCAAACTTTTGGTCTGTACTGTACTTGGGAAGTACAAAAGAACTGATACATGGTTTTCTAAATATTTTAAAATCTAAATCTGAAAATTGTGACATGCATTTGTATTCAGTCCCCCTGAATCAATACTTCTAGGACCACCTTTCACGGAATTACTGCTGTGGTCTTTTGGGGTTTGTCTCCACCAACTTTGCACATCTAGAGGCTAAAGTTTTTGCCCGTTCCTCTTTGCACACTCGCTCTAGCTCAGTGAGATTGGATGGAGATGTCTGTGAACAGAAATTTTCAAAACTTGCAAAAGATTTTCAATGGGATTTAGGTCTGCTTTGTGACTAGGCCATTCTGGGGCCATGCTTTGCTCTAAACTATCTATTGTAGTTCTGGCAGTATGTTTAGGGTCATTGTTTTGTTAGAAGGTGAACCTATGCTCCAGTCTCAAGTCTTTTGCAACCTCTAACAGGTTTAGGTAGGTAGACGGCCATGTCCTTTTAGGTTTGCAGTTGTGCCATACTCCTTCCATTTTTGGATGATGGATTGAACAGTGCTCCATGAGATATTCAGAACTTGGGCTATCTATAATATAACGCTGGGAGCGTCACTCTGTCCGAAGCCTTTATAGACTACGCAGGCGCAAGCGCCGGCGCAGTCTGGCCCCCACAGAGTGAAGCTCCCAGGAGATCGCGGTATGCGTAAACACTGAACGCATACCGCGATCTCCACCGGAGAGTCAGGGACCGTGGACGCGCCAGGAGGGTGAGTATTATATTCACCTGTCCTACGTTCCAGCGCTGCGTGCGGCTCCGTCTCCCGGCTCCTCTGCTGTGACGCCGGCGCCGGAAAGCGCGGACTGCGCAGGCGCCGATTCCTGCTGCCGGAATCGGCGCCTGCGCAGTCCGCGCTTTCCGGCGCCATTTTCTTGAAGACACACCTGCAGTGGAGCCGGACGATAGGTGAGTATGGTATTTTTTTTTTTTTATATGGCAGCAGCATACGGGGGCATACACACTGGAGCGTCTTATGGGGGGCACATAATACAATGGTGGCGCAGGATGGCAGCAGCACATGACAGAACGGGGGCAGGATGGCAGCAGCACATGACAGAACGGGCGCAGGATGGCAGCAGCACATGACAGAACGGGCGCAGGATGGCAGCAGCACATGACAGAACGGGCGCAGGATGGCAGCAGCACATGACAGAACGGGCGCAGGATGCGAGCAGCACATGACATAACGGGCGCAGGATGGGAGCAGCACATGACAGAACGGGCGCAGGATGGCAGCAGCACATGACAGAACGGGCGCAGGATGGCAGCAGCACATGACAGAACGGGCGCAGGATGGCAGCAGCACATGACAGAACGGGCGCAGGATGGCAGCAGCACATGACAGAACGGGCGCAGGATGGCAGCAGCACATGACAGAACGGGCGCAGGATGGCAGCAGCACATGACAGAACGGGCGCAGGATGGGAGCAGCACATGACAGAACGGGCGCAGGATGGCAGCAGCACATGACAGAACGGGTGCAGGATGGCAGCAGCACATGACAGAACGGGCGCAGGATGGGAGCAGCACATGACAAAACAGGGGAGCAGGATGGCAGCAGCACATGACAGAACGGGCGCAGGATGGCAGCAGCACATGACAGAACGGGCGCAGGATGGCAGCAGCACATGACAGAACGGGCGCAGGATGGCAGCAGCACATGACAGAACAGGGGAGCAGGATGGGAGCAGCACATGACAGAACGGGCGCAGGCTCGCAGCAGCACATGACAGAACGGGGGCGCAGGATGGCAGCAGCACATGACAGAACAGGGGAGCAGGATGGGAGCAGCACATGACAGAACGGGGGCACAGGATGGGAGCAGCACATGACAGAACGGGCGCAGGATGGCAGCAGCACATGGCAGAACGGGCGCAGGATGGGAGCAGCACATGACAGAACAGGGGAGCAGGATGGGAGCAGCACATGACAGAACAGGGGAGCAGGATGGGAACAGCACATGACAGAACGGGCGCAGGATGGCAGCAGCACATGACAGAACGGGCGCAGGATGGCAGCAGCCCATGACAGAACAGGGGAGCAGGATGGGAGCAGCACATGACAGAATGGAGGTGCAGGATGGGAGCAGCACATGACAGAACGGGGGCGCAGGATGGGAGCAGCACATGACAGAACGGGGGCGCAGGATGGGAGCAGCACATGACAGGATGGGGATGCAGGATGGAGCAGCACATGACAGAATGGGGGCGCAGGATGGAGCAGCACATGACAGGATGGGGATGCAGGATGGAGCAGCACATGACAGAATGGGGGCGCAGGATGGAGCAGCACATACCAGGATGGAGACCATATACCAATATAAATGCTCGCCACCCGGGCGTAGAACGGGTTCAATAGCTAGTTGTATTATAACTAAACCCTGCTTTACTCTTCTCTGCAACTTTATTCCTGACCTTTCTGGTGTGTTCCTTAGTTTTCATGAAGCTGTTTGATACCTAATATGCTTAAACAAACATCTGAGGCCTTCACATAACAGCAATAGTTATACTGAGAATAAATGGTGCACTCAATTTACCAATTATGTGACTTCTGGAGGCAATTGGTCAATCAGGATTTTACTTTGGGGTGTCCAACTACAAGGGGCTGAATAAAAATGCACGTCACAATTTCCAGATTTATAGTAACATAGTTAGTAAGGCCGAAAAAAGACATTTGTCCATCCAGTTCAGCCTATATTCCATCATAATAAATACCCAGATCTACGTCCTTCTACAGAACCTAATAATTGTATGATACAATAATAGTAACATAGTTAGTAAGGCCGAAAAAAGACATTTGAATATATTATATTCTTAAAATATTTAGAAAACCATGTATTGTTTCCTTACACTTCACAAATACTTGCTACTTTGTGTTGGAATATCACATAAAATCCCAATAAAATACATTTCAGTTTGTAGCTTGTGCCAAGGTTGTTCTTGCTAGCCTTTTTAAGCCATTGGCCTCAGACAGATGCGACAATTCTGCAACATAGCCAACAGACATCATTGTATTGCACACAGTTAAAAGATAAAGTGTGAGCATTAAAGTGTTAAAGAATAAGAAAATGAATAAAGGAAATAAAACAATTTAAATTACAGCAGAAAAAAAAGTCTACATCACATGTGGTCTTCTCAAAGAAGATTGGTGCCCCATGCATTCAGTAGTCAATTGGAAATGTCAGGTATGAAGTAAATGGCAAACTTCATGATAAGTTGGTTGGAGAGCCATGCACTATTCAAAATGTGATAGTCATAGAGAAAGTATCTCCATTACCCGCTCTATTCCTGTCAGTTAATTCCCAAGCATGACATGACCATTATTTGATCATGATGAAAGACAAATATTTAATTCTTCATTAATGGATGTTAAATATGAAAACTGCCATAAGGCAACCTACACTTTTTGACAAGTTTTCAGTGATTGAACATCCAGGCTGTCTGTGGAAGGAGATTTTCCTTCATTGAGAACACCTGTGCACCATCTGTTTAGAGTTGTCAATTGGTTTTAAATCTACAAGCAGATCATGACCGCATCATAACAGTGTTAGTTGGGACTGTATTGAACTGGTATACATTTTTTTTTAGCAAGGACATACCATACAGGATAGTCATGAAACTCACATGAAAATTGGAAGATCCAGCTCTACAGACTTATTATTGGCAAAAGTGCTTAGCAGAGGATAAAACAGAATCAAAAGTGTAGCTGTTAGGTGTCGAGTTCCCACCCCTGCACAGGGGGAATCTCGAGCCACCTCTGCTGCGGTCTCCCATTCTTCTTCAGCCTTAGTGAAGGCGTCGGTCCCAATGTCTGGCTCAGGCAGATACTGTGCACTTGGTTGCTGCTGCCCTTCCAGGCTCAGCCATTGTAGCCAGTACTGGTCAGCGGCGAGCAGACGCTTCTGGGACTAAGTCCTACTTTTCTCCTTTTGAGCATGCCCAAAGGAGGAACTTTCATTGGAGGTCGGGGATCACACACTCAGGTCCTGTAGCAGCTCCAATTGGTCCTCTAGGAAGGTCCTGAAGTTGCAGCAACTATAAAAGGTTTGCATGGCCGCACGGCTTGGCTCTGGTTCCTTCTTGTGTGCGGTTAGCACAGAAGTGTTCCAAGCAAGCACAACCCTAGTTAGGGTATTAGTCCCACTTATATCATACGACTCTGTGAAGCAACAGGGTTCGTCCTTGTACTGACCGAGTGACGGAACTCGCGTCTAATTTGGCATTGTGCCGCCATTTCACTAGCAGCAGGTCTCTCTCCTGCATGGTGGACCCCGGGCTGCGAATGCACCAATATCAACTTCACATTTACTCTGTGCATTCCGCCAGCCGTAACAGTAGCTTACATGATATGCGACATCCACTCGTTTCAGATCACTGCGCATCCAACCATGAAGCTGCTGGGGCCTTAAAGAAAAGGGGCCCAAACCCTAGATGGTTCCATCTCATCTGATATTTGATATTAGGATCATGAGCAGGACTCACCACTTCGGAATTGCATCATTAACAAACAAAGGCATAGGGGAATCAGCCCAAGGATCCTGAAAGTTCTTTATATTACTAAAACAGGGTCCATTTTGAAGCTGTTGATAATATTGATAATTAATGTTGATGATCTATCCTTAGGAAAGGAATAGCCATCAGTTTCTAATTGGTGGGGCACTGACTCTCAGTGAATCATTATAAAGCTGTTCGAATCTTAGAATTAACTGAAACCTTTCTACTCTATTTACCTATAGTCCATCTGCATAGAAGCTGGTATTGCAGAGTTGTTCCACTGAAGTCAAGGAGGCAGTTCTGCAATATTCAGCTCAGACATGCCTGCCGGCCTGCATACTGCCCACTGCCTGTGCAGACCCTTCAAACAGCTTAATGGCAATGTAATGAGAATCATTGTCCCTCCAATCTGGAATTGATCGTTTTCCCTAATAATAGATTGTTAATATTCTGATCCCAGAAAACCCCTTTAATGTTTAGCATGAAGCCCCCCAAATTGACTCTTAAAAAATTTGATTTAAATGGTTATATAGTTTATAATTTCACAACTAATGCTGCTATATTTTTAAAAAGTCAATTACTTAGTAGGGATATTTTAATGTCATAACCAGTCCATAATTCTGCTTCTTTGTCTCATTTTCCAGTTACATTAATGTATTAATTAGTGTGTTTTTTCTTGATTGATTGATTTCTGTTGAGTGACACAATGCCTTTATTCTAAGCACAAATAAAATTTCCTGACAGATTCTGAACCTTTCTGAATGTTGAAGGTCAGTGAAGTCATAAAAACACTGGACACTTATTTTGCAATGTTCTTGCAAATTAAAGTTTCATGGAAGTGTAAAGAAATTTGCAATGGAGGTCAAGGCTTTGGAGATATATTAGATTGAGGCCAGTCTTTTGACAAAAGATTGATGATGAGAGCATAAGCATTTCAATTGCATTTCTTTATCTTTTTGAATCATGTAATACATATGATTTTATTTACAGTGCACTGTTACACAGGGCTGGACTGGGACTGAAATTCAGCCCGGGCATTTGAAGGTACACAGGCCCACCTGTCACGTGGTGAATGTGTAATATCTTTGTGCACTTGTATGTTACAAGAAGTGAGGTGCCTGTAACACGACTATATAACATATACAAATACACCGTGTTCCAAATTATTATGAAAATTGGATTTAAGTGTCATAAAGATTTAATTGTTTTGTTTTTCAAATAAACTCATGCATGGTATTGTGTCTCAGGGCTCAATGGATCACTGAAATCAATCTTAAACACATGTGATAGTTAGTTTTCCAGGTGATTCTAACTAAAGTAAAACTACTTAAAAATGATGTTCCACATTATTAAGCAGGCCACAGGTTTCAAGCAATATTTGAACTAAAAAGGATCTCTCTGCTGCTGAAAAGCGTTAAATATTGCAATGCCTTGGACAAGGGATGAAAACATTAGATATTTCATGAAAACTTAAGAGTGATCATCATACTGAGAAGAGATTTGTGATTGAAACAGAGCACAGACAGAGTTCATGCAGATAAAGGCATAATGAGGAAGGTTTCTGCCAGAGGTTTATTGGATTAAGAGAGCAGCTGCCAAAATACCATTACAAAGCAGCAAATAGTTATTTGAAGCTGCTGGTGCCTCTGGAGTCCCTCGAACCTCAAGGTGTAGGATCCTTCAAAGGCTTGCTGTGCATAAACCTACTATTCGGCCACCCCTAAACAGTGTTCACAAGCAGAAACTGTTGCAGTGGGCCCAGACATACATGAAGACTAATTTCCAAACAGCCTTGTTAACTGATGAGTGTCGAGCAATACTGGATGGTCCAGATGGATGGAGTAGTGAATGGTTGGTGGATGGTCCCAACAAGGCTGCGACTTCAGCAAGGAGGTGGAGGAGTCATGTTTTGGGCCAGAATCACGGGGAAACAGCTGGTAGGGCCCTTTAAAGTTCCTGAAAGTGTGAAAATGACCTCTGTAAAGTAAATAGCGTTTCTGACTGACAACTTTCTTCCATGGTCTAAAAAGCAGAAACATGCCTTCAGGAGCAAAATCATCTTCATGCATGACAATGCACCATCTCATGCTGCAAAGAATATCTCTGAGTAATTGGCTGCTATGGGCATAAAAGGAGATAAACTCATGGGGTGGCCACCATCTTCCCCTGACCTCAACCCTATAGAGTACCTTTGGAGTATCATCAAGCAAAAGATCTATGAGGGTGGGAGGCAGCTCACATCAAAACAGCAGCTCTGGGATGTGATTCTGACTTCACGCAAAGAAATACAACCAGAAACTCTGCAAAAACTCACCAAAACATCCTAACAGGCCAAGTTACATGTTAACATAGGACCCCTTCTTTGATATCACCTTCACAATTCTTGCATCCATTCGGCTTGTGAGTTTTTGCAGAGTTTCTGCTTGTATTTCTTTGCATGAAGTCAGAATCACCTCCCAGAGCTGCTGTTTTGATGTGAACTGCCTCCCACCCTCATAGGTCTTTTGCTTGATGATACTCCAAAGGTTCTCTGTACGGTTGGGGTCAGGGGAAGATGGTGGCCACACCATGAGTTTATCTCCTTTTATGCCCATAGCAAACAATTACTCAGAGATATTCTTTGCTGCATGAGATGGTGCATTGTCATGCATGAAGATGATTTTGCTCCTGAAGGCACGTTTCTGCTTTTTAGACCATGGAAGAAAGTTGTCAGTCAGAAACTCTATATACTTTTCACACTTTCAGGAACTTTAAAGGGCCCTACCAGCTGTTTCCCCATGATTCCGGCCCAAAACATGACTCCTTCACCTCCTTGCTGAAGTCGCGACCTGGTTGGGACCATCCACCAACCATTCACTACTCCATCCATCTGGACCATCCAGTGTTGCTCGACACTCATTAGTTAACAAGACTGTTTGGAAATTAGTCTTCATGTATGTCTGGGCCCACTGCAACAGTTTCTGCTTGTGAACACTGTTTAGGGGTGGCCGAATAGTAGGTTTATGTACAGCAAGCCTTTGAAGGATCCTACACCTTGAGGTTCAAGGGACTCCAGAGGCACCAGCAGCTTCAAATAACTGTTTGCTGCTTTGTAATGGTATTTTGGCAGCTGCTCTCTTAATCCAATAAATTTGTCTGGCAGAAACCTTCCTCATTATGCCTTTATCTGCATGAACTCTGTCTGTTCTCTGTTTCAGTCACAAATCTCTTCACAGTATGATGATCACTATTAAGTTTTCATGAAATATCTAATGTTTTCATCCCTTGACCAAGGCATTGCACTATTTAACGCTTTTCAGCAGCAGAGAGATCCTTTTTAGTTCCCATATTGCTTGAAACCTGTGGCCGGATTAATAATATGGAACATCATTTTTAAGTAGTTTTACTTTAATTAGAATCACCTGGAAAGCTAATTATCACATGTATTTAAGATTGATTTCAGTGATCCATTGAGCCCTGAGACACAATACCATGCATGAGTTTATTTGAAAAACAAAACAATTAAATCTTTATGACACTTAAATCCAATTTGCATAATAATTTGGAACACGGTGTAGATCAAACTTCACATGAATACCAAACCAAGTATTTATTCTTTAAAGGGAATTTGTCACCTCATTTTTCACATATAAGCTGTGGCCACTGCCATTAGGAGCTTATCTACAGCATTCTGTAATCCTCTAGATAAGCCACAAATGTAACCTGAAAGATAAGAAAAACAAGTTAGATTATACTCACCCAGGGGCGGTCCCACTGCAGTCCGGGTCCGGTGGGCATCCTAGGTCTGGGTCCGGCACCTCCCATCTTCATGCAATAATGTCCTCTTCCTTCCTTCTGTCGCGGCTCAAGCGCAGGCATAATTCTCTGCCCTGTTGAGGGCAGATTGAAGTACTGCAGTGCGCAGGCGCCGGGAAAGGTCAGAGAGGCCCAGCGCCTATGCATTGCAGTACTTTACTCTGCCCTCAACAGGACAAATCAGTACGTCTGTGCAGGAGCCACAACGCGCAGCAAGGAGGATGACATCATCGTATAAATATGGGAAGGCGCCGGACCCAGACCTGCGGCTCCCATCAGACCTGGACCGCACCGGACCGCCCCTGGGTGAGCATAATTTAAGATTTCTTGGCTCAAACTAAATAAGAAATGTTTTTACTATGCTGATTCCAGTTATCTGTTATATGGAATCTGTAAATTAACATCAGAAAGTTATGTTGTTCTCTAGATATTCTGTCAGTTGAAGATCAGGTAAAAGGTATATCAATTTCAATGAATGCGAGTATGGAATGAATAAAACAGTGTTAGATATTTCCTCAAAAATACAATGTTTTTGAAGCTGGTGAAACTATTTTGGTCCAACGTAACAACTGGATTGAATATTTGTCTATATGTGGGGAGAAGCCAATGAGCAGATTTTCACATTTCCACATAATGGGAAATATCTGTGATTTTGGCACCAATAAGAGAAACTCCTTTAACCTCTTTCCACTGCGGCCGATTTTCATTTCTGTCCTTCTGACTTTTCTTCCCCTTCTTCCAATCGTTCTATTTTTTTTGTCAATTCGTCATAGCCTTATCAGAGGAACAATGATTTTCTAGGTCAGTACGATTATGGTGATATTTAACTCATATAGATTTGTTTCTTTTTTACTTAATCGGTTAAAAAAATTAGCTTTGTAAAAAATTTTTTGCTTGTGCCGCTGTTTTCGAAGTTACTTTTATAACTTTATAGATGACATACAGTAGATGGACTTTTACAGATGCAGCAGTACCAAAAATGTTTATTTTTTTATTTGCTTATTTTCATATAAAGAAAAGGGAGGTGATTCAGACCTTTGAAATTTTATTTGTAGTAAAAAAAACATTTTTAGTACATTTGACATATTATGTTAGGCTTACTTGTACTATACACTGCAATATTTAGGTATTGCGGTGTATAGTAAAATTTACAAGGTCCTGTGAAGCCCAACTTGTGGATAAACTTCATAAGTGTACCAAGATGACAGTGATAACGTTTTTCAAAATGCCCTAGGCTTCCATGGTGACACCTAGAGAACAGCGATTGATACTTAGTAATTATTTAAATTCCATCAGTAATTACTTGCTAGCTCTAATTGCTTCTGTTTGAGATAAGTGCTGCCTGTAATACAGAGAACACCTGCCTTTCTGCAGTGGGACAGTGTATTAGTTCCTGAGCTCTTTCTGTACACATGGCATATAAGTTGTGGTGAATTTAGGTATTTATGATGACATCTCCACATAAAATAAATGTCTTGTAAGTAACATAGTAACATAGTTAGTAAGGCCGAAAAAAGACATTTGTCCATCCAGTTCAGCCTATATTCCATCATAATAAACCCCTCGACTGAGTTCGCCATCACCACCTCCTCAGGCAAACAATTCCAGATTCTCACCGCCCTAACAGTAAAGAATCCTCTTCTATGTTGGTGGAAAAACCTTCTCTCCTCCAGACGCAAAGAATGCCCCCTTGTGCCCGTCACCTTTCTTGGTATAAACAGATCCTCAGCGAGATATTTGTATTGTCCCCTTATATACTTATACATGGTTATTAGATCGCCCCTCAGTCGTCTTTTTTCTAGATTAAATAATCCTAATTTCGCTAATCTATCTGGGTATTGTAGTTCTCCGAACTCTGGGAGCTGCACCTCTCTGAAGATCTGGGATTTCCTAAGCCCCATCCTTCCTTCCAGCCACATCCAGGAAGAGAATGCGTGTAGATGTGGGCCCCCCATATACATTGCCCACTTCATTCATCTTTATGGCAGTTACTAGTGATGAGCGTGTGTACTCGTTGCTCGGGTTTTCCCGAGCACGCTCGGGTGACCTCCGAGTATTTATGACTGCTCAGAGATTTAGTTTTCATCGTGGCAGCTGAATGCTTTACAGTTACTAACCTGCTTGATTACATGGGGGGATTCCCTAGCAACCAGGCAACCCCCACATGTACTCAGCCTGGCTAGTAGCTGTAAATCATTCAACTGCCACGTTGAAAACTAAATCTCCGAGCAGTCATAAATAGGGTTGAGCGAAACGGGTCGTTCATTTTCAAAAGTCGCCGACTTTTGGCAAAGTCGGGTTTCATGAAACCCGATCCGACCCCTGTGCGGGGTCGGCCATGCGGTACGCGACTTTCGCGCCAAAGTCGCGTTTCAATGACGCGAAAAGCGCCATTTCTCAGCCAATGAAGGTAAACGCAGAGTGTGGGCAGCGTGATGACATAGGTCCTGGTCCCCACCATCTTAGAGAAGGGCATTGCAGTGATTGGCTTGCTGTCTGCGGCGTCACAGGGGCTATAAAGGGAAGTTCCCGCCGACCGCCATGTTACTGCTGCTGATCTGAGCTTAGGGAGAGGTTGCTGCCGCTTCGTCAGAAGCAGGGATAGCGTTAGGCAGGGTCCATTAACCACCAAACCGCTTGTGCTGTAGCGATTTCCACTGCCCAACACCACCTTCGGTGTGCAGGGACAGTGGAAGCTCCTTTTTTTTTTTTTTCCTCAGCGCTGTAGCTCATTGGGCTGCCCTAGAAGGCTCCCTGATAGCTGCATTGCTGTGTGTACTCCGCTGTGCAAACCAACTGCTTTTTTCAAAGCACAAATCCTCTTGTTCCTTCCTTTCTGCACAGCTATCTTTTTTGTTTGTCCACACTTTTTATTTAATTTGTGCATCAGTCCACTCCTTATTGCTGCCTGCCATACCTGGCTGAGATTACTGCAGGGAGATAGTAATTGAAGGACACTCCCTGTTTTTTTTGTTTTTTTTTTGTGGGAGATTAAGATTGACATTTCTGCTAGAGTGCCATCCCTGTGTGTGCCATCTCTCACTCAGTGGGCCATAGAAAGCCTATTTATTTTTTTGCTTGATTTGGGTTATAAAATCTACCTGAAAAAATCACTACATCAATCAGTGGGAGAAAAATATTGGCCTCAGGGCTTGTGTGCCACTCTTGACTCCTGTGTGTGCCATCTCTCAGTCAGTGGGCCATAGAAAGCCTATTTATTTTTTTGCTTGATTTGGGTTCTAAAATCTACCTGAAAAAATCACTACATCAATCAGTGGGAGAAAAATATTGGCCTCAAGGCTTGTGTGCCACTCTTGACTCCTGTGTGTGCCATCTCTCAGTCAGTGGGCCATAGAAAGCCTATTTATTTTTTTGCTTGATTTGGGTTCTAAAATCTACCTGAAAAAATCACTACATCAATCAGTGGGAGAAAAATATTGGCCTCAGGGCTTGTGTGCCACTCCTGACTCCTGTGTGCATCATCACTCACTCAGTGGGCCATAGAAAGCCCATTTTTTTTTTTTTTTTGCTTTATTTGGGTTCTAAATTCTACCTGAAAAAATCAATAAATCAATCAGTGGGAGATTAATATTGGCCTTTGGGCTTGTGTGCCAGTCCTAAGCGTGCCATCTCTCTCTCTCAGATAGTGGGCCATAGAAAGCCTATTTATTATTTTTTTTATTGGGTTTATAAATTTTCCCTGGAACAAAAAAAAAAAAAGTGGGAGATTAATATTGGCCTCTGGGCTTGTGTGCCAGTCCTGAGCGTGCCATCTCTCTCACAAATAGTGGGCCATAGAAAGCCTATTTATTTTATTTTTTTTGGTTTTATAAATTCTCCCTGAAAAAAAAAAGGGAGATTAATATTGGCCTTTGGGCTTGTGTGCCAGTCCTAAGCGTGCCATCTCTCTCTCTCAGATAGTGGGCCATAGAAAGCCTATTTATTTTTTTTTTTATTGGGTTTATAAATTTTCCCTGGAACAAAAAAAAAAAAAGTGGGAGATTAATATTGGCCTCTGGGCTTGTGTGCCAGTCCTGAGCGTGCCATCTCTCTCACAAATAGTGGGCCATAGAAAGCATATTTATTTATTTTTTTTTGGTTTTATAAATTCTCCCTGAAAAAAAAAAGGGAGATTAATATTGGCCTTTGGGCTTGTGTGCCAGTCCTAAGCGTTCCATCTCTCTCTCTCAGATAGTGGGCCATAGAAAGCCTATTTATTTATTTTTTTATTGGGTTTATAAATTTTCCCTGAAAAAAAAAAAAAGTGGGAGATTAATATTGGCCTCTGGGCTTGTGTGCCAGTCCTGACTCTCTCACAAATAGTGGGCCATAGAAAGCCTATTTATGTTTTTGGTTGATTTGGGTTCTAAATTCTACCTGAAAAAATCAATAAATCAATCAGTGGGAGATAAATATTGGCCTCTGGGCTTGTGTGCCACTCCTGACTCCTGTGTGCGTCATCTCTCACTCAGTGGGCCATAGAAAGCCTTTTTTTGTTTTATTTGTTTTCTAAATTCTCCCTGAAAAAATCATTTTATTTTATTTGGTTTCTAAATTCTTCCTGAAAAAATCATTTTATTCTATTTTTTTTTTTTCCTAAAGTCTCCCTGAAAAAAAAAAAAAAAAAAATCAGTGGGAGATTAATATTTACATTTGTGCTTCAGTGACAGTCCAGCGTGTGTGGCATCTCTCTCATTTGTTGCCACCAACAACAGAGTGTGTAACATTGTGCCTGATGTTCGTTGTGGTCTCACTCACCTGTAAAGGGGTAGCTAAATCATACTGAAGTTATAGCTCACCGTGTAAGTTGTGTGACAGCAACAAATACCGTTAGTTTGTTTACGTTTTTAAAACAATGAGGAAGTCTGGTGGAAGAGGTCGTGGCCGGGGGCGTTCATTGTCAGCTGGTAATGAGGGTAGTGGTAGTGGTGGAGCATCAGCTGGTCGTGGGAAAAAAAATATTGCACCTAAGTCTGGAGCTGTGGAGCCAGGTTCGTCGTCTGGCTACACAAGGCCTCGAACGCTCCCTTTTCTGGGAGTAGGAAAACCGCTTTTAAAGCCGGAGCAGCAAGAGCAAGTTTTGGCTTATCTTGCTGACTCAGCCTCTAGCTCTTTTGCCTCCTCTCGTGAAACTGGTAAATGTCAAAGCAGCGCGTCGTTAGTGGATGTTCACGGTCAGGGACAAGTCGCTTCCTTCTCTTCAGCAAAAACAACAACAGAGAAGCATGCAGCAGGCGACACAACGGGTTACTCCATGGAGCTCTTTACACATACCGTCCCTGGCTTAGAAAGTGAAGCAGTTAACAGTCCATGCCCATTACAAGTTGAATCTGACATGGAGTGCACTGATGCACAGCCACAGCCAGACTACTATGCTGGTCCTTTGACTCAGACCACAACATTGCCCTCGCAGGGTGCTGATCAAGAATCAGACCCTGATGAGACTATGTTGCCCCATCACGAACGCTATACCACCGACCGACACGGTGACACAGACGTAGTTGCACACGAGCTACAAGAAGAGGTAATAGATGACCCAGTTCTTGACCCCGATTGGCAGCCATTGGGGGAACAGGGTGCAGGCGGCAGCAGTTCTGAAGCGGAGGAGGAGGGGCCGCAGCAGGCATCAACATCGCAACAGGTTCCATCTGCCGGGCCCGTATCTTGCCCAAAACGCGTGGCAAAGCCAAAACCTGTTGGAGGACAGCGTGGCCATCCGGTTAAAGCTCAGTCTGCAATGCCTGAAAAGGTATCCGATGCTAGAAAGAGTGCAGTCTGGCATTTTTTTAAACAACATCCAATTGATCAGCGCAAAGTCATCTGTCAAAAATGTTCAACTACCTTAAGCAGAGGACAGAATCTGAAAAGTCTCAATACAAGTTGCATGCATAGACATTTAACCACCATGCATTTGCAAGCCTGGACTAACTACCAAACGTCCCTTAAGGTTGTAGCACCCTCGGCCAATGAAGCTAGTCAGCAACGCAACATCCCTTCCGGCAGTGTAGGGCCACCATTTTCCGCACCACCTGCAGTATCTGTGCAGGTTTCTTTGCCAGGCCAAAGCAGTCAGGGTCAGGGAATCACCAGTTTCGTAGTAGGAAACACTGCATCTAGGGCACAGGCGGCAACAATACCATCTCCCACCGTCTCTCAGTCTGCCATGTCCACCGGCACCCCCGCTAGTTCCACGATCTCCAGCTCTCCAGTCCAGCTCACCCTACATGAGACTATGGTTAGAAAAAGGAAGTACTTAGCCTCGCATCCGCGTACACAGGGTTTGAACGCCCACATAGCTAGACTAATCTCGTTAGAGATGATGCCCTACCGGTTAGTTGAAAGCGAAGCTTTCAAAGCCCTGATGGACTACGCTGTACCATGCTACGAGCTACCCAGTCGACACTTTTTTTCCAGAAAAGCCATCCCAGCCCTCCACCAGCATGTTAAAGAGCGCATCGTCCATGCACTCAGGCAATCTGTGAGCACAAAGGTGCACCTGACAACAGATGCATGGACCAGTAGGCATGGCCAGGGACGTTACGTGTCCATCACGGCACACTGGGTGAATGTTGTGGATGCAGGGTCCACAGGGGACAGCAAGTTTGGGACAGTTCTGCCTAGCCCACGGTCTAGGAAACAGTTGGCTGTAGCCGTTCGCACCCCCTCCTCCTCCTCTTCGTCCTCCTGCAGAAGCGAGAGCTCGTCCACAGACCGCAGTCGCACAACCACTCCATCCGCAGCTGCCACTGTTGCACACCAGGTCTCCCATTATGGGGCAGCTACTGGCAAACGTCAGCAGGCTGTATTGGCTATGAAATGTTTGGGCGACAACAGACACACCGCGGAAGTTCTGTCCGAGTTCTTGCAGAAAGAAACGCAGTCGTGGCTGGGCACTGTAGATCTTGAGGCAGGCAAGGTAGTGAGTGATAATGGAAGGAATTTCATGGCTGCCATCTCCCTTTCCCAACTGAAACACATTCCTTGCCTGGCTCACACCTTAAACCTGGTGGTGCAGTGCTTCCTGAAAAGTTATCCGGGGTTATCCGACCTGCTCCTCAAAGTGCGTGGACTTTGCTCACATATCCGCCGTTCGCCCGTACACTCCAGCCGTATGCAGACCTATCAGCGTTCTTTGAACCTTCCCCAGCATCGCCTAATCATAGACGTTGCAACAAGGTGGAACTCAACACTGCACATGCTTCAGAGACTGTGCGAACAGAGGCGGGCTGTTATGTTTTTGTGGGAGGATACACATACACGGGCAGGCAGTAGGATGGCAGACATGGAGTTGTCAGGTGTGCAGTGGTCGAAGATTCAAGACATGTGTCAAGTCCTTCAGTGTTTTGAGGAATGCACATGGCTGGTTAGTGCAGACAACGCCATAATAAGCATGAGCATCCCCCTAATGCGTCTGCTGATGCAAAGTTTGACGCACATAAAGGATCAGGCGTCTGCAGCTGAGGAAGAGGAAAGCCTTGATGACAGTCAGCCATTGTCTGGCCAGGGCAGTGTACAGGACGAGTTAGCGGGCGAAGAGGAGGAGGAGGACGAGGAGGATGATGGGGATGATTATATTTTTAATGAGGAAGCTTTTCCGGGGCCACTGGAAATTGGTGGCGCGGCAAGGCCGGGTTCTGGTTTTTGGAGGGACACAAGTGACGTGGATTTGCCTGAAACTGCCCCTCAACCAAGCACAACCGCAGATTTGAGAACTGGAACTTTGGCCCACATGGCGGATTATGCCTTACGTATCCTCAAAAGGGACACACGCATAACTAAAATGATGAACGATGACGATTACTGGTTGGCCTGCCTCTTTGATCCTCGCTATAAAGGCAAATTGCAAAATATAATGCCACATGAGAACTTGGAACTAATATTAGCAACCAAACAATCAACTCTTGTTGACCGTTTGCTTCTGGCATTCCCTGCACACAGCGCCCGTGATCGTTCTCACACGAGCTGCAGGGGCCAGCAGACCAGAGGAGTTAGAGGGGCAGAAATCAGAAGTGGCGTTGGCCAGAGGGGTTTTCTGACCAGGTTGTGGAGTGATTTTGCTATGACCGCAGACAGGACAGGTACTGCAGCATCAATTCAAAGTGACAGGAGACAACATTTGTTTAGTATGGTTACAAACTATTTTTCATCCCTTATCGATGTTCTCCCTCAACCGTCATTCCCATTTGATTACTGGGCATCCAAATTAGACACCTGGCCAGAATTGGCAGAATATGCATTGCAGGAGCTTGCTTGCCCGGCAGCTAGTGTCCTATCAGAAAGAGTATTCAGTGCTGCAGGTTCAATACTAACAGAAAAAAGGACTCGTCTGGCTACCCAAAATGTAGATGATCTAACCTTCATTAAAATGAACCACAACTGGATTTCGAAATCTTTTGCCCCACCTTGCCCGGCTGACACCTAGCTTTCCTATGAAAAGGTCTTGCCTGTGGACTATTCTGAATGCCTTTTCCAATCTCGTAATTTTCTGCACCTGATTGTCCAGCATATGACATGTTTACACCTCACTAAATGGCCAAACTCCCCACACGGGGCCGTGGTATCGACACTTGGCGACAGCACCCGTGAGAGTGCTGTTTGTCTGAAGAGGTGGGTGTGCCCGCTTTTGGTCGACGGCACTGCCACTGGGTCCCTCCTAGTACAATAAAGTGTCTCTGGCGGTGGTGGTGCGCACCCAACGTCAGACACACCGTTGTAATATGAGGGGCCCTGGGCCTGTACCGCCGGCCACAAGACAGTTCCCCCCCAGCTCAAACAGTGCTCTACCACTTGCAAAATTATCTCACAGCTCCACCAATGTTTAGTCTATGCGCTGACATCCTTCAATGCCTGCCACTGACAATACCATTGTATTGACATTTTTGTTATGTTAGGCCTTCGAAGCCTGTCTGCGGTCACTCCTTCCACTATGCCTCCACTGACCACACCACTGCTGCCTGTGTACCCCTCGAACCAATTTAAAATTGCCTACAGCCAGCCCAATTTTTTTATTTTAGGCCTTTGATGCCTGTCTGCGGTCCGTTCTTTCTACTACTACTACACTGAACAGGCCACTGCTGCCCGTGTACCCCTGGAACCAATTTAAAATTGCCTACAGCCAGCCCAATTTTTTTTATTTTAGGCCTTCGAGGCCTGTCTGCGGTCACTCCTTCCACTAGGCCTCCACTGACCACACCACTGCTGCCCGTGTACCCCTGGAACCAATTTAAAATTGCCTACAGCCATGTGTTATTATTTTAGGCCTTCGATGCCTGTCTGCGGTCACTCCTTCCACTAGGCCTCCACTGACCACACCACTGCTGCCCGTGTACCCCTGGAACCAATTTAAAATTGCCTACAGCCAGCCCAATTTTTTTATTTTAGGCCTTCGATGCCTGTCTGCGGTCCATTCTTTCTACTACTACTACACTGACCAGGCCACTGCTGCCCGTGTACCCCTGGAACCAATTTAAAATTGCCTACAGCCATGTGTTATTATTTTAGGCCTTCGATGCCTGTCTGCAGTCACTCCTTCCACTAGGCCTCCACTGACCACACCACTGCTGCCCGTGTACCCCTGGAACCAATTTAAAATTGCCTACAGCCATGTGTTATTATTTTAGGCCTTCGATGCCTGTCTGCGGTCACTCCTTCCACTAGGCCTCCACTGACCACACCACTGCTGCCCGTGTACCCCTGGAACCAATTTAAAATTGCCTACAGCCAGCCCAATTTTTTTATTTTAGGCCTTCGATGCCTGTCTGCGGTCCGTTCTTTCTACTACTACTACACTGACCAGGCCACTGCTGCCCGTGTTTCCCTGGAACCAATTTAAAATTGCCAACAGCAATGTGTTATTATTGTTAGGCCTTCGATGCCTGTCTGCGGTCACTCCTTCCACTAGGCCTCCACTGACCACACCACTGCTGCCCGTATACCCCTGGAACCAATTTAAAATTGCCTACAGCCAGCCCAATTTTTTTATTTTAGGCCTTCGATGCCTGTCTGCGGTCCGTTCTTTCTACTACTACTACACTGACCAGGCCACTGCTGCCCGTGTTCCCCTGGAACCAATTTAAAATTGCCAACAGCAATGTGTTATTATGTTAGGCCTTCGATGCCTGTTTGCGGTCACTCCTTCCAATAGTTCTCCACTGACCAGACCAATGCTGGCCGTGTACCCCTGGAACCCAGCTGAAAGTGCATGTAGCCTCCTTTTTTTCTTTGTTTTATATTTAGAAAGCCCAGATGAACTACGCTGTGCAACGGTTCAAGCTACCCAGTCGACATTTCTTTTGCGAGAAAAGCCATCCCAGCCCTCCACCGGCATGAAAAAGTCTGCATTGTCATAGCACTCAGGCAATCAAACAGTAGAAAGGTGCACCTGACAAGAGACGCATGGACCAGTAGGCATGTCCACAAAAAGTTACGTGTCCATTACGTCGCACTGGGTTAATGTGTTGGATGCATGGTCCACAGGGGACAGCCTACAAAGTCTGTCTGCAGTCCCTAATTCCAATTTTCCTCCGCTGACCACACCACTGCTGCCCGTGTAACCCTGGAACCAATTTTACAGTGTCTACAGCCTAATTTTGTTATGTTAGGCCTACTACACCTGTCTGCGGTCCCTCCTTCCAATACTCGTCCACTGACCACACCACTGCTGCCCGTGGACCCCTGGAACCTATTTTTAGTTGCATTGAGCATCCTTTTTTTAATGGTAGGCGTACAAAGTCTGTCTGCGGTCCACTATTGAAATTGTCCTCCACTGCCCAGAGCACTGCTGCTTGTGTACCCCTGTAACTTTTTTAAGCTGCAGTGAGCCACATTTTTGGGTTAAGTCCTACTACCTGTGTCTGTCTGTGCCACTCAATTCAGCTGTGTTCCTTTGAAAAAAGCTGAGCGTCAATAGTCTTGTTTTCAGCCTCTAGGAGTTTTAAAACTGCATTGGGGGTACAACTTTGGTAGGGCCTACTAACGGTGTCTGCCTCCCCAAGGTGTGCCCCAGGTTTCCTCACCATTGCTTCGATCTTAATGCTCTCGTTTAGTAGTTGTTGGAAACTACACTGCATTAGGCCTACAAATTGGGTATGGGATGTAGAGAGATGGTGTGTTCCACTCCAAGGTGTTCTCCAGGTTACCTTTCCTGAGCTCCGATCTTCCGGCTCTCGTTTAGTAGTTCTTGGAAACTACACTGCATTAGGCCTACAAATTGGGTATGGGGTGTAGAGAGATGGTGTGTTCCACTCCAAGGTGTTCTCCAGGTTGCCTTTCCTGAGCTTCGATCTTCCGGCTCTCGTTTAGTAGTTCTTGGAAACTACACTGCAGTAGGCCTACAAATTGGGTATGGGGTGTAGAGAGATGGTGTGTTCCACTCCAAGGTGTTCTCCAGGTTGCCTTTCCTGAGCTTCGATCTTCCGGCTCTCGTTTAGTAGTTCTTGGAAACTACACTGCATTAGGCCTACAAATTGGGTATGGGGTGTAGAGAGATGGTGTGTTCCACTCCAAGGTGTTCTCCAGGTTGCCTTTCCTGAGCTTTGATCTTCCGGCTCTCGTTTAGTAGTTCTTGGAAACTACACTGCATTAGGCCTACAAATTGGGTATGGGGTGTAGAGAGATGGTGTGTTCCACTCCAAGGTGTTCTCCAGGTTGCCTTTCCTGAGGTTCGATCGTCCGGCTCTCGTTTAGTAGTTCTTGGAAACTACACTGCATTAGGCCTACAAATTGGGTATGGGGTGTAGAGAGATGGTGTGTTCCACTCCAAGGTGTTCTCCAGGTTGCCTTTCCTGAGCTTCGATCTACCGGCTCTCGTTTAGTAGTTGTTGGAAACTACGCTGCATTAGGCCTCCAAATTGGGTATGGGGTGTAGAGAGATGGTGTGTTCCACTCCAAGGTGTTCCCCAGGTTTCCTCGCCAATGCTTCGATCTTCATGCTCTCGTTTAGTAGTTGTTGGAAACTACGCTGCATTAGGCCTACAAATTGGGTATGGGGTGTAGAGAGATGGTGTGTTCCACTCCAAGGTGTTCTCCAGGTTGCCTTTCCTGAGCTTCGATCTTCCGGCTCTCGTTTAGTAGTTCTTGGAAACTACACTGCATTAGGCCTACAAATTGGGTATGGGGTGTAGAGAGATGGTGTGTTCCACTCCAAGGTGTTTTCCAGGTTGCCTTTCCTGAGCTTCGATCTTCCGGCTCTCGTTTAGTAGTTCTTGGAAACTACACTGCATTAGGCCTACAAATTGGGTATGGGGTGTAGAGAGATGGTGTGTTCCACTCCAAGGTGTTCTCCAGGTTGCCTTTCCTGAGCTCCGATCTTCCGGCTCTCGTTTAGTAGTTCTTGGAAACTACACTGCATTAGGCCTACAAATTGGGTATGGGGTGTAGAGAGATGGTGTGTTCCACTCCAAGGTGTTCCCCAGGTTTCCTCGCCAATGCTTCGATCTTCATGCTCTCGTTTAGTAGTTGTTGGAAACTACACTGCATTAGGCCTACAAATTGGGTATGGGGTGTAGAGAGATGGTGTGTTCCACTCCAAGGTGTTCTCCAGGTTGCCTTTCCTGAGCTTCGATCTTCCGGCTCTCGTTTAGTAGTTCTTGGAAACTACACTGCATTAGGCCTACAAATTGGGTATGGGGTGTAGAGAGATGGTGTGTTCCACTCCAAGGTGTTCTCCAGGTTGCCTTTCCTGAGCTTCGATCTTCCGGCTCTCGTTTAGTAGTTCTTGGAAACTACACTGCATTAGGCCTACAAATTGGGTATGGGGTGTAGAGAGATGGTGTGTTCCACTCCAAGGTGTTCTCCAGGTTGCCTTTCCTGAACTTCTATCTTCAGGCTCTCATTAAATTGTGGTTAAACGGAACAACTGCATTTGGCGTACTAGTTGGTTTGGGGCCTACTATCGGTGTCTGCCACTCCTTGCTGTTCTCCTGATTTCCTGTCCTGAAATTCCATTTTCAGGCTCTCGCTAAGTAGTTGTTAACGTTAGACTGCATTTGGCCTACTAGTTGGGTTGGGGCCTACTATCGGTGTCTGCCACTCCTTGCTGTTCTCCTCCACTGAACAAAGCTGTGCCGCCTGTTTACTACGGTTGCCAATTTTGAACTGCATTTCGACTACTTACTGATTTGGGCCTACTCTCTGTGTCAGCCTCTCATTCCAGTTGTCCTCCACTGCAATGCCCCCTGGTTAGTCCTGTGTTACCAATTTTGAACTGCATTTAGCCAACTTTATTCTTTGGGCCTATATCTGTGTTTCCTCCTCATCCTGCCCATTGCCCAGCCAGTGATAGATGAGTCTGCTGGTACATTGACCCATAACGCAAAATTCCCCGTGCACGCTACACAGCAAGATTGTGACCCTGCTGAAAGTCAGGTTCCTCTTCCCGCATACCATACCACCTTACACGGGGACAAAGAGGAAGGTGCAGATGAAAGTGCAGGTTCCTTCATCAGGTGGGGGGAGGAATACTAGTTGGCGACGTCACTGGCACAGGGCCTCTCATAGTGCGCAAAAGTGTTGCTGCCGGTGGGAGGCGCCCCCGCCGTGCAAACACACCGCTGTACTTTGAGGGGCCCTGTGCCAGTGCCAATGCCAACGAGTGGGCCCCCCCTGCTTGCTCAGGATCACAGCACTTGCAAAGTTGAAATACTTACCTCTCCCTGCTCCACTGCCGTGACGTGGTCCAGATTTACTGGGCCCACTAATTACTTGAACCAGCCCTACCCCCCACAACTTTAGCCAAATGACCCCCAATTTCAAATGCCTTCCAATTATTATAAGGTAAATTACGATTGACAAGCTTCTTTAACAAGAATGGATGTTTTTGCCATTAAAATGGGCAGTGTAGGTGTTTTCCTGGCCTCCACTCACTGCCAACTATGCTCCCCCATTGACTTGCATTGGGTTTCGTGTTTCGGGCGATACCTGACTTTTCGCGATAATCGGCCGATTCCACTCGACTCGACTTCTAAGATAGTCGGGTTTCGCGAAACACGGCTCGACTCTAAAAAGGTCAAGGTCGCTCAACCCTAGTCATAAATACTCGGAGGTCACCAGATCGTGCTTGGGAAAACCCGAGCAACAAGTACACTCGCTCATCACTAGTAGTTAGGGAAGGTTAAAGTAAACTTATTATACTACAGAGGAACTCAACTAATTTTAGCAGTGGTCCACTTACTTGGAACTATTCACATCAAGATGATGATGAGGATTATTATTACTATTATAATATTTTTGGAAGAACAGACTCTAAAATTAATTAATACACAGATAACCAACAATTATTTTTAATCCACATCAGACTAAAGTCCTTCAAACTCCAAACCACAACCACAAAGATTAATTTATACCCCAAACCAGACACATAAAATAATTTAAACTTTAGATGAGACCTCTATAATATACTGTATTTTTTAGACTATCAGATGCATTTTTTTTCTCCAAAATGTGGAGGAAAATGGGGGGTGCATCTTACAGTCCGGATGTGAGGAGGTGGGGGAGGCTGCGGTAGAGCAACAGGTCACAGGAGGTAGGAGCCGGTGGCTGTGGCTAACTCCTGTGCTTGCTGCTAAAGAGAAATGAATATTCACTGCATTCCAGTACATGGGAGTGGAGGGCAGTGAATATTTATTTCTCTTAAATAGCGAACACGCCGTTAGCCACTGCAGCCGGCTTCCTGCAACTGCCAGGCTTTTGCATGTGCCCGCTACTTAAGTCAATGAATATTCACTGCCCTCCACTCCCATAGGCAAGGAATGCAGTGAATATTCATTCCCTTTAGTAGCAGCACACGTGAACGCCCAGCAGTTGCAGGAAGCCGGCTACTGTGGCTAACACTATGCTCGCTATTAAAGAGCCATGAATATTCACTGCTCTCCATGCACATAGTCCCAGCATGGAGAGCAGTGAGTTTTCTGGCAGCTGTCTTTGGCTTATAAGCAGCGCATGACGTGCCTGCCATGTGCTGCTTACAAGCATAAATCAGCTGCTGACATCAGAACAAGATGCTGCGAAGGAGCATAGTGAAGATAAGTATAATGGTTCGGGTTTTTTATGTTTTTCTGATGGGGTCCATGCATTCCAAGATGGGGACGGGGGTCATGTTGTGAATTCTGTTGTCGAGCTCCCTCCTGTGGTCGTGAATGGTACTTCGGCGAGTTCTGTCTATGGGCTCCCTCTGGTGGCTATGAGTGAAGCTGCGGCTTCTGGGGTTCCTTACACAGGTGACGTGGTTTATCCTTTGGCTGGCTGCTCTATTTAACTCCTCTCAGATCGTTACTCCATGCCAGCTGTCAATGTTTTTGCATTTGTTCAGTTCGCTCCTGGATCTCTCTGGTGACCTGCCTTCTCCTGCAGAAGCTAAGTACCTGATAGTCATTATTTGTTCTTTGTTTTCTTGTCCAGCTGGTTATCATGATTTTGTCTTGCTAGCTGGAAGCTCTGGGATGCAGAGTGGTCCCTCTGTGAGTCGGTGCGGAAGTCTTTTTTGCACACTCTGCGTGGTCTTTGTAGGTTTTTGTGCTGATCGCAAAGTTACCTTTCCTATCCTCTGTCTATTTAGTAAGTCTGGCCTCCCTTTGCTGAAACCTGTTTCATTTCTGCGTTTGTGACTTTCATCTTTACTCACAGTCAATATATGTGGGGGGCTTCCTTTACCTTTCGGGAATTTCTCTGAGGCAAGGTAGGCTTTATTTTCCATCTCTAGGGCTAGATAGTTCTTAGGCTGTGACGAGGCGCCTAGGTCTGGTCAGGAGCGCTCCACGGCTATTTCTAGTGTGTGTGATAGGATTAGGGCTTGCGGTCAGCAGAGTTCCCACATCCCAGAGCTCGTCCTGTATGAGGTTTAACTATCAGGTCATTCCGGGTGCTCCTAACCACCAGGTCATAACAGGGTCAATCATACCAGGATAAGGATGAGGCCATGCATACCAGGATGGAGATGGGGTCCCTGCATACCAGGATAGGGATGAGGGGGACATACATACCAGGATGGATATAAGGGGGCCATGCATATCAGGATGGGGATGAGGAGGCCATGCATACTAGGGTAGGGATGGGGGGCCATGCATACCAGGATAGGGATAAGTGGGCATGTATACCAGGATAGGGAAAAGGGGGCCATGCATAGCAGGATGAAGATGAGGGGACCATATATACCAGGATAGGAGATATTAAGTACCGAATTGACCACATTTACCACATTTTTTGCTTCAATTTTTTTTATAATTTTCTGCTCTAAAACCTAGGTGCATCTTATGGGTCCGGAGCGTCTTGTAGCCCGAAAAATACGGGATTCATTTCCCAGACAATTATTATTACCGTATATACTCGAGTATAAGCCAACCCGAGTATAAGCCGAGACCCCTAATTTTGCCACAAAAAACTGGGAAAACTTAATGACTCGAGTATAAGCCTAGGGTGGAAAATGCAGCAGCTACTGGTAAATTTCAAAAATAAAAATAGATACCATTAAACGTAAAATTAATTAAGACATCAGTAGTTTAAGTGTTTTTGAATATCCATATTGAATCAGGAGCCCCATAAAATGCTCCATACAGTTCATAATGGCCCCATAAGATGCTCAATATTAAAATATGCCCCATATAATGCCCCATACAAAATACACCCCATATAATGCTCCATACAGTTTATGATGGGCTCCATAAGATGATCCATATTAAAATATGCCCCATATAATGCTGCACAAATGTTGATTATGACCCCACAAGATGCTCCATACAGACAATTGCCCCATACAATGCTGCACAAATGCTGATTATGGCCCCATAAGATGCTCCATACAGACATTTGCCCCATACAATGCTGCACAAATGTTGATTATGGCCCCATAAGATGCTCCATACAGACATTTGCCCCATACAATGCTGCACAAATGCTGATTATGGCCCCATAAGATGCTCCATAGACACATTTGCCCCGTATACTGCTCCACAAATGCGGATCATGGCCCCATAAGATGCTCCATAGAGATATTTGCCCCATATAATTCTGCACATGGCCCCATAAGATGCTCCATACAGATATTTGCCCCATATAATGCTGCACATGGCCCCATGCAGATATTTGCCCCATATAATGCTGCACATGGCCCCATACAGATATTTTTCCCATATAATGCTGCACATGGCCCCATAAGGTGCTCCATACAGACATTTGCCCCATATGCTGTTGCTGCGATTAAAAAAATAAAAAAATGACATACTCACCTCTCAGGCTCCCGGCACTTGATATATTCACCTACGGGGAGTTCCACTGCCAAGCGTCACTGCATCTTCCCCATCCTCTGCACTGATGCTTAGGCAGAGGACAGCGCGCACTAATTGCGACATCGTGCCCTCTGACCTGAGCATCAGTGCAGAGCACGCAGAAGACACAGCGGCGCTGGCGGTGGAATGGGGAGCAGGTGAATATTGCGCACTGTGTTATACTCACCTGCTCTCGGCGCGATCCCTGCACATCTGTTCCCCGGCGCCGGCAGCATCTTCCTGTAGTCACCCGTCACATGGTACCGCTCATTACAGTAATGAATATGCGGCTCCACCCCTATGGGAGTGGAGTCGGGTCCATATTCATTACTGTAATGAGCGGTACCATGTGACCACTCACTACAGGAAGAAGCTGCTGGCGCCCAGAGAACCAGGGACACCAGGGATGGCGCCAGGAGCAGGTGAGTATTATTACACAGCTGCCGCTCCCCCTCCCCTGTTGACCCCTGGGTATGACTCGAGTATAAGCCAAGAGGGGCAATTTCAGCCTAAAAAAATGGGCTGAAATTCTCAGCTTATACTCGAGTATATACGGTAGTTCAGACCCAAGATCAGTCCCTGAAAACTAAAGACTCCAGATCAGGCCCTAAAATAAATATAGATCCAAACTTAAAATGCTTTAGATCCAAAACCAGAATTTTGAAATGCTTGAGAAAATAACCCAGACTAAAACCAAGAAAAACCTATACTTACTATTCACCAATCCTTCTTTCAGTCAGGCGCCACCACTTGCAATATCCTGATGCTGTCCTAATGGCAGACCTGTCATCAATAATTGCAGTGCAGGAGGCCCTGCCATTCTCTAATATGTCTATGAGTGTGGACAGTCTGGGAGTGTGGGAGTCTGGACGGTTGTCCATCATTTCAGGGCCACTATAATATTTGACTAAATACACCAAGATTGTAGAAAAATTCTAATTTAACATTCATATTTTTATTCAATTTTCATTAAGCTATTTATAAAATACACATACAATACAGTAATATAGTAAATCTTTGTCTTGGAACTGGTTTCTGTGAACCTTCAGCCAATCCACCTAAATTACGTGTCTCAAGTGCAAGGCTATAGTTGTCAAGTCATTCTTTATTTGGCTTGCGGATATTTGGCCTTCACTGTCATCCAGAACTTTAATTATCTGGGAAGGTGAATTAAATGTAACTCCTGAAAAAGTAATAATCCAACCTTCAAATGTCAACAATTACAATCAATAAAACAGCTGTGAAATGTGCATAACACAAAGTGCCGCTTCTCAACAAAATCAGTGTCAGGTTTTTTTTACTAAATAGTAAATAATATAAAGACATCAATTATTGAGAAATTCCATGCAGGAAAAAAGAGAGAAGTCATCTAACCCCCATTGTTTTGTTGAGGACACAAATATCCTTGTTAGTGTCAAATATTAATGATGACTTATTAGCTTATTTGCTAAGTGGACAATAAACAGTTCTTTTCTCTAAAAAAAATTAAGGACAACATTTCAGGAAAGTGTGAAAAATACAATTAATTAATTTTGTGATAAGTAAACAAGTAAAAGAGGCAATTAAAATATTTTGACTATAGAGGACCTTTCACCATTTTTTTACAGGTGGAACTGGACACACAAAGGAATAGTGGCTGAAAAGCGGAATAAAACATGGATTTCTATTTGAGTGTTAATCCTAATTAATTCAGGCACACCCCTGCTATGTGTTAGGAGTCACCAGTCTATAAAGATAACTTTCTTTTAAAACATTTTTAAAAGCACATATAATACCTGATGAAGGCCGTTGTGGAAGGACCTTAAATGACGTCGCGGCTTGTGATTGGTCGCTTGTTTCGGCCGACCCCGACCCCGACTTTTCTATAGGATCGGCCGATTTCACTCAACCCGACTTTTGAGAAAGTCGGGTTTCGTGAAACCCGACCCGATCCTATAAAAGTAAAAGTCGCTCAATCCTAATAATCAGCTTTTTATGGCAGCCCCTTAAAGAATGGATTCCAGAAGCCCATGAAGAGCAGCAGGGGCATGTACATTGTCACTCTAATCTAATAGGAATATAGGTTGCCCCAATTTGCCTATCGGTGCAGATCGCCTGTGGATAGGTGTTAATTTGTCTTCACTGGATTACCCCATTTAAATACTTTACGATATTAGGCAAATTAAAGCATTTGTTCAATGAACATTTGCAGTTTATCATAAACATTTTTGGGAGCAGTTTTCACAGTGGTTTTACTCATAATACACATATCTATAATGCTCCATGTTTCATCTTCTCAGTAGCATGGTTGAATTGGATAGAATTGTAGTGGGAATTAAATGTATGAAACATTTCCTTGAGCCATCATGTAGCAATTTTGACAGGGATAGAGATGAAGATTAGATTTTTAAGGGCCTAAAACAAAAATAGGAAATAAGAAAAAGTCTGAAAATTTGTTCACAGAACTCTGAATTTTTCATTAAAAGATCGGTTAAAAAAATCTATGGAAACTAAAAGACCAGTGTTTTTTTTTCACATGTCATAAAATAGATTAATCTGCAGACGTTATGTTGACTGCCAGTGGTAAAATCATTCCACCTCCCTGAGGACACAACAAGCAATGTGAACAAGCATAAAAGTATGTGCAGAACTACAGGCCAGGCAGAGCAAATGATTCAGCTGTTATTGATCGAAAACAGAAGTTACTACATCCTAATGATGAACCTTCATTTATCCTTTAGCAGTGGATATAATCATTTTTCAATCAATATTTAATATTCCCACATTTAAAAATAGAAAAAATATGTTTATGTTAACAGCAACATAAATATATATATATATATATACAGTGGGGCAAAAAAGTATTTAGTCAGTCAGCAATAGTGCAAGTTCCACCACTTAAAAAGATGAGAGGCGTCTGTAATTTACATCATAGGTAGACCTCAACTATGGGAGACAAACTGAGAAAAAAAAATCCAGAAAATCACATTGTCTGTTTTTTTATCATTTTTTTTGCATATTATGGTGGAAAATAAGTATTTGGTCAGAAACAAACAATCAAGATTTCTGGCTCTCACAGACCTGTAACTTCTTCTTTAAGAGTCTCCTCTTTCCTCCACTCATTACCTGTAGTAATGGCACCTGTTTAAACTTGTTATCAGTATAAAAAGACACCTGTGCACACCCTCAAACAGTCTGACTCCAAACTCCACTATGGTGAAGACCAAAGAGCTGTCAAAGGACACCAGAAACAAAATTGTAGCCCTGCACCAGGCTGGGAAGACTGAATCTGCAATAGCCAACCAGCTTGGAGTGAAGAAATCAACAGTGGGAGCAATAATTAGAAAATGGAAGACATACAAGACCACTGATAATCTCCCTCGATCTGGGGCTCCACGCAAAATCCCACCCCGTGGGGTCAGAATGATCACAAGAACGGTGAGCAAAAATCCCAGAACCACGCGGGGGGACCTAGTGAATGAACTGCAGAGAGCTGGGACCAATGTAACAAGGCCTACCATAAGTAACACACTACGCCACCATGGACTCAGATCCTGCAGTGCCAGACGTGTCCCACTGCTTAAGCCAGTACATGTCCGGGCCCGTCTGAAGTTTGCTAGAGAGCATTTGGATGATCCAGAGGAGTTTGGGGAGAATGTCCTATGGTCTGATGAAACCAAACTGGAACTGTTTGGTAGAAACACAACTTGTCGTGTTTGGAGGAAAAAGAATACTAAGTTGCATCCATCAAACACCATACCTACTGTAAAGCATGGTGGTGGAAACATCATGCTTTGGGGCTGTTTCTCTGCAAAGGGGCCAGGACGACTGATCCGGGTACATGAAAGAATGAATGGGGCCATGTATCGTGAGATTTTGAGTGCAAACCTCCTTCCATCAGCAAGGGCATTGAAGATGAAACGTGGCTGGGTCTTTCAACATGACAATGATCCAAAGCACACCGCCAGGGCAACGAAGGAGTGGCTTCGTAAGAAGCATTTCAAGGTCCTGGAGTGGCCTAGCCAGTCTCCAGATCTCAACCCTATAGAAAACCTTTGGAGGGAGTTGAAAGTCCGTGTTGCCAAGCGAAAAGCCAAAAACATCACTGCTCTAGAGGAGATCTGCATGGAGGAATGGGCCAACATACCAACAACAGTGTGTGGCAACCTTGTGAAGACTTACAGAAAACGTTTGACCTCTGTCATTGCCAACAAAGGATATATTACAAAGTATTGAGATGAAATTTTGTTTCTGACCAAATACTTATTTTCCACCATAATATGCAAATAAAATGATAAAAAAACAGACAATGTGATTTTCTGGATTTTTTTTTCTCAGTTTGTCTCCCATAGTTGAGGTCTACCTATGATGTAAATTACAGACGCCTCTCATCTTTTTAAGTGGTGGAACTTGCACTATTGCTGACTGACTAAATACTTTTTTGCCCCACTGTATATATATATATATATATAGTACAGACCAAAAGTTTGGACACACCTTCTCATTTAAAGATATTTCTGTATTTTCATGACTATGAAAATTGTACATTCACACTGAAAGCATCAAAACTATGAATTAACACATGTGGAATTATATACTTAACAAAAAAGTGTGAAACAACTGAAATTATGTCTTATATTCTAGTTTCTTCAAAGTAGCCACCTTTTGCTTTGATGACTGCTTTGCCTACTCTTGGCATTCTCTTGATGAGCCTCAAGAAGTTGTCACCGGGAATGGTTTTCAATTCACAGGTGTGCTCTGTCAGGTTTAATAAGTGGGATTTCTTGCCTTATAAATGGGGTTGGGACCATCAGTTGTGTTGTGCAGAAGTCTGGTGGATACACAGCTGATAGTCCTACTAAATAGACTGTTAGAATTTGTATTATGGCAAGAAAAAAGCAGCTAAGTAAAGAAAAACGAGTGGCCATGATTATTTTAAGAAATGAAGGTCAGTCAGTCTGAAAAATTGGGCAAACTTTGAAAGTGTCCCCAAGTGCTTTGGCAAAAACCATCAAGCGCTACAAAGAAACTGGCTCACATAAGGACCGCCCCAGGAAAGGAAGACCAAGAGTCACCTCTGCTTCTAAGGATAAGTTTATCCGAGTCACCAGCCTCAGAAATTGCAGGTTAACAGCAGCTCAGATTAGAGACCAGGTCAATGCCACACAGAGTTCTAGCAGCAGACACATCTCTACAACAACTGTTAAGAGGAGACTTTGTGCAGCAGGCCTTCATGGTAAAATAACTGCTAGGAAACCACTGCTAGGGACAGGCAACAAGCAGAAGAGACTTGTTTGGGCTAGAGAACACAAGGAATGGACATTAGACCAGTGGAAATCTGTGCTTTGGTCTGATGAGTCCAAATTTGAGATCTTTGCTTCCAACCACTGTGTCTTTGTGCGATGCAGAAAAGGTGAACTGAGGGACTCTACATGCCTTGTTCCCACCATGAAGCATGGAGGAGGAGGTGTGATGGTGTGGGGGTGCTTTGCTGGTGACACTGTTGGGGATTTATTCTAAATTGAAGGCATACTGAACCAGCATGGCTACCACAGCATATTGCAGCGGCATGCTATTCCATCCGGTTTGCATTAAGTTGGACCATCATTTATTTTTCAACAGGACAATGACCCCAAACACACGTCCAGGCTGTGTAAGTGCTATTTGACCAAGAAGGAGAGTAATGGGGGGCTACGCCAGATGACTTGGCCTCCACAGTCACCAGACTTGAACTCAATCGAGATGGTTTGGGGTGAGCTGGACCGCAGTGTGAAGGCAAAAGGGCCAATAAGTGCTAAGCATCTCTGGGAACTCCTTCAAGATTGTTGGAAGACCATTCCCGGTGACTACCTCTTAAAACTCATCAAGAGAATGCCAAGAGTGTGCAAAGCAGTCATCAAAGCAAAAGGTGGCTACTTTGAAGAACCTAGAATATAAGACATAATTTCAGTCGTTTCACACTTTTTTATTAAGTATTAATTCCACATGTGTTAATTCATAGTTTTGATGCCTTCAGTATGAATGTACAATTTTCATAGTCATGAAAATACAGAAAAATCTTTAAATGAGAATGTGTGTCCAAACTTTTGGTCTGTACCGTAGTTCTAGAGATAAAGGAATTTTCATTTGGTACTATTTTTTATGGTCCGTATCAAGGGGGCGTTGCTCACCGTGTGATGATGCAGCGCACCCCAGAGTCACACCCCTTCTAGAAGCCCCTTAGTAAAGACTATAAAAATTAGCACTAAATAAAAAGACCCATCTATCTATGGAACCAGGGGGCAGGTTTAAGAAAAACAATAACTGGAATACCTAGGGGAGCAGCGAGAATCAAATTAAAGTAAAAAATTCTGAATTGGTAAAATGCCTTCTTTACTTTTTCTTTTCTCTTCACTTTTGTCTTTTTTTTACATTTCATAATCTCCTACTAAGAATTAAAAAACTAAAACAAATTTAGCAATATGCAACTTTCACACTGGCCACTTGGACTTTTTAGACTATTTTTTCAGAAAACAACACATGTATATTAGCCACATTGGTAAGAACCTGACTCTATCTTTTGTATTGAAGCATTTAATGAGCATCTGATAATGTAATTATGAAGGGAGGGTGTGCAATGGACTGTGATGGTGGATCCTGTGTTATCAGCTGTGTATATAGGTGTTACCTGTCATTGTAATCCTGTCTCTGATTATAAGAAACCTGTTGAAAACCCTTTCTAGAAAGACAAGGCATATGAGTAAAACAAAACCTAGTGGTCAGTATGAAAATTGCAAGATTTTTTTTTATATAATTATTAAAGACCATGATATAAAAAAAAACTAGCCAGAAAAAAATCATGACACACAAAAATCTTATTTAAACAATCAGTCAATTAGTGGGTCGACCTGCATAGGATCAAGATCAAGTTGAATTTCCTGAAATTCATGATTTCACGCAAATCGGGCTTGTGGGCTTGTATAATATAATGCGGGCCTGATAATATAAGCCCACAACGGTCTGCTCTTCCTTTGCTGGTTTTAAAAAATAGGGGGGACTCTATGTCATTTAAAAAAATAAAATCATTTATTTAACCGTTTTACCCTCCAAGGTGGTTTGCACGTTAATTACCAGGCCAATTTTTTTCAATTCTGACCAGTGTCACTTTATGAGGTAATAACTCTGGCATGCTTCAATGGATCCCACTAATTATGCGTTTTCTTGTGACATATTGTACTTCATGATAGTGGTCAACTTTCTTCAACATGACTTGCGCTTATTTGTGAAAAAAAAAGAAAATTTGTCAAAAATGTGTAAAATTTTGCAATTTTCAAGCTTTGAATTCTTATGCCATTAACTCAGTCATGTCACAAAAAATAGTTAACAAATAACACTTCTCACATGTCTACTTTACATCAGAACAATTTTTGAAACAATTTTTTTTGTTAGGAAGTTATAAGGGTTAATAGTTGACCAGCGATTTCTCATTTTTCCAACAAAATTTACAAAACCATTTTTTTAGAGACCACAACACATTTGAACTGACTTTTTCATCTATATGACAGAAAATACCCAATAGTCACACCATTCTAAAATCTGTTAGGCCGGTTTCACACGTCAGTGGCTCCGGCACGTGAGGTGACAGTTTCCTCACGTACCGGAGCCACTGACACACGTAGACACATTAAAATCAATGCATCTGTTCAGATGTCATTGATTTTTTGTGGACCGTGTCTCCATGTGCCAAACACGGTGACATGTCAGTGTTCGTGGGAGCGCACGGATTACACGGACCCATTAAAGTCAATGGGTCTGTGTAAAACACGTACCGCACACGGACGTTGTCCATGTGCAGTCCATGTGCCCTGCAGGAGACAGCGCTCCAGTAAGCGCTGTCCCCCCCACATGGTGCTGAAGCCGCAATTCATATCTTCTGTGCATGTCCCCACCCCCTGTGCACCCCCACCCGCTGTTCTGAAAACACTCACCCGCCTCCCTCATTGGCTGTCGCTGCTTCCTCTCCTGGCCGCACCTTCTACTGTTTGCGGTCACGTGGGGCCGCCGATTACAGTCATGAATATGTGGCTCCACCTTCCATAGGGGTGGAGCCGCATATTCATTACTGTAAATGAGCGGCCCCACGTGAGCGCATACAGGAGAAGGTGCGGCCAGGAGAGGAAGCAGCGACAGACAACGAGGGAGGCGGGTGAGTATTTTCAGAACAGCGGGGGGGCGCACAGGGGGTGGGGACACGGACCTTTATTTTATACACGATAAACTTAAAAAAAAAGGATTATTCATATCTTCTCTGCAGCAAACGCTGCTGCACAGAAGATATGAATCGCGGTTTCAGCACGATGCAGGGGACAGCGATAAACTTTAGCGTTTTCTCCTGCACGCTCCGTGTGGTACCCAGTGGGCACACGGGCGGCAGACGTGTGCCGCCCGTGTGCCACACTGATGTGCCACATAAACGCAGGGGCACACGGACACGGATAATTCCGGTACCGATTTTTTCCGGTACCAGAATTATCTGGACGTGTGGGACTGCCCTTAATCTCAAGGTGCTCAAAACCACATTCAAGAAGTTTATCAGCCCTTCAGGTGCTTCACAGGAATTTTTTCAGTGTGGAAAAAAATGAACATTTAACTTTTTTCACAAAAAGTTTACTTTAGACCCAATTTTTTTATTTTCTGAAGGTTAATAATAAATAGACCTCAAAATTTGTTGTGCAATTTCTCCTGAGTACGTGATACTATGAGGGAGAAAACTACTGTTTGGGCACAGCAGGGCTCAGAAGGGAAATCCCTGAGAACTAAAAAATACTCGGAGGAGACCAGAGCGTGCTCGGGAAATCTCGAGTAGCGAGTATATTCGCTCATCAGTAATCATAATGAAATATGCTATTGGTAAATAACTTTTTTTCTTTCTTGAGCATGGTTGACTATTTGACAATACAAAACTAATACATTATTATTATTATTATTATTATTATTATTTATTTATAAAGCATCATTAGTTCCATATTGCTATACATGAGAAAAGGAGTACCATACAAAGTTATAGATATTGTATATAGTAAACAAATTTGCAATGACAGACTGGTACAGAGGTGAGAGGACCCTGTCCTTGCTGACTAACATTCTACATTAATAAAGGAGTTATACACTACATTTCCCTATGTAAAATAAAATCCAATATTCATCTCCAAGGGAAGATGCAGCTCTAGTGATGTTGGCGTTGGGTGTACTGGAGCTTTGGTGACATTGTTATATCATGTGAGCCCAGGAGCCATTCAGCTTACGCTAAGGGGCCACTTTACTCTCATTTCGTTCAGATAAAGTTGACATTGAAAGGAAATAAGAGCTCTGTTGCTCTCCAACTTCCTCTGGATGTCAGTTTTGTCCAAAGGAAGTGAGACTGATTGCCTGAAGGGCAGTACAAAAAGCAAAAGCTGACAGCACTCCCAGTCCTGGGGCGCCCGTTCAACATCCAGGGAACCGTCCCGGATATAATCAAGCCAAGAGAAGTAGAATGAACAGTGCTCCATCCGGGTGTAGAAATCTTTGAAAAAAGGTTTATTGAGCCATAATACAGCAACGTTTCGACCGACACTCGGTCTTTGTCAAGCATACAATACAGCATAGGCAGCCATCTTAAATAGTATGGGTGCCACACAGTGCACCAATCACCATCAGACGCCGCCCTCCCACATAAAACAATAGACAAGTAACTCCTATAAAAAACAGACATCAGTACTCCACATACAATAGTGTCACAAATACAAAACCTTATATCATATAAAAAACCACACTTCGCCGCATAAACAGAGAGATCTTATATTTATCCTGGATTCGTGCGTCGCTCCTTCCTGTGTATCCGTCACCATGGGATCACTAGGCCAATCTGCTGCCTCCGGTCATTGCAACATCCAATCCCGGTGTGTTGTGTCAGAGGGAAAGAACACCCAATCACATCCTCCAATACATATAATCCCGCAGAGGTCACCCAATTATCAACGCTCCTTAATCCAGGCAAAAACAATCCCTATATATAACATTCGGGTCAGTAAAGTCCATGGCTAGGGCGCATAGGGAAGCGCAAGCGCATAAGGCACCGAGTGAACCGCCGCCCCCGGCCACAGTCAGGGCCAGCCCACGAGACATACCGCGCACGCGCACCCATCTGGGCATCCAAAATACAGGTGCCACAGAGGCGCGCAAGCGCACTACGTCAGGTACCAGACACCGCCGCAGACCCGAAGCGTCCGTCCACCCCTGTGCCCCAATGCGCAGGCGCCACCACACAAGTCATACAGCGCACTGGCGGCGGATACACGGGGAACAGCTGCGGTGGTGCGCAAGCACGTCACAGCCAGGGTGAGATCCAAAGGAGCTCATCCCATGGCATAGACCCGAGAGCGCAACCCCCGCAAAAAGACACCCGCCCGCCCTCATCAGGCGCATAAGCAATAAAGGGAATACCATCCCTATTTTATTAGTAAGGCTCCTAAGAAGACCCATGACCCCTTACATTATAAAGATAAATCACCCACGTAGTCACACGGCAATAGAAGTGAAAACCAAACATACATCCTATCCATAGTGCAATGAGACAATCGGACAGCATACATGGAGACAGATATACCAATAAACATCCGTTTATTACTAAGTCTTGCTAGGAAAATAACCTTCCAGATAATAAAGAATCCATCTCCATCAGCCACCGACTGTCCCAGTGTCTACAATACAAGGAATAAAAACATGACATTAGAGAGATATCAAATAATCAAATGTCTATTTAAAAACAAACACATACTGACGAGTCAACTGACCTAAGGGATAAAGCCCAGGTTAAACACATGACAGCAGGTTGAAGTCCAAGTTCAATCCCTTTGGTTGTAACGTACCCAATGTGTAAATCCATCTCATCTCTTTTTTCTTTAATATCTGCACCCTATCACCACCTCTTCTCAACATGGGAACACTATCAATAACCCTGAAGTGAAGCTGGTTCACAGAATGTCTCATCTCCACAAAGTGTTTCGGAACCGGTAAGTCCACCAGACCTGTCCTTATCGTGCTTTTATGTTTGCTAATGCGGACTTTGACTGCTGTAGTCGTCTCACCCACATAAGCCAAGCCACATGGGCACACAATCATGTACACCACGTAACTGGACAAGCAGGTATATCTTTCCTTTAAGCAGATCTTTTTGCCAGTGTGTGGGTGATAAAAGAATTCACCCTTCAACAAATTATTGCAACAGGCACAACCCAGGCACGGGAAGTTGCCATGCCTGGCTGTGCCCAAGAGTTGTTGCGTAGGGGTCCTTTCGGAACCAATATCAGATCTCACCAATTTATCATTCAAATTCCGACCCCTTCTAAACGAGATCATTGGAGGTGACCTGAAGCCCACAACGGACGGCAGTCCCCGTTGGAGAAAAGCCCAATGTCTCTTCAACACCCGACCAATTTGGTTGCTGGCAGAATTGTAGGTAGAAACAAAGGGGATACGCTCACATTGCTGTCTACTCGGTGGCCTATTACAGATACTCTCACGTGATGTATCACGGGCCCTCATCTTAAAATCATTCACCACCGCCCTTGGGTATCCCCTCTGTAGAAATTTACCACACATCTCCTCCAGTCGTAGGTCCACCCTTTCTTCATCCGATACAATACGTCTGACACGTAGAAGCTGACTCCACGGAAGGGAGCCCACCATTCTCCTGGGGTGATTGCTGTTAAACAACAAAAGGCTATTCCTATCTGTCCCCTTAATGTAGATATCAGTCCTCAGCATTCCTCCCTCCTTGTAGACCAGAGTGTCCAGAAACTGTATCTGAGTAGCAGAATGAGTAAGGGTAAACTGTAGTTCAGGGTATATACTGTTGATCTCCCCCCAGAAGTCCTCCAGTCCTTTCAGGTCACCATCCCATATGACAAAAATATCGTCAATATAGCGCCACCAGGCTCTGACGTGGCACCAGAGGTTGGAACTGTACACAAACCTGTCCTCGAATACCGCCATATAGATGTTGGCATAAGTGGGGGCCACATTGGACCCCATGGCGGTACCCCTGAGCTGCTGGAAATATTCATCACCAAAGAGGAAATAATTCCTCCTCAGGATGAACTCCAGCAGCGTGAGGACAAGCTGTGCACACTCCGGGGCCACGTCAGAGCCCGATAGCACACAGGACACCGCTTCCAAACCCTTCTCATGCTCAATGGACGTATACAATGACGTCACATCGAACGAGGCCAGAATCGTAGATTCAGAGACTATTGTATCACGGATTTTACCAAGGAAGTCACTCGTATCCCTAATATACGATCTTGTTTTCACAGCAAAGGGACGTAACACTTTATCTAAAAAAATCGCAGTCTTGTTAAACAATGAACCCCTCCCGGAAACTATCGGTCTGCCGGGCGGATTGTATAGATCTTTATGAATCTTTGGTAGTGTGTAGATGACTGGCACTATAGGTGCATCAACTATCAAGTATTCAGACAACTTGTGGTCAATGAGTCCCATGGCAAGGGAATCACTGACCACAAGTTGTAACTCCCTCTGGAGCCGAGAGGTGGGATTAGATGACAATTTCTCATATACCCGGTGGTCACTCAGCTGGCTTCGGATTTCTGCCTTATATTTGTCTGTATCCATAACCACCACTGCCCCACCTTTATCGGCTGGTTTGATGGTTACTGCAGTGTTCTTTGCTAATTTATCAAGAGTCGATTTTTCCAGTAAGGTCATGTTATATCTAGGACTAGGTTTAAATGTAGTTCTAATTTTATCAATATCCCTTTGTACAAGCTCAATATAGGACTCCACAAAGTGGTTCTTGTTTGGTGGTTGAAATTTACTTTTGTTGTATAGTCCCACTTGTCGTAATGAGAAACTATTTGTTGACTCCTCAACTATAGCACTATTCTCCATGACCTTGTTGGAAAAAAAAGATGACAACCTCAGTCTCCTATAGAAGGCTTGTAAGTCGACCTCAATATTAAACCAGTCTGGATTATTAGAGGGACAGAAAGATAGGCCCTTAGACAGTACTTTAAGTTCTACCTGTGATAATTCAACAGATGAAATATTTACCACCAGCCTGTCATCAGTCACTGAATCTCCCTCGTGTTCCTTGTCCTCATCGTGGTATTGCGCACTTGACATTGTTCCTTCGATGCTCCTTTGTTTCCTGTGCCTCCGGCCCCCTCGGCGACCACGTTTCCTGGAGTGGTTTTGTCCACTGGTCCTTTCCCCAAAAAATGGGTCGACCTGGTACTGCTTCCTGCTGTAGATTCATCTGTAGAGTCTGACTCCGCTGTTGTAAAGCCAAAATTAGAATGCTTCCTCCCCTGTTATCTCTTGTATTTCTTTTGGGTCATAGATCTACCACGCCCATTGCCGGGATTCTGGTTAGATTTTATCTGCCAAGCGAAGACCCGGCCCACTCTGTAATCCTCCGCATCCCGAAACCACTTATTTCTTTTCGTGGTCTCGATCTCGTTCCTGAATTTCACGAGATTTTCCTCGATCTTAGTTTTAAGGGGGCCCCAGACTTGTGCTGTCAACTGTGTTATGATCTGTATCTCAAGATCACTTATGCTTTTCTTGATCAGTTCCATCTCCTTCTTCAGAAATTCGATATTTAGGAGCATTATATCAAAAGCGTATTTGTTAGAGATTGACTCAAACTTCATACAGAACTGCACATTATCAGGTAGCAGAGTTGGTCTCAGGTGTGGCCGAAGTCCCCTCGGAATCCTCCGTACCTTGTAATATTCCGTCAGGGTTACAACATGGAGTTCTAGAGAGATCAGCTTTCTCCTCTCATTCTCCCATTTCCTCCTTAGCATAACAGACGTCAGTGTACTCAAAAAGGCAGTATCCAAATTCGACACAGATAAAATACGTGCAGGATCATCGTCAGTATATGAAAAAAACATGGCATTCTCTAGATCACCCACCTCTAGGTTGGCACTTGCCTCCATAATTATGTCCAGGGTGCACGTCAGTCCAGGTTCCAATAGTCCAGTACAAAAAGCAAAAGCTGACAGCACTCCCAGTCCTGGGGCGCCCGTTCAACATCCAGGGAACCGTCCCGGATATAATCAAGCCAAGAGAAGTAGAATGAACAGCGCTCCATCCGGGTGTAGAAATCTTTGAAAAAAGGTTTATTGAGCCATAATACAGCAACGTTTCGACCGACACTCGGTCTTTGTCAAGCATACAATACAGCATAGGCAGCCATCTTAAATAGTGAACCAATCACCATCAGACGCCGCCCTCCCACATAAAACAATAGACAAGTAACTCCTATAAAAAACAGACATCAGTACTCCACATACAATAGTGTCACAAATACAAAACCTTATATCATATAAAAAAACACACTTCGCCGCATAAACAGAGAGATCTTCTTATATTTATCCTGGATTGCCTGAAGGGCTCACGTGACATTAAAATGTCACATGAGCCCCAGGACACCTTGCTTGAGCCGCATCGGCACCAGGCATCGAGTACAGGCTATTTTCATTTTACATGGGGAATATATAAATTGACAGGGAGCTGTACGAGTAGTGGACAACCCTTTTAAATACATCTCTTAGACTTGATAATGGTGTATTTATGTTGACCATCCGTGTCCTAGAGTCCAAGTAGAGACTCCCACAGCTTATGAGTCCAGTGCATTCATACACTTAACTCAATATCCACCCAACTAACCTGATTGACAGCTCCTCACTGTTAGTCCCTCCTCTGCTCTCACACTGCTCAGTACAAGCTGCAGCTATCAGGCTGGGTGGGTGGAGATTGGGCCATGAATGCATAAGCTGACAATCTTTATCAGTCTGTAGCTGTACTTTTGCTAGTCTGCCCTTCAGAAATGGATTGTCAAAATAAATATGCCAGCCTCATCAGGTTAAAGAGATTTATTAAATAGCATACTCATTTTGTATTGTAAAATCTGGTAACAGTGTCACTTTACCCTGTATACAAGGAGAATACATTGTTTGTTTGTTTGTTTTTTAATAACTACTATAGCTGCATAGAAAATATAAAAGTAGTACAAAGCCCCTTGTCCCAAGTATGAATATTCCGGCAGGGGTAGCCGATGGCAGTGAGAGATAAACTGATTAAGTGGGGTTGAGTAGTCCCACTAATTGGACCTGTTTATTAAATCGGATATCTATAAAATACCTTTTTAACCTAGAATTTTAAAAAATCTACAAATAATACGATAGATAGATAAATAAATAAAAAAAATATTGTTGACAAAACTAATTTGATTTACAAGGAATGTTCAAGATTAGTGTTGAGCGATACCGTCCGATATTTGAAAGTATCGGTATCGGATGGTATCGGCCGATATCCGAAAAACATCGGATATCGCCGATACCGATATCCGATACCAATACAAGTCAATGGGACACAAATATCGGAAGGTATCCTGTAATGGATCCCAGGGTCTGAAGGAGAGGAAACTCTCCTTCAGGCCCTGGGATCCACATTCATGTGTAAAATAAAGAAGTATATCAATATTTTTTGTTTTTATTCTTTATTTTACACATTAATCTTAATCCTGATACCGATTCCCGATATCACAAAAATATCGGAACTCGGTATCGGAATTCCGATACCGCAAATATCGGGCGATACCCGATACTTGTGGTATCGGAATGCTCAACACTATTCAAGATACAGCACAAAGAACGCTCAGACTCTCCCTGGATATTGGTGTGCACTACAGATACTGAAAAGACTCATGAAAGATCTTTCTGTTCTTCCTGTGGCTGTGTCAGATATAATAAACTTGTTAGTCAGATTCTACACATTTGACCAGTCTGACGGAGCGCGTGAACTCCTTGATGGCAGGAAAAGAGAAAAAGATGAGATGATGGCTTAAGATCAATAGCTTTACATATGCAGCTGTAACGTACGCATTCCTCAACTCTTGCTCTAACAGTCTTCACTGCCTATTAAAATCCATAAGCTGGTGTAGAGAAAATACTTTGATGTTAAGGCACGTCTACGATGTTAAGGCACGTCTTTTTTAAAATGTTCTCATTGTGTATTTAGTCTCTATCAGAGGATGATTTTTTCTTAGCAGTGTAAGTAAGGAGTGGGAGATTCTTTTTGAACATTTCGCTGAGTCATAAGTCACTGATAACCAACATGCCAGCCTCTTCATCAGAATTTTCAAGTTGGGCACCGTGATGGTGGTGTCATACAAAAGGGCAACCATGATATAAGATTATGACAAGCAGATGAATAAATAAAATTCTACTAGAAAAATAAATCTTTTACCAAACAGAATGTTTAACTACAGCAGAGAAGTCTGTGGGAAAATATGATGCAAATCGAACACATTGCGAATTTTGGAATTGTGATCAGAAAATCTGTAGATTACAGTAACCGTGATGTCAGTGATATTTCATCATTTCTAAATCATAGAAATCTATGTGCAAAACTGACATGGGCAATATTTGAAATGGGTTAGAGACTGATTGGATAGTAAAAGCAATATCGGCAAATCCTGACACTAAAATTTCCAAAAGTTTAGTCCTTTCCCAACACAGGAAGGAGATGGACATCCTTTGTAGGTTGTAAGTGCCGGCTTTGTTATACAAGAAAACAATGATGGAATTGCGTTTTCTATCCCACTTTGATTTATTTCTATTTTTTAGTTTGTTATATGGTAAAAGGAATGTTGGACTTCATCCTACAAAAATAATGCTTCGCAAGGCTATGTTATCGGAAAAATATGAAAGTTACTGACCTTGGGAGAAAGTTAGGAAAAAACAAAAGCCCAAAAATGAAAGAGTTCATGAGGGCAATAAAAAACCAGGGAAGGTGTGTGTTTTTTAAAGGCATTGTCCACTACTTGGACAACCCCTTCTGAATTGTCATGTTTTCCCCTCCCCCCATAAAATAATAACACTTTATACTAACCTCCGGTGCCATTCCACTGGTGGAGGTCCTGGTTCTCCCGCGGATTGTGTGACATCGTTTTGCAGCCAAATGGCTTCACTCTCCCCTTCAGATAAATCAAGAAATCCAGAGGAAGTGAGAGAGCAGCAGCTTCCTCTGGATGTCAATTACGTCCATAGGAGAGGAGAGTGAAGCAATGCTGATTGGCTGCAGGAACCTCGTGATATAATAATTTCACCAGATCCTTGGGAGAGCCACTTGGCAGAGCACCGGAGATGAGTATAAGTGTTAATATGATATTATGGGGAAACAGAGATTCAGAAGGGGCTGTCTGAATAGTGGACAACCCCTTAAATATATTTTTTGTACTTTGGTATTATTTACAGCTGAAAGACGTACACAAATAACCATTTCAGGTTCTTCAGGAATTACTGTAAACTTTTTTTAGCAATTGCCTACAGTTTTTTATTTTACATGCATTAAAAAAATCTAAAATTTGACATTTATGGTAATATCACAATAAGTTAAAATCATATTGGTTAAAGCAAAATGCCACGAGAAAGAGCAGATCCCACCAGAGTGGACTAAGCACAACCATATATAACATTATCGTAATTTTATTTCAATATACACTCCTTAATATTGAAATTGTAACATCAAAAAGGAAAAGTCAAGGAGATATGAAAATTACAGAATTGATAGATATGTTAATGAAATGCAAATAATGAAAACATGGAAACAGTATTTTCAAATCGTATTGATTGATTCAGTATGAAATGCTTGCAAAAATACAAGGACCTACCGTCTTTGGTATGCTGTTATCAGTGATGATATTAATGGATGTCTGGGGAATGTTCTACCACATGAATATATGTAAATCATCAAAATCTACTGCTGACAGCTAACTTTGCAATCGACCGACCAACAAAGTCCCAGATATGCTCAATGGAAGATAAGTTCGAAGATGCTGCAGCCCATAGTAGCATGAGCAACAAAAGCTTGTGTCTTATTGAAAAAAATAGTTCTTGCTAGACTTTGGAGAAATGGCTGTACCACTGGTTCCACCATCAAATCAATGTGATTCTGATCTGTTAGTGTGCCTGGAATGAAGACTAGAAGGGTTCGGCAACTATACTTTATGCTATCCCGCACCACAATCTTGAGAGAAATATAGGTGTGATGTTTCCTTGTGAAGGCCTCTTCATGGCCTTGTCCACTTGGTCTCAAGATCAATCTGCATCTGTCATTGCAATCAAGACAAAAGCAGGACTTATCGCTGAAGAAGAGAGATCTTAAATGCAGCCTCAAGACAAAAGTGGGATTCATTGCTAAAGAAGATTGACCTTCAATGAATCTTCCATTGCTTCATTCCAACCTCTAGTCTCCATCTGGAGTAAGTAGAAGGGGAAGGAAGGAATCTATAATTTGTGCAAACTCAGCTTTTGATCATTTTCTATGGGCTCCACTGATTTTTAGAAACCCACAGGAGCCAATGACAAGCTGAGCATGTGCAAATTATGACACAATGCTGCTCTATGCATCCACTCTCAGACTTTAAGATGTGCCAAAACATATAATTCTCTTTATAGTTTGTAAACATTTAGTCAAACACAAAGTAAAATTATTATAACAATGATTATTTATAAGTGCTCCCCAGTTTAGGAAATATCTAGAATAAGAGATAACTAGCTGATCGCTTGGAGTCCGACCACCTGTAACAGAAGTGTGCATGATTGGACTTTGATCTATTCATCGTCTAGGTGACTGCAGTTCCCTTGACAATTAATTAGAGACAAAGCTCCATTAAAGACAGGGCTGTGACGATGAATAGTATTGTTAGGCCAGGGTCACACTTGTGAGTGCAATGCAAGAAACTCGCGTGAGTCTCTTGCATCAATACCCGGCACAGCCGCCAGCTCTCGAGAATGGAGCATTCAGCTGCATAGAAATACATGCAGCCGCATGCTCCAGTCCCGAGTGCTGGCGGCAGTGCTGGGTAGGGTTGAGCGAAACGGGTCGAAAATATTCAAAAGTCGCCGACTTTTGGCAAGGTCGGGTTTCATGAAACCCGACCCGACCCCTGTGTGGGGTCGGCCATGAAGTCGGCGATCTTTTGACTCTAGAATCGGAATTCCGATACCGATTCCCGATAAGTTTATATCGGGAATTGGTATTGGAATTCAGATTTAAGTGGAAAATAAAGAATTAAAATAAAAAATATTGCAATACTTACCCTCTGACGCGCCCTGGTACTAACCGGGAACCTTCCTTCCTTAGAATCAGCCTTCCAGGACCTTGCGGTGACGTCGCGGTGACGTCGCGGCTTGTGATTGGCCGCGCGGCCGCCCATGTGACCGCTCGCGCGACCAATCACAAGCCGCGACGTCACCGCGACGTCACCGAAGGTCCTGGAAGGGCTGATTCTTAGGAAGGAAAGAAGTAGGGCGCGTCCGAGGGTGAGTATATTCCTATTAGGTATATACTCACCCTCGGACGCGCCCTGCTTCTTTCCGGCAGCCTTCCTTCCTAAGAATCAGCCCTTCCAGGACCTTTGGTGACGTCGCGGTGACGTCGCGGCTTGTGATTGGTCGCGCGAGCGGTCACATGGGCGGCCGCGCGGCCAATCACAAGCCGCGACGTCACCGCGACATCACCGCAAGGTCCTGGAAGGCTGATTCTAAGGAAGGAAGGTTCCCGGTTAGTACCAGGACGCGTCAGAGGGTAAGTATTGCGATATTTTTTATTTTAATTCTTTATTTTACACTAAAATATGGATCGCAGGGCCTGAAGGAGAGTTTCCGCTCCTTCAGACCCTGGGAACCATGGAAACCCAATGCACTGCATTGGGTTTCAGGTTTCGGCCGACTCCGACCCCAACTTTTTTATAGGATCGGCCGATTTCACTCGACCCGACTTTTGAAAAAGTCGGGTTTCGTGAAACCCGACCCGATCCTATAAAAGTAAAGGTCGCTCAACCCTAGTGCTGGGTATTGATGCGAGAGACTCACGCGAGTTTCTTGCATTGCACTCACAAGTGTGACCTCGGCCTTAGATACAGCTTATTGATGTGCATGGGTTGATCCAGCCAGCAGGTGATATGTACCACTGCATGGGTAAAGCTAGTGAGGGTCCAGATGTACTTGATAAAGTCCAATGATAATTTGAAGTCAAGCACACAGTGGTTTACCCCTTTACGCCCCAGTCTGTTTGCATATTAATGACCAGGCCAATTTTTACAATTCATTTTTCACACTATAGCTTTATTGCAAAGTTGTATAGTGTGACCTCAGTGGCGTAACTTTCTGGTGCCCCATCCTGGTATGTATTTATCCCTCGTACTGCTGTTGTTAGGTAATGTATAAAAGAAAATAAACCATTATACTCATCAGGGGCTTACATAGAAGTCATGGGGATCCATATTAGAAGTATAATGCACCCCCATAGTCCTCCTTATAATATAATGCACCCCATAGTCCTCTATAGTCCTCTATATAACATACTGCACAGTTCATAGTTATCCACATAGTATAATACACTACCCATAATCCTCCATGTAGTATTATACACTCTCCAGTCCTCCATATAGTATAATACACTCCTCAGTCCTCCATATAGTATAATACACTCCTCAGTCCTCCATATAGTAAAATACACTCTTCAGTCCTCCATATAGTATAATACACTCCTCAGTCCTCCATATAGTATAATACACTGCTCATAGTGCTCCACATAGTATAATGCACTGCCATCATCATCCATGTTGTACAATTCACTTCCCATAGTATAATGCACCTCATAGTTCTTCATATAGCATAATGCATTCCCCATAGTCCTCAATGCAGTATAATGCAGCCCACATATAGTATAATGCAGCCACCCCACAGAGTACAATGCAGCCACCCCACAAAAGCATAATGCAGCCCCGCCATACAATATAATGTAACCCCCATAGAATATAATGCACCCCCCTCATAGTATAATGCCACTGCTGGCACTGCCCCCCCACCTGCTCAGGGGCCCATAGAGGCCAGGTGGCTGAGCAGGGATGCAGTTACAGTAGCGTAGCTCTGGGTGGGCCCCCTCAGAGCACCGGGCCAGGGCCACCACACCGTCTGCCCCCCAGTAGCTATGCTACTGCTTTGAACTCTACTAGCATCATAGGCACCGGTATAGTTCAATTTGAGTTGGGTGCCTCTGATCTGCCGGGCCCCTGACCTGCCACGCCCAGTTGCAGCAGCGACCACTGCGACCGTGGTGATTACAAGTTTGTCTGGAACGCTTCAACGGATCCCACTGATTCTGAGACTGTTTCTATTTTCTTTTTTTCTTGACATGTTGTACTTCATGACAGTGGTAACGTTTCTTCAATATGACTTACGTTTATTTGTGAAAAAAAATTAAAATTTAGCAAAAATGTTGCATTTTTCAAACTTTTATTTTGTATGCCCTTAATTCAGAGTTATTTCACACAAAATAGTTAACAATTAACATTTCCCACATGTCTAATTTACATCAACACAATTTTTTAAATATTTATTTTTTCTGTTAGAAAGTTATAAGGGTTAAAAGGTGATCAGCAATTCCTCATTTTTGCAACAAAATTTACAAAACCACTTTAGTTAGGGCCCACATCACATTTGAAGTGACTTTGAGGGGCCTATATGACAGAAACTACCCAAAAGTGACACCATTCCAAAAACTGCACCCCTCAAGGTGCTCAAAATCACATTCAAGAAGTTTATTAACCTTTCAGGTGCTTCACAGGAATTATTGAAATGTGGAAAGAAAAAATGAACATGTAACTTTTTGTCACAAATTTTACTTTAGACCCAACTTTTTTTTTTTTTTTTGCAAGGGTAACAGGAAAAATGTACCCTAAATTTGTTATGCAATTTCTTCTGAGCATACCAATACCCCACATATGTGGGAAAACCATGTTTGGGCACATGGCAAGGCTCGGAAGGGAAGGAGTGCAATTTGACTTTTTGGATGTAAAATTTGCTGAAATAATTAGCAGACGCCATGTTGTGTTTGGAAAAACCCTGATGTGCCTGAACAGTGCAAACCCCCTGCAAATGACCCTATTTTGGAAACTAGACCCCTAAGAGAACTTATTTAGCGGTGTCGTGAGCACCTTGAATGCCCAAGTGCTTCACAGAAATCCCCCCCGCAGTGAGAATAAATCAGAAGACACTGCGGGGTGGGATCTCGGGCAGGGTGGCCGCACAGGCGCAGCCAGCTAGACTGCAAATGAGGACAGAGGACGAGCAGCGCTAACTGCACATGCCCAAGGCATGAGAAAAGAGCGCAGGTGCCGGCTCATTTGAAAACAGCGCTGAGGAGCCCGGTGCCAAGAGGACATCATGAGTGATGGTGGTGCTGCGTTTGTAGCAAGGGGGGCAAGACCTGCCTCCAGGACTGATTCAAGGTATTTGGGACAAATTATAAAATGGATTATTTCTGAAGTTACAGCACCAATAACGAAAAGAGCCACCTTGTCAGAATGCAGCATTAGTGCTGCACAAGGTGGCTCTTTTAGTTACAAACACCTGGGGGGGTGACAGGTTCCCTTTAAGAAAATCAATTTTAATCAATTACTGAGCCAAACACTATGTAATGTTTAGACTGCATGGCAACTAAGCTAAATGGGTTGTGCACAAATATAGTAATTAATGTGTATTTATAGGTTTATTAGTAATGGATGAGTTTCATCTAGTGATTGTGGACAGGTATTTATGCGCATATCATTTTAATATTGCAGCAATCTTAAGCTATAAGCGTGCGTGCACACATGCTAGAAAAAATGTTCAAAATGTTAATATTGTGCACAAAAATATTGATATACAGTATATTTCAAATATTATTATTGTTTTATTTGATTAATATAGTAGGAATATTGTGCTGTGTGTTTAACCATTGAGGGCATCACAAATGAATATGATTGTCATCCAATTTGGGAGCCTAATGATAAACATTTAAATCCAAGTTGTAGTATTTTTTACCAAGGTGAAGAATTTTTTTATATAATGGTGGGAATATGGTAACTTCACCATAATTTGATCACTTTTAACCCCTTCAAGACCGATGGCGTACATATACAACCCTACCTTTGATTGCGGGCTCATATGCTGAGCCCACATCTTTCCTTGCACATAACAGCTTATTTGACCACATGTCATGTGCCTCTAACAGCAGCGGGACAGCGGAATTTAACACGCACCATCCGGAAGCGCGTCACGTAATTGCGGGGTGCTGATGGGTTGTCATGACAGCTGGAGGTCTGCAGAACAACCCCATGTTTGTCATTGTAAATCTCCTACGTTCATAGGAGGCCATGATTTCTGCTACACATACAGTAGCAGAGTTGAAACCTTTCTGTGTGTAGCAAAGGCGATTGGATGATTGCAGCTTCAAGTCTCTTAAGAGGACTATTGAAGCCAGTAAAACGTTAAAAAAAAGATTTAAAAATAGTTTAAAAAAATAAAAAATTCAAATGTTCAAATCATCCCCCTTTTGCCTCATTCAAAATAAAACAATTAAAAAAAATAAAAAATACACATATTTGGCATTTCTGTGTTCAGAAATGTCTGATCTATCAAAGTATAAAGTAAATTAATTTGATCAGTAAATGGCGTAATGAGTAGGGATAGGCGAACCCGAACTGTAAAGTTCTGGACTCATACCGAACACTTTTCGGTCACAAGGTCCCGAACATGGGTTTCCATGGGAAACCTGTGTTACAGTTCGGGTCCAGGGCCTGTAAAAGCATAAAATAACAATAAAAAACATTACAATTATACTTACCTGTCCAGCGACGCGTCCTCCCATCCTGCTGTCTCCCGCCGCATCTGCTTCTGGGGCCGCTCATTAGCTTCTGGCGGTATTCACTGCACTCGGCAGTCTTCAGCTTTTTCCAGCAGTGTTTGTGCTGCACAAACACTGCCGGAAAAAGCCAAAGACTGCCGAGTGCAGTGAATACCGCCGGCAGTTAATGAGCAGCCCCAGAAGCAGATGTGGTCGGGAGACAGCAGGACGGGGGGACACGTCGCTGGATCAGTAAGCATAATGCTTATTATTAATTTTATGCTTTGTTTTACAGCCCCCCCACCCTATCCCAAATCTGTAAAGTCCAATCTCTGGGTTCGGACGCAGGTTTGTGTCATCTCGTATCATAGTAATGAGAACAAAAATTAAACTGACAGAATTCTGCTTTTCTGGCCACGCAACATGGCTATAAAATGCAATAAGAATCGATCAAAATCATTCTATCTACACCAAAATGGTATCAATAAAAACATCAGCTCAGGGCACAAACAATAAGCCCTCACCCAGACCCAGATCAAGAAAAATGGAGAGACTTAAGGCCCCTTCACATTAAGCGACGCTGCAGCGATACCGACAACGATCCGAATCGCTGCAGCGTCGCTGTTTGGTCGCTGGAGAGCTGTCACACAGACCGCTCTCCAGCGACCAACGATGCCGGTAACCAGGGTAAACATCGGGTAACTAAGCGCAGGGCCGCGCTTAGTAACCCGATGTTTACCCTGGTTACCATGCTAAAAGTAAAAAAAAAACAAACAGTACATACTTACCTACAGCCGTCTGTCCTCCAGCGCTGCGCTCTGCTTCTCTGCTCTCCTCCTGTACTGGCTGGGAGCCGGAAAGCAGAGAGGTGACGTCACCGCTCTGCTTTCCGGCTCACAGCCAGTACAGGAGGAGAGCAGAGCGCAGCGCTGGAGGACAGACAGCTGTAGGTAAGTATGTAGTGTTTGTTTTTTTTTACTTTTAGGATGGTAACCAGGGTAAACATCGGGTTACTAAGTGCGGCCCTGCGCTTAGTTACCCGATGTTTACCCTGGTTACCAGTGAAGACATCGCTGGATCGGTGTCACACACGCCGATCCAGCGATGTCCACGGGAGATCCAGCGACGAAATAAAGTTCTGGACTTTATTCAGCGACCAACGATCTCCCAGCAGGGGCCTGATCGCTGGTCGCTGTCACACATAACGATTTCATTAACGATATCGTTGCTACGTCACAAATAGCAACGATATCGTTAACAATATCGTTATGTGTGAAGGTACCTTTAGGGAAATGGCAAATCAGTTTTAGCACTTAGTAAACATGGTAAATAAATTAAAAATAAATAATTGTGGAAATGCATTTTTTTTTGCAATTTTACCGCACTTGGAATTTTCTTCCCATTTTCCAATATGCTGTATGGTAAAATCAACGGTGTCATTCAAAAGTATAATTTGTCTCGCAAAAAAACAAGTCCTCACTCGGCTATATTGATGGAAAAATAAAAAAAAAGTTATGCCTCTTGGAAGAGGTAGAAGAAAAAAGGAAAATGAAAAATCGAAGGGGTGAAAGAGTTAAATCCATGTTCATCTCTTTTTGGCTACAGAAAAATGGCAATTAAATAGAATTTGAGCTTGCCACAGTTGAGTTTTTTTAATTTTATTCAATATTTGTCTCACAAAAACAATAACCCAAGATAACAATACAATTTAAAGGGAACCTGTCATGTAAAAATTATTATTAAAACTTATTGCTATTCACCTGCAGATATGGGGTTAATCATCAGACGGATGTCAGTCAGTGCAGAGGTGTGATAACAGCCACCACGCACTATGCATTGTGCAGTGACTGACTCCGTTCTAGCCCACCCCTATGACTGAAAGCCCGAAACTGCCTGCCGAACAGCTTCAGAACACTTTTAACCTGCAGATTAACTACATATCAGCAGGTTGATAGCATTTGTTTACATGACTGGTTTCCATTAATAAATGCACTACTACTTTCATAGAGCAGAAACATTTCTAAGGTGGCACTGGAGTTGCATGAAGATTCCAACCTACCAATATATCTCTGTACATCCTAAGGAAAATCTAAGTATGGGTGACTATCTCCACGAAAACCAATGGGACCAGGTCTGAAAATCATTCTTAGATTTGCCTCTCTAGATTGCTCCAAGTTCTATTTTCGCTTAGCTCCTCTTGATTCCCCAAAATTCCTCAGTTGCGACAAGTGTCTGCATTTTCCAATACTTAGATGTATAATGTGCTGCCTTTGCTCATTTGCTAGCATTATATCCAAACCACAAGAGCATAACCCACCAATGTATGTCCACAAATGCACATCCAGTGCAACAAAACTATTGTGGTGCAGAGAGCAAATTGCTTCCCACTCTGCAATACCAGTTCATGCCAATGGCCTATCAGAGACCAGCAGCAAACATCGGGATATTGCAGATAACTGAAGGTTCTGGAGTGGCCATCTCAGTCTCCTGACCTCAATATCACTGAGCCAATATGGGGAGATCTCAAGTGTGCAGTTCATGCTAGACAGCCCAGGAATTTACAGGAACTGGAGGCTTTTTGCCAGGAAGAGTGGGCAGCTTTACCATCTGGGAAAAAAAAGAACCTCATCCACAGCTACCACAAAAGGATTCAAAGGCATCATTGATGTGAGAGGGGGGCAATACACGGTATTAAGAAATGAGGTATGTGAACTTTTGATCAGGGTCATTTGGATGTTTTGGGTTGTCAATATGATTTAAAAAGAGAAAACACAGTAGATTAACAAAAAATGGCTTCACCCAACCACTAACCATGAGTGGAGAAGAAGTTTTGGTGTTATCATTCATATTCTCTGAAAAAAGGCCAAGAAAGCAAAAATTCTGCCGGGGTATGTAAACTTTTAAGCACAACTGTAACTATTCTTTTCATTCTTTTACTGAAACCTTATGGGAGGAAACAACTTTCTCTACTACTGAAGTCATTATTAATCGATTGTTTCCAGGTCAATGGTACCACAAAGAAGACCAGTAAGAATGGTAGACCTAGTGAATAGAATTTCAGTGTAGCATCACAGTTACACAGTAATATACAGTACAGAGCAAAAGTTTGGACACACCTCATTTAAAAATTTTTCTGTATTTTCATGACTATGAAAATTGTAAATTCACACTGAAGACATCAAAACTATGAATTAACACATGTGGAATTATATACTTAACAAAAAGTGTGAAACAACTGAAAATATGTCTTATATTCTAGGTTCTTCGAAGTAGCCACCTTTCGCTTTGATGACTGCTTTGCACACTCTTGGCATTCTCTTGATGAGCTTCAAGAGGTAGTCACCGGAAATGGTTTTCACTTCACAGGTGTGCCCTGTCAGGTTTAATAAGTGGGATTTCTTGCCTTATAAATGGGGTTGGGACCATAAGTTGTGTTGAGCAGAAGTCTGGTGGATACACAGCTGATAGTCATACTGAATAGACTGTTAGAATTTGTATTATGGCAAGAAAAAAGCAGCTAAGTAAAGAAAAATGAGTGGCCATCATTACTTTAAGTAATGAAGTTCAGTCAGTCCGAAAAATTGGGAAAACTTTGAAAGTGTCCCCAAGTGCAGTTGCAAAAACCATCAAGCGCTACAAAGAAACTGGCTCACATGAGGACCGCCCCAGGAAAGAAAGACCAAGAGTCACCTCTGCTTCTGAGAATAAGTTTATCCAAGTCACCAGCCTCAGAAATTGCAGGTTAACTGCAGCTCAGATTAGAGACCAGGTCAATGCCACACAGAGTTCTAGCAGCAGACACATCTCTACAACAACTGTTAAGAGGAGACTTTGTGCAGCAGGCCTTCATGGTAAAATAGCTGCTAGGAAACCACTGCTAAGGACAGGCAACAAGCAGAAGAGACTTGTTTGGGCTAAAGAACACAAGGAATGGACATTAGACCAGTGGAAATCAGAGCTTTTGTCTGATGAGTCCAAATTTGAGATCTTTGGTTCCAACCACGGGTCTTTGTGCGACGCAGAAAAGGTGAACGGATGAACTCTACATGCCTGGTTCCCACCGTGAAGCATGGAGAAGGAGGTGTGATGGTGTGGGGGTGCTTTGCTTGGTGACACTGTTGGGGATTTATTACAACAACTGTTAAGAGGAGACTTTGTGCAGCAGGCCTTCATGGTAAAATAGCTGCTAGGAAACCACTGCTAAGGACAGGCAACAAGCAGAAGAGACTTGTTTGGGCTAAAGAACACAAGGAATGGACATTAGACCAGTGGAAATCAGAGCTTTTGTCTGATGAGTCCAAATTTGAGATCTTTGGTTCCAACCACGGGTCTTTGTGCGACGCAGAAAAGGTGAACGGATGAACTCTACATGCCTGGTTCCCACCGTGAAGCATGGAGAAGGAGGTGTGATGGTGTGGGGGTGCTTTGCTTGGTGACACTGTTGGGGATTTATTCAAAATTGAAGGCATACTGAGCTAGCATTTGCTACCACAGCATCTTGCAGCGGCATGCTATTCCATCCGATTTGCATTTAGTTGGGCCATCATTTATTTTTCAACAGGACAATGACCCCAAACACACGTCCAGGCTGTGTAAGGGCTATTTGACCAAGAAGGAGAGTGATGGGGTGCTACACCAGATGACCTGGCCTCCACAGTCACGAGACCTGAACCCAATCGAGATGGTTTGGGGTGAGCTGGACCGCAGAGTGAAGGCAAAAGGGCCAATAAGTGCTATGCATCTCTGGGAACTCCTTCAAGATTGTTGGAAGACCATTTCTGGTGACTACCTTTTGAAGCTCATCAAGAGAATGCCAAGAGTGTGCAAAGCAGTCATCAAAGCAAACGGTGGCTACTTTGAAGAACCTAGAATATAAGACATATTTTCAGTTGTTTCACACTTTTTTGTTCAGTATATAGTTCCACATGTTAATTCATAGTTTTGATGCCTTCAGTGTGAATTTACAATTTTCATAGTCATGAAAATACAGAAAAATCTTTAAATGAGAAGGTGTGTCCAAACTTTTGCTCTGTACTGTAGGTTTAAAAAGACATAGGTTCATCAAGTTAAACATTTCTCCACCAGTTAATCAAGTGATAGGAAATGTATATGTACAGTGTCTTGAGAAAGTAGTCACTCCCTTGGATTTTTATCAATTTTGATACATTACAACCTGTGTTTAAATATTTTTGTAATCCTATTTATGTGTGATACATCAGCACTAAATAGTTTAAGTTGGAGGAGTGAAGTAACAAAAATATAGGCATAACTTAAATTTATGGGATTAAATAACTGAAAATTGGCAAGTGCAAGCAATTACCTTCATAAGTCTCATGCTTAGTGATAGGACGTCACCCTGGGTGCAATCTGAGTGTCACATCTCTGTCAGTATATACACTTTATATTCTTTTCTGAAAGGTCACAGAGACTTTAACACCATTGGGCAAGAGGTACCACTGACCAAACAACACCATGAAGACCAGAGACGGGTTGGTATATAAAAAAATAACCCAAACTCTGATCATTCCCCGAAGAACCTTCAAATCCATTATCATCAAATGGAAAGAACAAGGTACCACAACAAACTTGTCAAGACAGGGCCGTCCACCAAAGCTCTCAGCTCGGACAAGGAGGGCTGTAATCAGAGAGGCAGCCCAGAGACCAAAGGAAACCCTGAAGGAGCTGCAGAGTTCCCAAGCAGAGACTGGATTGTCTTTCTATATGACCATAATATGCCATTCATTCCATAGAGGTGGCCTTTATGGAAGAGTGGGCAGAAAAAAAGCTTTATTTATACACACCAATTATAAGGCTCGTTTTGAGCTTGCCAAAAGACACGTTGGAAACTCCCCAAATATATGGAGGAAGGTGCTGTGGTCAGATGAGATCAAAATTGAACTTTTTCACCACCAAGGTAAACGCTCTGTGCTCAGACTTGAATATTGCTATTCACCAGAGGAAACATCTTACTTGATCGAGTTGAAGGAGTTGTGGCAGTTTTGCCTTGAGGAATGGGAAAAATCCCAGTGGCCAGATGTGGCAAGCTCATAGAGACTTAATCAAAGTGATTTGCAGCCGTAATTGAACAAAAAGAGGCTCTACAAAGTACTGACTTTAGGTGGGTTAATAGTTATGCTCACTGATTTTTTTTTTAGTTATTTTGTTCTATTTGTTGTTTGCTTCACAATAAAAATAAAACCAAATGTTCACAGTTGTAGACATGTTATTTCCATAAACTGATGCAAACCCTCAAAGAAAAGTGAAATTCCAGGTTGTGAGGTAGCAAAACACGAAAAATGCCAAAATGATTGTGGGGGTGTGGAGTGAATACTGTCACAAGCCACTGTATAACTCATAATGAAATTTGCTATGAGAAAAACATCTGGCCCTTATATTAAATGCTGATATAGTGTCTGCCATTTCCACCTCTTGTGGTAGGGCATTCCACAATCTGAAAGCTCTAACTGTGAAGAATCCTTTCCTATATAGATGAAAGAATAGCCTTTCCTCCACATGTAGTGAATGTTCCATGGTCCTCTGTTTGGTCTTCAGAAAGCATGAGCCATGTGCCAGTCCTTTGTATCGACCACACAGGTAATTATAAATACAAATGAGATCGTCTCTGATGTGTCTTTTGTTCTAAGCTAAAAGAATGTCACCATATAATACAATAATATCAGTAGATACAATTAGATCCATCAACTAGACCCTTAAAAAGAATGTATCATCAAAGAATAAATCGGTTTTTTGTGCCAAATGTCTTTTTTTTTTACAATTTAGCATTTTTTTTTATTTTGCTTATCACAAGCTATATTAAAAATAAAAATCAGAAGTCTTGCAATTTTCATACTGACCACTGGGATTTTTCTTAGACGTTAACCTCAGGAAGTTTGGGGAAATTCACATGTACATTAGCAGCAACAGACTGAATCAGATGCCATCTTTTGTATTGAAGAATCTAATGTGCGTGTGAAAAATGTCATTGTAAAGGGAGTGGGAGCAGGTTAGCTGTGACATCACGTATTTTGAATGAGTGATCCTGTGTTATCAGCTTTGTATAGGGGCATTACCTATTATTATAATTCTGCCTCTGCAGAAAATGAGTCTGCTGAAAACTCTTGTTGAGTGTAAAGAAAAAAAACCCAGTGGTCAGTGTAAAAATTGCAAGATTGTATTTTTTTTTCCTTTATAACATATCGCAATATGAAAAAATATAAATGTATGTTAAATATACATAACCCAAAAACCTGATGTAAAGAATAAGTCATTTTTCGGACGCTTTCCCTTTAACATACCTATTGGTGCTGTATAAAAAGCATTGAAGTCACACTGTGTATCATATTTGACAACAGCTCTGAACATTTTCGGTATCCAGACAACAGAAAAATTTAGAACTACAGATGCAGTATTTTATTCCTTTTTTTATTAGGTCAAATTGTGCTTTGATCTGCCATTTACTCTTAATTAGCAGTAACTGCCCACTGACATCCATGTAAGGAAAAGTAATTAATATACGACTGATATATAAAACATGTGTCATGATGATAACAGCCCACAATCTGCAATAATGCAGAAAATGTAACCGCAAACACAGGGGGCACAAAAATGTATACGTACACTGTGTGATTGCTGATTTTTATTTTTTTTTAATTTATTTATGACCGGAGATTTTAGGCTTACCTCTCAGCAATAGAGTTTTCTTTCCGGTGAAAACTGATTTGATTCTGATTCCTTTTATATAGACTGCAAAAAAAATCTTCTGGATAATTCAGAATAAAGACCTCTGGGCATGAATGGGTTAAGCTTTACTTGTATGTCAATCATGATTTATTGCACCTGCAGATGAAGCAGAGCTGACTTTGTAATTCGTTATAGTTAACACCGATACCGTGATTTGATTTTTATGTTTTTCTATGCTTTATGCATTATATTAACTGCAGTAATTATTCCACTTCGCAACTAGTCCAGTTATACTGCAAATTGTGACAACTGTGAACCTTTTAAATTGCAAAATGATGTAATTTAGCATCATCACGATGAGCAGATACACAACTATACCGTCACCTAGATATGCTAGATAAGTGGCCAGACAGACGTCCATAGATACAGGGGCGGACATGTGATTGCTACAACCTGTGTGGCTGCACAGGGGCCCAATTGATAAGGGAGCCTATTTCCACCTCCAAAATAGGTCAATCAGTCTGTAAGGCTATGTGCACACGATGCATTTTTGATGCGTTTTTATGGCTTTTTTTACGAGCGTAAATGGTCCAAAAAGGCAATGGATTACTTATGCAAGGTAATTCAATGACAATCCGGAAGTGTTGTGCACATGATCAGTAAATTTCCACCCGTATTTACAGTGTTTTTTTTCTGCAGCATGTCAATTCTATTTGCAGACCTGCAGCTTTTTTGACTCATTGACTTCAATTGAGTCAGTCAAATCTGCAGCAAAAACGCGGGTGTAAAACGGTTTGTGTATTTTCTGCTTATGTGCTGCAGATTTTGCTGCCACAATGCTGCTAATTGTCGAAGGAAATGATGTCAGAAAGATAAAGAGTGTGTGGGATGAGAATATGTGTGTGTGTCTGTTTGTGTTTTTCTGTTTGTGTGTATGTACCCATGCGACGAACATCCCATAGTGATTGTTTTTAAGCGTCATCTGATGGGACTACTACTCCCATCCAGCTACGTCTTTTGCCACATATAACAGAGACAGCATGAGCCGATGATGGGAGAATACATGTAGAAAAGCCGCTGAGACACCATCTCGTGTTTCTCAACGCAAGCAATAAATAGCCAGGTCTTTCACCGGGAAGGAACAACCACGGGAAGGGCAGCATCCAAAAAGGAAAACCACCTATGCCAAAGCATGGTATCCATCCACAGACAGCTGTTTCGGGGTATTTGCCGCTCATCAGTGTGGAGTAGGAAACTGGCTGTTAGGAGCAGTGCCACTGCCTAGTAAAAGGACTATAAACATAAGGATGAATGACCTCAGGGAGATCAAAACATCCAACACCGCGGAGACACCATCACGTGTTTCTCAATGCAGTGATCCAGAACACTGCTCCCATCCCTTATGGGAAATATGCAAATGCATGTAGAAAAGCCGCTGAGACACCATCTCGTGTTTCTCAACGCAAGCAATAAATAGCCAGGTCATTCACCGGGAAGGAACAACCACGGGAAGGGCAGCATCCAAAAAGGAAAACCACCTATGCCAAAACATGGTATCCATCCACAGACCTCTGTTTTGTGGTATTTGCCCCTCATCAGTGTGGAGTAGGAAACTGGCTATTAGGAGCAGTGCCTAGTAAAAGGACTATAAACATAAGGATGAATGACCTCAGGGAGATCAAAACATCCAAAACCGCGGAGTCTCCGTGGTGTTGGATGTTTTGATCTCCCCAAGGTCATTCATCCTTATGTTTATAGATGATGGGAGAATAGTCTCATCAACTGACACCTGTGTTCAATTGTAAACAAAAATCAAAACATTTACATAATTACATATAAAATACTCACTGAACGCCTAATCCCCGATGCCCGTGTCTACTGCAAAGAATCAAAAATAATATACCAACATATACTCACCTTTCCGCCGAAGTCCATTTAATACCGAGTGTCCCATGGCGATCTCATGTGTAGAACAGTCACATCTCCCCGCTCTACCCAGCCTCCGGCAATACACTGACAGTAGGTGATCGCTACCACAGTGTACCAGTGAGCTGCCATGAGAGTTCACCAGAGTTCATCAGCTGATCAGCTCTGGTGCTCTCACTTACAGCACTGCCGCATGAGAAAGTTCTCACACAGCAGTAGTGCTGCAAGTGAGAGCACGGGAGCTGATGAACTCCAGTGACCTCTCATGGCAGCTCAGTGATATACTGTGGAAGCGATCAACTCCAGTCAGTGTATCGTCAGAGGCTGGGTAGAGTGGTTACATCAGACAATGTGACTGTTCTACACATGAGATCGCTGTGGGACACTCGGTATTAAGTGGAATATGTCAGACAGGATACTATTATATGTTGGTTTATTATTTTTTGATTGTTTGCAGGAGACGAGGGTGTCGGGGATTAGGCGTTCAGTATGTATGGTAAATTTAGAATAAATTAACTAGTCTATGTGATTATTTCAAATAAAGGACTTTATTCTGTGTGTCTGTGTTTTTATACAATATTACAATGGGGTTAGTAATGGATAGGTGTCTTATAGACGCCTCTCCATTACTAACCTGTGGGCTTGATGTCACCTGACAATAGAAAGGTGACATCAACCCCACAAATATGAACCCTACTTACCACTGCTATAGAGCAAGTGGGAAGAGTGAGGCTAAGTGCCAGAATTGGCTCATCTATAAGATGCACAATTTCAGGGGTGGCTGAGAGCTGATGTTTTTAGCCTGGGTGTATGCCAATTTCCATGGCCCCTTCCCAGGCTATTAATATCAGCCCGCAGCTGTCTGCCTAGCATTTGCTGGTTCGATTTTATAACGGGGACTCCAGGTCAATTTTTTTCTGGGGTTCCCCTGTAAACTAGCCAGTGAAGACTAAGCAAATAGCTGTGAGCTGATATTAATAGCCTGGGAACCTTTACGGCTATTGGCTCCTTCCCAGAATATTAACATTAGCCCTCAACTGTCGGCTTTACCTCTGCTGGTTATGAAAATTATGAGGGAGCCCACCCAATTTTAAAAAAAACCAAAAAAAAAAACCAGATATTGCATTTCACGCAGATTTCTGACAGTTTCTGTTTTGTTACAGCATACGTAGGTTAATTATGTAAATGCTGTGTGTGTCTTAAGGTACTGTCACACTGAACAATATTGTTAACGATATCCTTGCTTTTTGTGACGTAGCAACGATATCGTTAACGAAATCGCTCTGTGTGACAGCGACCAACGATCAGGCCCCTGCTGGGAGATCGTTGGTCGCTGGGGAAAGTCCAGCACTTTATTTTGTCGCTGCATCTCCTGCTGACATCGCTGAATCGGTGTGTGTGATGCTGATCCAGCGATGTCTTCACTGGTAACCAGGGTAAATATCGGGTTACTAAGCGCAGGGCCGCGCTTAGTAACCCGATGTTTACCCTGGTTACCGTTGCAAATGTAAAAAAACAAACACTACATACTTACATTACCGGTGTCTGGTCATGTCCCCCGCCGCCAGGTTCACGCACTGACTGGTGAGCGCCGGCCGTAAAGCACGCTGTGCAGCGGTGACGTCACCGCTGTACTTTACGGTCGGCGCTCAGTCGGTGCAGGAAGCTGAAGGCGAGGGACATGACCAGACACCGGGAATGTAAGTATGTAGTGTTTTTTTTTTTTTTACATTTACAACGGTAACCAGGGTAAACATCGGGTTACTAAGCACAGCCCTGCGCTTAGTAACCCGATGTTTACCCTGGTTACCCAGGGACTTCGGCATCGTTGGTCGCTGGAGAGCTGTCTGTGTGACAGCTCTCCAGTGACCAAACAGCGACGCCGCAGCGATCGACATCGTTGTCGGTATCGCTGCAGCGTCGCTTAGTGTGACGGTACCTTTAATTTAACTCTTTATGTACCGTTTTATTAATGAGGGTATCTGGTTGACACCTGTACATTACTAAACCTCGGGCTTGGTATTACATACCATATATGACCATGGTATGTAATGACATTATGGTCTTCAATGGAGAGTGAAAAAGAAGAGGTTGAACAAGGAAATGACATAACAATTCTTTTTTTTTAAATAGATCTTTATTTAGCTCTATGGATTTACATAAATGCATGAAAAAACACATGCAAAAATTCATAAAAAACGCACGTATTTTCCACTGCATTTTTTTGCCAAGAGATGCAGAAACATTGCAGAAACTTCTGCAAGCAAATACGCAATATGCGCACATACCCTTAAGGTCCTATGCACTGTTCTTGCACAGGGGCCGTTTTCAGTCTGTGTCTGCAAGTGTATAAATATGAAGATAATAGCCATGGCCAGAATTATTTTGAAAATGTATAGAATATCAAAATTATTGACCCCTTGCTGTAATGATCTTTCCACAGAAATATCAAACCAATAATAGCTGAATATCAATAGTTTCTTTTAATGTATTTCGATATTAACTCGCATGAGACCTGTTACGATCGTAGAGACATTGACCTCGATTGTGACTTAATAGTTGATAAGAATTTTTTAGATAAATATTTTAAAAGTCATTTTTTGATGAATATTTTCTACAAATATGTATATGATTTTACACTTTTGCAGAACAGGTTGAGGACATCAATCATCATTATAAGATAATTAAACATGTTGTAATCACAGGGTATTTACCCAATGCATCCTATAAACAATATACAAACTTAATGTAACAAGGTACACAAAACAAACTTTGTAAATATGTAAGAAAGTGCATAAAGGAGCGAGTGCATAATGTTGTATCTCCCACCTATTGCACAGAAAGACAAAGCTTCAGCTTCCATTCAGTCTATATGCTTCACACACTTCCTCAGTGATCTGCACTTGTCTTTTTTCTTCTCCCCTCTAGATATATACAATCATACACTTTGTCTAGGATCTCAGCTCCCTTTCCCTGGAAACTGACACGATCTACGATACTCCGTGCAAAATCAAATACTATACTTTTATTCCTTCCGGAGAACTAACTAGTTAATTAAAAAAAGAGGAAAAAACTCTTTGCCCTGATAACTAGTTAGGAGCAGGGTCCGCAAACATAATGTTCTGCCCATGTGGCTTCATGCGAAAGGCAGAGATGCTTTTATAGCCTGCATTCTTTAAGATGCCCCCTAGGCTTCTTCCAGATAAACTGGCAGTATGTTCCTAGCCCCTACAGTGCAGCTTCTCGCTCTTCTTCCTCTTCTTTTCATATCAGGTCCTAAGCATATCCATCAGCCCAAATGGGAGCTGAAATTTGCAAGCTGACAAGGGGGGATACAGAGAGAGAGAGAGAGGGGCTGATGATGGTATGATGTCAGAGCCAAGAGACAGTTCTGATTGGATCTAATTAGACTTTCCTAGAGCAAATAGACAGGCTCCCTGCATGATTGGCTTCAAAGTAGCTTGTGCCAAACGACTAGCGGAGGTGCAAAAAGTAGATTCCGAGCATTTGCAGCCCCTGCTAAGAGGAAGACAGCCTTCTACTGAGAGCTGATCCAGCAGCTTTACTAGCAGCATGCAAAGAAGATAAAAGACACTTAGCACAGCTAATAGCAAGTGACTACATGCCAGAACCAAATCCAGCAGGATACATCAGCAGCTACAGGGGTATATATACCAAGCAAGCACTGAAATCCCATTAGCAGTGGCAAATTGGTGACTATTCTACAAATATTGCACTCAGCTGCGCTCCATCCATCCATGGCTTCAGTTCTGGGCAGCAGCAGGACCTCAGCCTGTCCAAGTAGTCAACTCAAATTCAAGTCTAAGAGGAGAAGAAGGAGACCAAAGAGGAAAGGTAAGATCCAGCATCTCATTCCTGTGTGTGGGCATCATTATTACCGCACAGTACCTGATTAGAGGAGCTGTGGCTGCTTCTTCCTAGGGTGATTTGTAGAGATCAATGTCCTACTGCTTGTTCTTCAGCAGCCCCTCATTTCCTTCCCCAATGAGAATCATTAGCATGTCTGCAGCTTTGTTTCCTCTTGTCACAGACATTTAGCACATGATCCCTGCCAGTTCTTAACGGCAGCGAGTCTAAGGATAGAAATGTCTCATGCTTTCAGAGAGCAACTGCAGCAGCAGAAGTCTCTGAGCACCAATGTACAGGAGTTTTGCATGTTTGTTTTATGGTGTTTTTGTTTTGTTTTTTACTTATCTGAACTGTTGGACGTTATGGAAGGTATCGAAGAAGTTGGCCGAGATTGTTGGGCTTTAAAAGGGTTAATAAAGTTAAGACGTGAGAGTCCAACTCCTACATTGAAAAACGAAGAATTGTTTGTAGCATCACAAGTTGAAGACCTACAAAACAGATCTGTGTAGGAATTGAACGAAGAAGATACAATGTACGTAATAACGATACAAATAACAGATTGAAATGTAAAGAACGACATCTCAAAACATAAGAAAT